>NW_003314299.1:868335-872929 GCF_000143415.4 Selaginella moellendorffii | reverse complement strand
TGCTGGAATTGGTGATGCTGGTGAAAGATGGCGACGAAGAGCTTCTAGTTCTCCTCACAACATCCATGAAGGATCTCTTGCTCTTGTTGTTGGATAGACTTGAAGTGCCAGTGATAATCTGGGCATAAGCTTTCCTTGGATCTAAGAAGTTGTGAATGAGAAAAATTTGCGCGTTTGTCAGGGATCCCAGGCCAGGGCATTTATATCGAAGTCTACTTACTTTGGTGAAAATGTTTTTAATTTGGCCTACTGTTAAACTCCAGATTTACTCCTGTAAAATGTCAAACCCTCGTGTGCTCCTCCGCAAGCGTGCCACAGAAGTCGTACGTTCCGGATTTTCTACCCATATTTCTTCCGGAACTCGTGGAATGGTTTCAATCGCTCGCATGCCTCTGTGGATTTTGGTTTTTTTTTCTTGGGGGACACTCCCATGTGGACTTAATCAAACCAAAGTTACATTCTTTTTCTGCGTATTTTGATTAAAAATGTAGTGATCCACTTCACTCCACCTTTGCAATCTTACGTAGAGATTTTGTTGTTTTGCTGCCTAAAGTATCAATGGAAAACATGTGATCCGCGCTAACAGGCAAACGGAATCGTGTACCATTAGTGACAAGCATGTCCGAAAGGGCATAGAAAAGTTACGGCTCATGGTTCACGCAAAATACTTGTTTACCAGCTTTTAGACCTAATGTTGCCCTAAAAACAGGGGAACACGTGGCGTGCAAGCATTGGTCCCATATCTCCTTGGAAGCCCTAGATATGGGGGAATCGATTAGGGTTTTTGGGTGCGTGAGATTCATTCAAATGGCATCCATGTGTCCAGGTGAGACGATTCAAATCGGCGCCCGCGCGATCGCGCTCATTGTGATTGAAATCTAGATAGGGAAGTGGAGGATGGGATCGCCGCCCCGCTCGCTTGCAATGGCAGTGCGAATCGTGTGAACGACGACTCGGACGATGATAAGCCTCAATCCTTTGGCGTGAATAAGGGAGCTCCAGCAATGGATCTTAAGCGCCAAGTCAAGGACGAGGAGCAGCCAAATGGATCGTCCTCCAGATTGGAGGCTTCCAGCAAGCCCAGCAGCTCCAAAGTTCCTTCTCCTGGCACTGCGACCAAGCCTGCTCCCTTGAAAACTTTCGCAAAGCGCTCGCTTAAATCGCTGGAGAGCCCGGAGAGCGCTCCCAGGAAGAAGGCCAAGACCGAGGTAGACGATGGCGATGGTGGCTCTTCCGTGAGGAGGCTCATTGAGGCGTCGAGGAAGCCTGGGAAGATTGACGCTCCCAAGAAGATCGATGCGTCGAAGAATGCAAAGGTGGCCGTGAAGAAGGAAGGCGCGAGCTCCTCCAGGAAAGTTGACGGCTCCAAGACGAGGAAGCGAGTTCTAGACGAAGCGGAGACGAAGAAGGCAGTCGTGAAGAAAGCCAAAGTCGAGAAAGACGAGAGCGAGGAGATGGAGGAGGAGGAGGAGGAGGAAGAAGAGGAGGATGATTTCGAAGGCTCGGAGGTTTCAAAGAAGGTTGTCGTGACGAAGTCGGCATCGTCTTCCGGCAAGAAGAAACTGGTGGAGACGAAGATCACGAAGAAAACGGTCGTGAAGAAGGGAGGAAAGGATGGTAATGGTGGACAGAAGTGGACGACGCTGGAGCACAATGGTGTCATGTTTCCTCCGGCTTATCAGCCTCATGGAGTGAAGATGCTCTACAATGGCGAGCCAGTGGATCTTACTCCGGCACAGGAAGAGGTTTGCGGGCTTTTGTTGGTTGTTTTCGAGTTTAAGCGACTGAATTGTTTGTTCTTGTGGATACAGGTTGCCACAATGTATGCCGTGATGAAAGACACGGACTACGCAACGCAGGCCAAGTTTAACAGCAACTTCTGGCAAGATTGGAAAAAGATTCTCGGTTCAAACCATGTCATAAAGAAGCTGGAGCTTTGCGACTTCACTCCGATTTACGACTGGTACCAAAGCGAGAAGGAGAAGAAGAAGCAACTGAGCTCTGCGGTTAGTTTTCTCTGGTAGTATGCTCGGCTTAGGCTGAAGTTTTGTTTTCTTTTATCAGGAGAAGAAGCAACTAAGAGATGAGAAGGCCAAGGCGGAAGAAAAATACACCTGGGCGCTTGTTGACGGGGTGAAGGAAAAGGTACGTGTATCTCTTTTCTTTCTTTGTTTGAGCTAATGGTTACTTACACTGCATTTTCAGGTTGGAAACTTTCGAGTGGAACCTCCAGGCCTTTTCAGGGGGCGCGGTCAGCATCCTAAGATGGGAAAGCTCAAAAGGCGAATTTTTCCCGAAAATATCGTCATCAATATTGGAAAGGGTGCTCCCGTTCCGGAGTGTCCGATGCCCGGTCACAAGTACGTACGACGCTTTTTATGCGAGCTCTTTATGAGTTTAACTTGGACTTTACTTTTCAGCTGGAAAGAAATTCGGCACGACAATACAGTCACTTGGCTCGCGTTTTGGAACGATCCGATTAACGAGAAGGAGTTTAAGTACGTGTTTTTGCACCCAAGCAGTAGCCTCAAGGCTCAGAGTGACATGAAGAAATACGAGAAGGCTAGACAGCTGAAGGTTCGGTGTTTTTTGTAGCTTTGCCTCGCTTCACTCATGCGATTTTTATAGGATTACATTGACAAGATCCGGAAAACATATACGAAAGACTTCGGCTCTACAGATCCCACAAAGAGACAGATTGCAGTTGCAACTTATCTCATAGACAGGCTTGCCCTTAGAGCAGGAAATGAGAAGGATGACGATGAAGCTGATACCGTAGGCTGCTGTTCTTTGAAAGTAGAGCACGTCAAACTTTTGGATTCGAAAAAAATCGAGGTAAGGTCTTCTCTCGCTTTTTAATTCCGTCTCCTAACCTTGTTTCTTTTGCAGTTCGATTTTCTCGGAAAGGATTCCATCAGATATCTCAACGAAGTAGCTGTCGAAGAGAAAGTTTTCAAGGCTATAGGGGATTTTCAGAAAGGTAGTGATTCTGGTAGCATCGCTTCAAACGCTGCTGGTTGATGAATGCAGGGAAGAAAAGCGGCGATGATTTGTTTGACAGGCTAGACACAAACAAATTGAATGCTCATTTGAAGGAGTTCATGCCGGAGCTCACTGCAAAGGTTTTCAGAACGTATAATGCCTCCATCACTCTCGATAACCAGGTTTGGCTTGAAGTGTTTTCTTTCATGCTAGTTCTTTAAGTGCAAATCGCCAGCTCGAGCATACGGATGGTTCAATCGTCCCGGAAAAAATTGGAGACTACCAACGAGCAAACAAAGAGGTGAATAGCCTTGCAAAGGAAACGTTTGGTCCCTTTACAGAATGTCTTTGCAGGTGGCTGTTCTCTGTAATCACCAACGGACGGTGTCCAAGAGCCATGGCGCCCAGATGGAAAAACTCGAAGGAAAAATGGCCGAGCTAAAGGTTTTGAGTTACTTTTCTTACTAGTGGCATTGTTCTAAGGCTTTGCACCTCAGGCTCTGCGTGAAGAGATTGTTATAGACTTGGAGAGAGCTAGGAAGGGAAAGCCTCCTCGGAAGGATGAAGATGGCAAGACAAAGAGGAACCAAAGTCCAGAACAGTAAGTAACGCTCATACGTTCTCTCTTTGCTCAAGTTGGATCGAAACAACACAGGCTGGAGAAGAAGCTAGAGCAAACCGATAACAAGATCCAAAAGATGGAACTGGACATGAAAGTTAAGGATGATCTCAAGACAGTCGCTCTGGGAACTTCTAAGATCAACTATCTAGACCCACGAATCACCGTCGCTTGGTGCAAGAGGAACGACGTACCCATCGAAAAGGCAAGTAGCAAAAAACAAAAAAAAAAAAAAAAAAAAAGCTCGCACGAATGACTGACCTGTGGAACTCTTGACAGATTTTCACGAAATCTTTGCTCCAGAAATTCACCTGGGCATTGGAAGCGGAACCAACATTCCGGTTCTAACCCAAGAGAAATCCGTGCCGGTGTACCATTATGTGAAGAAGGTTTTGAGCAAGAAAACGTTGACAACGTTGGAGAGAAGTCAGTATGGACCGCAAAAGCAATCGTTTGCTCGTCGCTCGTCCCAGGCCTCAACCTGCATTGACACCACCACCATTCGAGTTTTTTTTTTTTTTTTTTTGGTTTTTCAGTCTCATCGCCTCGGCTCGAGAGGAAAAAGAGGATTCTTTACCCATTCGATGGGGCACAATGACTTGTAAGCTCGCCTGTACTTCTCACATCTCGAATCGCCCTCGCCATTTTCTTGGATGCATCTAACACAAGAAGAAGAAAAATTTGATCTCTTCTCTCCAAAATCCTTTCCACTCACTTGTGATACTCCACGTATTTCGTGAAGCAATTCTTCGTTTGGTTGGTCACTGGGAAGCGCGAGTCGGGAGGGCACGTCTTTATATCTTTGGCCTGGAAAGCACAAAAAAGGAAATCAGTCGATCCAAAGCAATTGATCCGATGGACGCACCGTGATCTTTGGCGTCGATTTCTTGCCGTCCTTGTCTCCTCCTTTCTTGGCCTCCGCCGAGGCCACATTTCCCTCCATGCCATCGTCTCCATGCCCGCAAAACCCTTCCCATTCAGCTGAATCATCGT
>NW_003314299.1:532979-868235 GCF_000143415.4 Selaginella moellendorffii | reverse complement strand
ACATAGCTCCAGTCCACATGCACCCCCACCACCGCCATCGATGCCACCACCACCATTACCACCACCGCCACGGTAGCGCGTCATCACCACCATTACCACCACCGTCATCACCACCATTACCACCACCGTCATCACCACCATTACCACCACCACCGCCACCATCATCACCACCACCAGCGCAACCATTGTCATCACTACCATTGCTGCCACAACCACAAATGCCACTACTCTTAACATATTCACAAAATATGGCAGAAACGGAGCAGTGCCCAAGTGCGCTTGATGCCGGTGTTGGGCCCGAGTCGGGGGCTAGATTTGATAATGGTGCTACTGGAGGTGTAGCTGAAGCTGAAAGAGAAGTGGAGCTACCTGAACACATTGTCGACAAGCGCTTCCAAGAGACAGTTTTGAGAACTAAAGAGAAGGCTATTCACACGACTCTGAAGTCTCTCAAGTGGGAAGGCCTGGGGCACATGATCCGAGAAATCCCACTATGTCGATTCACTCAGACAAGCATCGTTCGGTCTGCTTCACCGCACTTCGTCAACATGGACATCTATAGTCTGTACAAACAGAATGGCCTTGGGACAAACATAGGTATGTTCCTTGTTTCGGTTTTCAAGCCAGGAACGACAAATACCCTCTCGGTGTCACCGGAAATCGAGAGGGATTGGGATGACATTTGGAAAATGAAGTCCCGCGAATTTGACAACAAGCTTATGAGCCATCTTGAGACTCAACAATTTGTGGGGAAAATGTTCTACATTATCGACAGGAATCATCGCTGGTGTGCGTGGATGAAGTGCATCCGAGAATGCTTCCGAGACGATCCTGTCTATCACATCAATGTTCCGGTTGGACATGTACACGCGAGAGGATCTCTAGATGTGGCAAGGCTTGTGATAGCTTGCCACAAAATTAATGCGTAAGTACCTCTCCTTCTTCAATCACTTTTAACAATTTGTGTTTTGCAAACTGGGACAGTTTGCAGTGCAGAAACAAAGCCTAGTACATGATATCGAGCAGATCCGGTTTCTTGCCAATCTCGACGAGGATGCAGTCCACAGCCACTATGGTGATGATTTAGCATCACTTATTCGACATCAACGAGGTCGTCAGGATGCCAATAGATGGTACAAGAATCCAGTGGCTTTTATGACAACTGTGTGGAGTAAGGTATGTTCTTTTAAGTATACTTCTTATCATAGAATGTTTGTGTTGTCTTCAGCCATTGGTGAAGGTTAAGCAAGATGCATATGCACAGTCGCATCGAGCTGAAAATGATCAAGAACTCTTAGAGCATTTAGCTGCAATTGACAAGAAAATCAATAGCACAAAGAAGACAAAGGTAAAGAAATTACTTAGTGTGGCTGACCCTCGACGCCCAAAGGAGTGGTTCGATATTATAACAGAGATTGCTTGTCATGAAAGTAAGTATTGTTTGTATCTACATGAAGGTTCTCACAAAAGTTATTTTTTAGTGGGCAAGACTCTAGATGAGATTATTTACAACATCTCAAAGTCAAAGCTTACATATGAGGAACAGATACACATTCTGAACGACCTCAATAGCAGACTCAGGGAAGGAGAAAAAGGCTTGGATAGTATGATGGAGACTGTGATGAGGAGGACCGTCTACATTTCACAAACTGTATATGAAGGGGAGATGTTTCTAGCGCCTTTCATAAGGGATGATCCTGAGCAACTTCCATTTAAGGACTTTGTCACCATTGAGCTTACAAAACTTGGAGAGGATTGGCTGCCAAAGAAGGCCACAAGCACGACTCCATTTAATAAACAACTTGGCCAACCTTACTTCATGCGTCGAGCAGCTTTCAGGTAACATATAATTTCTCAACTATACTCAATTGTTTATATTCTATTATAGGTATCTCCAATATAGAGGCGTTCCTCTCGAAACACCGGTATGCACACGCCTCCTGAGGCATGGTGTGAGAGATGGAGGCATGTACCCGACAACAATGAAGTTTCCAGCAGCAATAAAGCGCGCTTGTCCTTGGGAATTGGAGATGCCAGATTATGAACCAACCCACCATGAGGCTGCAAGAGGCAACAATGATGACGAAGATGATGGCCATGAGAATGTTGACCCTGTTGGTGCCAATGGTGAGCAGAGTGAAGATGGCGGTGAGAACGAGATTCTTCGAGACGAAGTCGAGAAAGAGAACCAGAACGTCCAAGAAGTTCTACCTCGACGAAAGCGAGCAAATCCACATTTGGAGGAATTAGTCAACAGTGATGATGATCGTCCAAGACGTCCCCGTAACCGAGGAACTTCTCGAGGTATATTTCTTTTTATTCTTTTTATTCTCTCCTTTTCTTAGTTCCTCAAAATGGTTGCAGCAAAAACTGTCGGGAGTAACTTCATTCCAGCTCGTCTTGATGCTCGAGAAGAGGACTTGGAGGAACTTACATCTACCACATGCCACATGATGGTATGTAAATTTTTCTTAAATTCACATCTTATCTTTATCTTCTCCCCCTAGATTCGCCCTGTATCTCCAGTGGCATTCCGTGGTGAAGTTGGGATTTTTATTGGCTCCTATAGTTCATTGATGGCATCTTTTGAGGAGGATGCTGAGAATATGGCTATCCGGCAAAAGTGGGAGCGCTTTTGTCAGAAGATCCATAGGCGACCACTCAAGAGCACAAACTTCATGCTCTTTGACATGCCAGATGGTCTTCCAGATGCTAATGGTGATGTCCCAAACTGGAACAACCTGACTAAAGACCACTTGAAAGATGCATTCCTTTTGGCAGCAATTCTTCTTCACACAACCGGTCAAGTTGCCTTCATTCTCCCGAATGACCCCCATTGGATGTCTTGCCTTATGAGGTATGCAAGTCGAGTCAACTTCAAGAGGTTCTCTTCCGGATGCATCATGGATAGTGTTGGGGTCGAGACCAAAGGCGTCCTAGGCATGCCAGAGAAGGTAAGAAATCATTTTCTGTTTTGGTTGTCTCTAAAGTTTTATTATTCAGGTTATGATGTGGACCTACCATGTGTTTTGCAGAAAAGAAAATGACGGTTTTCGTGATAGCGAGCGTGCTGCAAGGGTTTTGCCAGGGTATGATAGTTTTACTGACATCATACCAAATCTCATAGACAACGACATCCGCAACACATTGTCTGGGTATCGGTTCCGATCTCCATCGGCGATGCATGTCCTACTTGAGCTTTATTGCCCAACTAGAGGTGTTGTCATCGATTGCACCAAGTAGTGGTTCGATGGTCGAAGCAGCACGTGACTCTGGTAGATCGGTGTTTGCGATTGAAGAATATGAGTTCTTCAAACGCTGTCTTCGAGGTTTTCATCCTTCTCTATCAGTTTCTTCTAGGAGGTAATTTATGATGTTTTAAAAATTTATAAATAATATATATTTAGTTTTCTACAAGTCTTCCTAGGTATGCATGGCACATCATATGCAATGTGTAAATTGAGGAGTGGTATGAAAAATCTATTTATTAATGATACATTAAAAGACAATTGAATGCAATGAGAAAGATGTGTCACATGTCAATGTGATAATGATTGTGACACTGACAGTGTCAGTGTAGCAGATGGCGACAGTGATAATGTTAGTGACAGAGACAGTGTCAGTGTCAGAGATGACAAAGTTACAGTGTCAATCTGTCAAATTTCATAATTACTAGTATTATCAGTTTATTATCTATAGGCAATACAATTTTGTTAATAAAAAAAAGGCAAGAGGGGGGGGGGGGGATGAATAATATCATAGTGTAAGAATTATTAGTGGCTGGAATTTTCAGTAGGATGGCCTAAAAATACCATATTCAGCACTTGTTGATGTAGGATTTACTAACGGAATATTGTTCCTCACCATGAAATGATAATGATTGTGTGTTCTTAACTCTTTCTTGATTTTCTTATACATCCATTTATGCACACCTTCCACACCAGTTCTTGGGCAGTTGTGACAGTGTTCTAGAAAAGTTTCTAGACCCATACAGCCTTCTGTTTTATCTAAATAAAAGTAGCAGATGGGATACTGGAGATAATATGTGTTCATTCTTTCAAAAGTTTCAACCATATCGGGAGCAAGATCTTGAAGAAACATCTGGCATCGCTCTTGAAGCACATGAGGCAATCCATCTTTAGTAACAACATCTAAAACATTATCTAGAAGAGGGATCTCTTGTTCAGTCACACTTGGGGCTACAAAAGAAAAAGCCTCACAACGATTGATGTATGGAGGGAAGGGTGGAATGTTGGTAGAAGTTGGAGACGGAGGTAGAGACTCATATGAAATGCATGGGGGCAAGTGCGAGTAGCAATAGCATTTTCCCTAGCCATTCCTACACTCTAAACAAACTGAAATTTCAATGTTGAAAGCATCCCTTGTTGGTATTTATACTAAGAAAAGATCTAGGGGTTTTTGAAAGTTTAAATTGTCAGTCTCAAAAATGGGACTTCAGAATTATAATAGTGTCAGAACCACTTGTATATATAATAATATCTTTATACATGCTAGAATAATATCATTCTCGAAAATATAAAATTCTCCACTTTACTCATAAAGAATTAACCTTTTGAAAAAACTATGCATGACTTTCACATTACATTAAAGGGTGGCCTAAATATCCCATATTCAGCACTTACTGATGCAGTGTTCACCAATGGAATATTGTTCTCCACCATGAAATCATAATAGCTGTGTGTTTTTAATTCTTTCTTGATTTTCTTATACATCCACGCGTGCACACCTTCCAAACCCGCTCTTGGGCATTTGCGACAATGCTTAATAAAATTTACCAAACCCATGCAACCATTTGTCTTGTTTAAATAAAAGTTGCATATAGGACATTGAAGATAATATGTATCTACATTAAGCTCCCCTGCCATATCTGGAGCAAGATCTTGAAGAAAATATTGATATCGCTCTTGAAGCATTAGAGGCAATCCAACTTTTTTAACAACATCATAAGGAAGGAGTTTTTGTTCAGTTGCACTCAAAGTCGCAAATGGAAGAGCCTCACAACAGCCCTCAAAATGAAAAAGTGGATTGTTGCGTAGAGGTGAAGGTGGATTATTGGTTGAGATTGGAGATGGAGGTGGAAACTCATATGAGAGGCCTTCGGGACCAAAAGTAAATTTCTTCCTAACCATTGCAACACACAAGAAGAATTAAACTTCCTAGCAATAAGAATTCTCTCATTAATATACTATATTTCAATCTCGGGAATGATGTTTTATTATGACATGACACTATAGTGAATGATAATTGTCAGTCTTAGTAATTACAACCTACTATGAGAAACAAGTGGCTATAGGGTTTCAGAAGCTAAAAACTAGCATATAATTAATATGTAGCCTTATTTTATATAGTTGGCCTACCATATATAATAATAGCGAATATACACAGGCACGCGAGTATGCCTTTTTGCAAGATTACCTTTCAATCCCAAAATCATATATAGATTTAATTCTTTGATTTGTCTACATCATATATCTTTGCAAAGACAAAACATATCAAAAGGAATAAGATATATATAAAAAACTTACATTTTTTTATAATATTTTAGTGGATTACAAAAGCCATTGAAAGGTTTATAGAGTGGATTTATTAGTGCTTTCCGCTGTGCTGTCCATTTCTTCTTTTCTCTTGCTCTGGATTGTTGTTTCGGAAGTAACATGAGCATTTTTATTAATAGTGACAGTGGTCTCCACATTTCCGGATGGGTAATAAGGACCAGGCGTGTAATATGGAGATTGTGGTAGTGAAACAAAATTCACATTCTCACATTTCTGTATGCTAGAACTACTTACAGATTTTTTGTCTTCCTTGCTTCCCATATCTGTAAACCCTAAAGAATGAACGAGTGAATCAGTGTTTCGAATTATTTATATATTTCTGGTCAATTGTTGAAATGTTAAAATGTTGAAATGTATAATAGAAATTTTCCGGTTCATTCGAACTTCAATATTCCCATTTTATTTGGGACCAATAAAGCCCAAAAATTTCTATAGGTTCAGACGAACTTCTAATTCTAGAAATTGTATAAACTGCATTAGAAAGATTCAAAAAATAAAAATCTCTTTGAACCATTGATACTTAAACTCATAAATTTCAAGTTCACCAAAGAATAACATTTTTCTGACTTAATATTTCCTTATAAAACTTATGGTTGACTATATTGACTAGCATTGACTTGAGCTGAATTGAGCTCAACTCGTGAGCTCAACTCAACTTTGGACCATCCCCTTAGGTGCAGAGTGGCATTCGGAGGAACGTATGTCATGCGGATCCTCGCCTTCATCATTTCCCAAGTGGCCACTAGTCCTTCGTTGGCCTCCGTCATTCTCCACCAAGACTTAGCATTATTTGCCAAGTATGGTTTTGCACATGGGACCTTCTCCGAGCTCGGTAACCGCAACGCTTGGAATTAATCCTCCATATCGTAAAATCAATCCTCCACCACCTTATAGTCGTTCACTCCCTTGAAGACCGGTGGGGGCTTTGGTTTGTACTTGGGAACAGCTTGAGGGACTGATTCCACTTCGGTCTATTCGACCTTGTTTGGTTCTGCCTCAGTCCCTACCAAAGGGTCCACACCTTTTGCGCTGCCAGCATCCGCAATCTTTCGCTTTTTCTTTTGCTTCTCATCACGCTTTAGTTTGCATACAAAAGTCTCCAACAGGGCATTGGTCTGTGCCAACTGTCCTTCTAGAACGTCCAATCGAGCCTTGAACGACCAAACCTTGCCACCAGACTCTTGTTTGGAAGTTTCCTCACTAGAGTCCTCCTCATGCAAGGATTCCTCATCCATAGCCTCTTGTTCGACCGGAGGCTCCAGCTCTGGCAGAGGTTCCGTCTTTGCCTTGGTTCGTTTATGCCCCGCTTTTGCCATCTCCCAGCAATCTGCCTCTATCCTTCGCTAGAACTGAGGAAAAGGCTCCAATACCAAATTGTAAGCCATAAATTTTTCCTTTTCAATTTGCCAGCTTACCTCGTTGGGGCTGGGTAGTTTTTGAGCTGAGCTCAAGTCAATGAAAGTCAACGAAAGTCAAAGGAAGTCAATACAATCCCCTAACTAGCGAAAGTTTAATGGCACTACCTTAGTTCGTCTCGAACCAAGAATTTTTAACATAAAATCTAGGTGTTTAAGGTATTCCATAAGCTCATGTAGATTATTGGTTCGACATGAACTAATCTTTTAGTCTACAAAAAATGAAAATAATATATTAAACAATATAATTTATATTAAAATCAGAATATATTCAATCTTCTTCTGCTTCCATATCCAGAAAAGTAGAAATGGGTATAGTGGAATGCTCCTTCACTATAGGCTCGTGTTGTATGTAATGTTGTGCCATACGTTCAGCATAAATAGGTAAGTGGAATTGACTTCGGTCCATATGATCATCCATATCATCAAGATCAAGCGTGTGGACTGAAACACTGTGTGTGATAAGTGTAGACCTAATAAAATAGAAACATTTGAGAATAAATATTATAGATTATTTCAAGCACTAACATCACCTGTCGCAAAATCTCCTAAGAATGTCCTCAAAGGCACCCTCCTTCTCAAGTGCAAAAACCGCTCGGCCTGTCTCTTTTGCTGCCTGCACCATTGATCCAAATCCTGCTGTAGCATCAAGCACAATCCCCTTTGGCGGACAAAATAACTCCAACAAGATTTGCATGGCCGTGACTGAACGATGTCGATAACCAGGGAACGCTGGGTGAAGAACGTCCGAGTCAATCACATTTGGGATGATGTCTGTAGAGCTGTCATATCCTGGTAAAGCAAGAGCAGCACGCTCGTCAGCTCGTGTGGCATTACGCCGGTTCCCAATGTGGCATAGAGCATGGTAGTTCCAGGAATAAATCTGGAAAAAAAAATAGAATAGAGTTAATTTATAAATAAAGAAGTCACACACCTTTCGCGTCTGCCTGCTAGTGCCTTTTATGTCCACCGCCATACTTGAAAGAAGGCAACCAGATGAAAACTCAACAAATCCATCATCGTTGTCAGCCAAGTGTGCGAGAAGGCCTTCCCACATTAGAGAGCGAGGAAGGATCATGACAACCACACCCTCGTATGTCATGAAGCTGCTCGCAACCTTTAAGGCTTGGGAAATGTGTTGGGCCTGCAACACATTCCATGACGGAGTATCCCCCTGCGGTGGTGCCATCCCATCGGGAAGATCAAAAAAGATGAAATCGATCTTCCCATAAGGTGTGAGCTGACCCAAACCATGGATCCACCGATCAAGCATGTAGAGCTCCCGACTAGTAGCATCTAAAAGCTGTGTGTAATCCCCAATGAGAATAGCAACTTCCCCAACACTGGCCGTTGGGGATAGAGGGCGAACCTGAAAATCAATTATTAGAACTAAAAGTTGAAGATAAAATTCATGCTTACTAACCTGTTTATGCATCGCTGCAGAGGAGAGCTCTTCTAGGTCGTCATCTGTAGCCGTAGGGAGGGATGGGAAGAATGTTTTAGTCCGCCGAAAAGACTGATGGCTGCTCTCTGCAACATCTATAAAAAAAAAAGTGAAGTCAAGAATGAATAAAAGAATGTTCCAAATCAAAGTCCTTACTCTCATGAAAGGCTTCATGACGGCCCCTTCGGGGGTTGCGAGGAGCAGGTACTGGAATCTCTTGTGCTGGAATTTCCTGTACAGTTTCCTCTGGTTCAACGGTATTTGGATTTGGCATCTCCTGAATGGTTTCCTGAGTGCTGACTCCTAGGTTTAGTTGTTGAACTTCAACAACGTCGTTATCACAGTCAGAAAGAGCCTCTGGAAAATAAGAATATAACTCAAGGTTAATATTTCCTAGCTAAGTGCTGAGTTTCAAGTGAACCTGGATGACATTCAAGGTAGAGATCTAGCTCGAAGTCCGATGTTGGCATTTGCTCCACGAGTTCAAGGTACCACGGGCATAGCTCCCTCTCATGTGTACAAGGACAGTAGAACTCTGGCTCATACATCCCAAGCTTCTTGCCTCTAGTCAAGAGCTTCTGCAAAACACCGGTTGTGTATACCGGTGCGCCGGGGCTATATTTTAAATATCTACAAAGTAAAACAAAAATATAAATACCAATATATAAATGAGAATTGAAAAAATACCTGTAAACCATGCACCTCGCAAGAAATGGTTGTCCTGGTTGGTTCTTGAACTCAGCCGAGCTCGTCCCACCACGTGGAAGCCAACCATTCCCTAGCTCCGCAAGACAAGCACGAATATATTCTTCGAGAGTGATACCTGTGCGGGTGCTGGAAAGAAACTTCTCATCCCAGACTTGTAGCATCTCCTCACCAGTGGCAATACTCTGAGAAATGTACGCCTTCTCCTTCATCACCTTCTCCATCCTTATCTCGCAGCGTTTTTCGTTATTTCGTAACCAAGTGTTGAGAAGTTCCAAGCAGACACTTTGTTCAGGAAAGGATATTTTACTCTTAGAGATGTTGTAAATGAGTTCCTCCGGTGCTTTACCAGTTCCTACACACACAAAGAGTTATGAAATGTTTCACAAATTTTATAAGAACTTATGAACGCGAGAACAAATTTCGGCAATGCTATCAAGCCATTCCTGCCCGCGTCGTATGTCTGCAATCGAGAGCAATTTTTTCACCTTTGTTCTCTTCGTATTCAAAATTCGCTGCTCAATCGCATGCCACTCCATCTCCTTCTGCTGCTCGTCCCCTCGGGCATTTTTAAAGAATGACGCTCTTTCTCCTTTGATTATGGGCTGCAAGAAACATTATGTAAGTTGATACATACTTCAATAATAATTTACCTTCGCCCAGACAGCAACAAGAAAATCAAGTGGTAGTTGGTACCAAGTCTGCAATTCTTGGCCTTTCCTAGCTGCTAGCTTCACTCGAATTGCTTCAAATACCTCATGATTGTACAACGTTTGGACCTCCTCTAGCGAGAGCATGCCCATAAACCGAAGGTGCTCAATGTCATGTACCAATGTATGAGCTTGAAACGCAAATTGGTTTAGCCTGCAAAAACACGATATTAGCTAAGTTTACAAAAAATAAATTCTTACATGTTGATCTTATGGCATGCCATGTTGAGCTTCACAGTATGCTCCCGAGTCATTGGTTCGACAAGTGTGACTGGAACACTAATGTGTCGTTCTTTGTCATCTCGAAACTTCTCTTGAATGCACTTCCAAAATGCCAGCCACCTATGGTTTCCATCGATCACCCAAAAGAGCTTTCCAATGAACCCTGCTGTCTCCACATGTTGTCCTAAGAATCCATCAAACTCACGAGACTTTCGCAGCCATATAGGATCCCATTTTTCCTCAAGTTCAGTAGTCACTGACTCTGTCCGGCCGGTTCCAGGGAAAGTTGGTGAAACGATGAAGGTACCAGCTGTGCTCCCAAACCCGACCTCGGCAAAGGAGCTGTAGATAGCCATGTTGAGGTCGTAAGCTGAGCGCACCCAATGGCTTTGAACCAATCGGCACAAAGGAACTAGAAATCGATGAGGGCCATTCCACGCCATTTCCTGTAACACTTTACTGACTGTCCGTTCTTGAGCTTGGATAATTGTGTCCCGAACACGATCATTCAAGATGGTGTCAGAATCATGCATGCATAATCCCTCACCACCATTAGCTCCCCCTGCACCACCAGCCTGAGGAGCAGTAGGAGCAGCTACCATGCCCCCAGTAGCCTCTGTAGTAGATCCACCTACAACGCTACCAATAACGTCCTCAGCTGGTTCATTGACTTGGCCGCGAGCAGCCTCAGCAACCGAAGGCATAGCACCCCCACCACCGCCAACATCAGATGCAAGTACCCCACCACCAGTACCCGTAGCCTCAAGAGCACCAGTACCAACAGCCTCACTAACACTAACATCGATTTGAGTGTTCATCTCAACATCCACGTCATTGTTATACTCATCGTTGCCTCCAGCATGACTAGCCGAAACTTCATTGGATACTTGAGATGAATCTCCACTCAATCGGCCAAGCCCACAGCGATCAAGGCGGCTGCCTTTTCCTGGAGATCGAGACCATTGAGGTTGGCCTCGGCGCTTCCTCTAAAATAAAAAACAAAACTATTAAAACATCTAACTTGTAATGTAAAGCAAACCTGTGGCATTTGAAGTTCAAGTCCCTTGTTGGAAGTTTCAAGCAGTCAAGCTTGATTTATATCTGCTCTCACAAGAAAAGTTTGTAAGTAAAAGATGTGAAAAATAGATTGTAAACTACAAGAAATGCAAAGGAAAAAAACATAAGTCACTGGGAGAGGTTGGTTCGCGCGAGAACTGACCTCACCCTACCTCTCAAGAAAAAGGAAAAACACAACAAGAATACGGGAGAGGTCGGTTCGCGCAAGAACCGACATCTTCCACCCTCTAATTTTCAATGAAATGCCCCCATCAAGTCAATGAAATTAAAAAAAAAAACCTTGAAGATGTTGGTTCGCACAAGAACCGACATTTCAATCTCTCTCTGTTTTCTAAAATATAGAAATCTCACCACTAGAAACATGAAAAAAATCAAGAAAGCTTGCTTCTAGAAAAAATGAAGGTGGGGAGACGTCGGTTCGCGCGCGAACCGATCTTTCCCACCCCTTCAACAAGGAAAAAAAAAAAAACACGAGGTAGAGATGGGCAAAAAGCTAAACAGAAAATGAAATAGAATGCTAGGAGATGTTGGTTCGCACAAGAACCGACATCTCTATCCCTCAAGAGAAAACAAAAGTTGAGAAAATAGAAACTTCTAATGGAAGAAAGAAAGTGAGGAGACGTCGGTTCGCGCGCGAACCGACCTTCTCAAGGAAGCATACCTTGTTTGAGGAGCGTCTTGAAGCACATTGCTTGATTGAAGCGCCTTTCTCTCGCCCTTCCCTGCTCAAGCGCGCTTTTCTTTCGCCCTTTGCTGCTCAAACCCTAGGCGTAAAACCCTAAAAATCAACGGACGCGATCAACAGTCACGATCAATGGCCATGATTTTCATTTTCTTTGATGGTGATCAATAGACACAATCATTCAATGCTTTAGATATTAAGATATGTATAATTGATTGTGAGAGGAATAATAATGTTGAAATGAATGTGGTTATGAGTGAAAAGCGCCAATCAATCACAAAAGTTGTAACATTGATTTTTTGTTCTCCCTCTCATCTCCATGCTCTCTTCCCTTCAAGAGAGTTTCATTCTTTTGTGACGAGTGAGAGAGACTCAAGCTTGAAAAGGTTGGTTCGTGCGCGGAAAAACCAAACCGTGCGCGGAAAGGTATATTTAGCCTACAAGCACATCTATTACATTTTTATGCAGGAACTAAACCAAGATCCTAAGATTGACCATCACATCCACCAGGCAAGCCTTACAGTTGCGGAGCTTGAGAAGTGTTTTTAGATTGCTTTTAGTGTTCGGATCTATATTTATATTTGTATTTTATTGGTCGAATTTACTTGGAAATATAGATTAAATCAAAATTTGAAAAATGGAAAGATGTTGGTTCGGGACGAACCAATGTTTTTCTTGTGTTTGAGAAGCCGTGAGCTCAGCTCATGAGCTCAGCTCGTGAGCTCATGAGCTCAAAACCTACCCGGGCTCACCTCGTTTATCCGTCCAACACTGCCTTGGCTTTTGCTAAGTTCCCCTGCCAAGGTTCCCACCTATGGTACCAGCTCCTACTTGGTTCTACTTAGTTTCAGCTACTCACTACATGAGCAACGGAGTGTTAGCCATCCATCCACAGATTCCCAAATCTCTCCCAATCCCCCTCCCCGGGTTAGACTGGACTTAAGGTTCAGCTACACTCCCCACAAGCACAAGTAGCCAAGCACACCAAGCTTCCAGGTTCCTAACATCCCTTGGTACCACAAGACTTGATCATAGGACCCTCTAAATCCCAAGTCTTGGGTGCAACACTTACTTCGGGACGCCGGGGCGAAACACCGTGGCCTAACAGCCCGGTATGGGTACCTTTACCCCCCCACTTCCATCCCGAAGGGAAGGTCCAAGCCCCTAGGAAGGGCGAGGACCAATGAGCCGCATAGTACTCAGGTGGGACACCACTCCATATGAGCCGGGAGCACCGCAGTCAGTTTCCCTTTTGGGAGTGGGAGCTACTCTTGAGCACTTCCTTGGATGGCCCCTCCAGCACCAGCCAAGTCCATGCTCACTCCCACCCAAGGCCCCTCGGTCCCAGTCTCAACCTCAAGTCAGTTTGGAAACCCCACTGGAGAGTTCCTTCAAAACTAGTTCCTGGACCTCACTATCCCTACTATACTTTTGGAACCCCCTACAGTCCCTACCCGGACTTGGTCTCAGACTCGATCTCGGACCCGACTTCGGACTCGGTCTCGGACTCGATCTCGGACCCGATCTTGGACTCGACCTCGGACTTGGTCTTGGACCCAATTTGGATCTCGGACTCTGTCTCGAACTCGGTCTCGATCTCGAACCTGATTTGGATCTCAGACTCTGTCTCAAACTCGGCCTCGAACTCGGTCTCAGACTCGATCCCGGACTCTATCTTGAACTCGGTCTCAGAGTCGGTCTTGGACTCGATCTTCGACTCGGTCCCATCCGATGAACTCTTTGTCATTTTGGTCATGCTTTCGGGGATCCTTTAGCCTACGACACCTCGGCGAGTTGGTTCCTTAATTTCCTAAGTATCTCCGACACCTTGCGTTGCATATATTATGCAACTCCACTTCCCCATCCTATGAAGTTTTCTACTTGAGGGCACACCGGTGTTATTTGTGAAAAAGAAAAATGGATCTATGCATATGTGTATAGACTACCGATTGCTCAACAAGTATACAAAGAAAAACAAATACCCTTTACCAAGGATTGAGGATATATTTGATAGGTTGGGAAAGATGAAATACTTCTTAAGGATCGACATAAGGTCAGGATACTACTAGATTAAGTAGTAGAGGAAGATGTCGAGGAGACAATATATTGGACAAGGTATGGAAGCTTTGAGTTTCTAGTAATGCCCTTTGGGCTATGCAATGCATTAGCAATGTTTTTGGCACTAATGAACCTCATTTTTGTACCCTATCTGAATCATTTCATGGTCGTCTATATTGATGACATCTTGATTTATAGCAAGATGCTAGAGGAGCATGCCAAACACTTGACAAAGGTGTTTGAGAAACTAAGGGAACACCAACTGTATGCTAAAGAGAGCAAATATGACTTTGCTTAATAAAAGGTAAAGTTTTTTAGGCATGTGGTGGGCAAGGACGGGCTCAAGGTGAACCCTGAGAAGGTTTAAGCCATTCATGAATGGGAACAACCATCAAATGTACACGAGTTAAGAGCATTTTTAGAGCTATGGAACTACTATCAAAAGTTTATCAAACACTATTCGAGGCCCTACCTTTAACAAACCAAACGGGAAAAGGGAAGATGGTAATCATGCTATTCACCATACACAAGCAGATATATTGCTTCGTAAACTGCAAGAAAGCTCGGAATGCGAGACAACATTTGTCCACATCAAAAGGAAGTTGAAGAAGGCTCCCGTATTGGCATTACTAGACTTTGGTAAAGACTTTGAAGTAGAAACAGATGCTTCAGACTTTGCATTGGGCGTAATGTTAAAGTAAGACAACCATCCAATAACATTCTTCTCACAAAAGTTGGACAAAGCTTAGCGAAAGTGGCCTACCCACGAGAAGGAATTGTTTGCAGTGGTTAAGGCACTTAAGGAGTGGCGACATTACCTTGGGAGACACTTCAAAGTTTACACAGATAATGTGCCAACGAAACACTTCTTGTCACAACCCAACTTGAGAGGGAAATAAAGTCGGTGGGTTAATGCTTTGGCTGAGTTTGATTGCGAAATTCTGTATAAACCTGGGAAGAGCAACATCGTGGCAGATGCTCTAAGTCAAAAAACGAGCTTGAAGTTGGTGATATCCAGCACAACATCAACCTTTTGGGATGATGTGTGGACATCATATGAGAATGACGATTTAGCACAAGAAGTGTTGCTAAGGAACCAAGAGGTGCAAGAAGCTCAACAAAGAGGTAAGCTACCAACGGAAGATAAAATAGGTTATGTGAAACACATTGGACTCATCTATTATAAATAAACAAGGTATATGTTCCAGAAAGGGAACTAAGGAAGGTAATTTTGGAAGAGTGTCATGATAGACCTTTTGCGGGACACGATAGAGTGCCCAAGACTGTGTGCTTACTCAAGAGGAAGTATCACTGGCCAGATATGGCTAAAAACGTCCAAGACTATGTAAAGACATGTCCAACATGTCAGTAGGTCAAAGTCATGACTAAAGTTTGTGGGGGCTTATTATAAAGCATTCTAATTTCAGATCGTCCATGGAAATGTCTTACGATGGACTTCATCATAGGACTCCCCCCAAGTGAAGGGTTTGATGTGATATTCATGGTGGTGGACTGATTTTCGAAGATGGCACATTTCATACCCACCACAACGAAAGTGGATGCGGAAGATGTGGCGAAGTTGTTCTTCAAACAAGTGGTTCAAGTGTAAGGAAGGCCAAAAGAGATTATCTCAGATCAAGATAAAATCTTCACTAGTAGGTTCTAGAAAACTCTCCTAAAACAGTATTACACCAAGTTAAAATTTAGTACAGCCTATCACCTATAAACAGGTATTGGGTATTAAGTCAAGTTTGATGGCACTAACACTTCTTGACAGACGGACAAACAAAAGGGTGAATAGGCAGCTAAAGGATTATTTGTGATCCTATGTCTCCAGAGACTAAATTGATTAGGTAAGTCATTTGGGACTTGTGGAAATATGTTATAACAACTCACCACACTCGAGCATCGGGGTGAGTCTATGGGAAGTCATCAATGGGCGAGCTGTTGAAGGTCCTGTGGAACTCGGCATGGCCAAGTATCATGGAGAGTTACTTGCAATGGAGACATTCACGGCGGAAAGATTTAACATTTGGAATCTAGTGAGGGATTCCTTGGAACGGGCTCAACAAAGGCAAACCAAGTATGTGAACCAAAAGCGCCGAGATGTAAAATTTCAACCTAGAGAGAAGGTGTGGCTGAACACCAAGAACCTAAGGCTACCAAATGGGATCAGCCGAAATCTAACCCAAAGGTAAAATGCATGTATTCCTGGAAATGAATTGATCTTGAGTTCCTTCAGCAGATTCACAAGGCCTTACGAAATTGAGGCACGAATTGGTAACGTAGTTTATTGCCTCCGACTTCCTCAAGAGATGGGGAAGATGCACCATGTGTTCCATGTGAACATATTCAAGCCATACTTTGAGGATCTGCTTCGCAAAGACCAAGTAAAACCTTTACTTGCAGTTATCCAAAGGGAAGAGGAACACAAAGTCGAGGCCATTTTTAATGCATGCAAGAGCAAGCGACAAGAGCGCGAGGTGAGGGAGTTCCATGTGAAGTAGAAAGGATTTTTACACTATGAAGCAACATGAGAATCGAAGGAGAACTTAGCGAACGCATAGAATTTAGTGGAGGAAGTTTTGCAAGGTAAAAATCTATATACTTATGCAAAATTCAATTAAAGAATCTATTTTGAGAAATTGAGCAATGTCGTATGTTAGGACCCGAAAGCATGCCAAAGGTAAGCTAATTAGCATGGGTTAGCTAGGTTGACCAGGTGTAGGGAACTACACCCGATTCCCCACATAGTTCTATAGAGGTTGGGTTCGAATCCCAACCCTCTAGTAAAGCAAGGTTAGGTTCAAGTCCCAACCCCATACTAGAGTGTGGTGAGGGGAGGGGTATAGGGACACCTATATTTTGTTGTCATGTGCTCTTGGCCGGTGTAGCACATATGATCATAGAATGAGATTTGGATATATTGTCACTGTGGATCCTTGGAACCTTGAGGGATAAATGGGGATACAATAGATATTAAGGGTTCTCTCATCAAGCAATTACCCCTTTTTCAGTTGGCTTAAGGGGAGAAAGATAAGGTGTGCTATATGTGGTATCGGAGCAAATGGCACGGTTTCGATTCTTATTAATTAGTAGCTACTTAAAAAATTTAATATACCCTTGAGCAAGGTATATTTTTACCCCTAAATTTGAAATTATACATATTGGGCATCTATGCATATGTCCTTCCTTTTGTGTAGAGTATTCACAGACGAAGGTATCCATTGTGGGACTGCAGTATGGGTGGATGACTAGTTGCCTCACATGAAATAGTTAATGTACACAATAGAAGGATTGGTAAATTTAGTGTGGAAATGGAGGTGTTGTTGAAGGAGTTTGGGAATCCATGGATGAATGGCTAATGCTCAATTGCTCGTGCAATGAGTAGCTGAAACTAAATAGGACCAAGTAGGAGTTAGTACAATAGGTAGGAACCTTGGCAAGGGAACTTAACTAAGGCCAAGGTAGTGTTGTTCTGATAAATGTGGTAAGCTAACAAATTGGAAAGGAAAAATTTGTGGTTTACACAGTCACCTTTGGCATATTTCAAAGAACCTCGTCCATCATTTGTTGAAAAATTGCTGGAGTATTGTTCAAATCAAATGGCATCACGAAGAACTCATACAAACCAAATAGTATATGAAAATCAGTCTTAAGAATATCTTCTTTGGCCATTAGTACTTTTTAGTACCCAAAAGCAAGATTTAACTTAGTGAAGTAATGACTTCTCCCCAGATGATCCAAGAGATTAGCAATGTGAGGAAGAGGGCACATATCTGGGACCATCACTTTGTTTAATGGATGATAGTTAATGTAGAAACAAATACTCCTATCAGGCTTCATCACAAGATGAGGTTCACATGCCCAAGGACTCCACAACTTTCGAATAACACCCTTTTCCAACATCTCTTTAACATTTACACATAAAATCTTGATCTTTTTAGGTGACTGACGATGAATAGGAACTTTAATTCGATGAGCATCCCCGGTTGGAATTAGATGATGTGTGGCAATCTTGTGTAAACAACCAAAGAGAACGACTCGAGAGACGATCCATGGGATTCAAATATAGAAGGAAAGGGCCCATGAACAAGAGTGCATCCCCTTTTCCAATCAGTTAAGGGTCTTGGGATATTTGGGGTTAAGCGTCCTTGGGTTTGAATAGTACTGAGTTGGGTGACCTCCTAGGAAGTCCAAATTCAGGAGCTTACATCTTGGCTTTAGACGATAGGTCAAATTCAAAGATATTGGTATACTCCTTCATAAGCCAGTCAACTACTACAACACAAAGACTATCAGAGGAATTAAAAATGGGAAGAGTGGAACAAGACAGAAACATAGGAGGAAGTAGTGGGGAGAAAAAAGTAATAAAAGTAGAAGTAGAAGTAGAAGGACAAAGAGGTATAAAAGTGAAAAGAATGGATGAAACATAAAGAAGTATGAGACAAAGGAGAGAAACCTTAAAGTCACACTTGGCATGATTATACTGCAACTAATCCATACCAAGGATGAGGTCAAAAGTTTAACTCAGCACCACTCACAATGACTGCAATATAAGTTTGAGATCGCCCACATGCACAACTAAGTCTGCCTCATCTTATGCACATGTATGTGTATGGCCGTTGCCATAAAGAATAAAAACTGGCTCCACTGCATAACACAAGTGTAGACGGCAATATGTGGCAACAAGTCGAGCAATAGAAAATAAACTCAAATCTATATTAACCAGCACGAAAAAAATAACAGGAGACCTCTTGTTATAAAAATGAGCTTGAAAAGTAAACACTAAATGAACTAATGTCAAGTGAACCCTTTGATAATACTCTTGAAAGAAAAATGGAAATGTCACTAACTTATTCGCACAAAGTCCCTTTGTTACTCGCATGATTCATTGTTTCCCGAATACATCTCGGTGTCCAAACCTTCCACTATAGCAGCACCAACAAGACGTTATTGACACCAAGGTCTCCACGGAGGCCACCAATTTGGAAAACACTGACAACACCGATAAGTATGACCAACTTCATCACATATACAATAATGAATATCATGACCATGACCATGTCTATGTCCTCGCCCTTATCCTTGGACTTGAGCAATAGCAACATCAACCTCCATTGGAACATGACCATTGCCTACAAAAAGTGGAGCTGAAGGACATATAGTGAAAAGTGGAAGAGGCGACATCTCATAATATTGTGCCAAGTGAAGAGCATTGTCAATAGTGGCTAGAATAAATGCATGCACAAATCCAACAAGATCTTGACGAAGGGTTGGCCACAACATTCCTAACTTGATCCACTTCGATATATTTGGCTTTGCATGAAACAAGAGGCTTTAGAAATAAACACCAAACAGCATCACTAACTCAAATGACTCTTGATGAAGATGATGCAATTGTTGGAAGGCATCATCACAATCATTAACATATCCGAATGCGTGTTTGAAGACGTCTAAAAGAACACTCCAATCCCCACAAGTGGTTGTGCTCAAACCATTGTACCACTATAGTGCCGTCCTTTGGAGACACATGGGAAACTCATGCAAACATCAAACATTATCCCAAGAATGATATATGGCAATCACCACGACGTGATCAAACCAATGGTACATATCATCTCTAGGATTTTTACGAAAGAATTTTAGCCGAACGCAAGGATTGGCACTAAGAGCAGAAGGAGCTGTACCACATGTTATGAATGCTACCATCAACTGAGTTTGGTTGTTCAATTGCAATCACATAGCATCAAGCAATTGCACAACTACTGCTCCGGAGTCAAAGGAGGAGGAAAATTTTCTAAATCATCAAATCCAATCAATAGCATTTGTCTTATAGAGGTAACTATCAAAAGGTTATTTTTTAACCATGTCTTACTATTTAAGGATATTGTTAATTGCTTGGGTGAGATAAGAAGATGTTATGGCATAATGGGTTATTTTTTTAAACACATCTTAGCTAATTTCTATTCTAAAAGCAAATTGCACTTACTTGGGCAAAATAGGATTTTAAAGCATTCTTTATAGGTGTGCAATGGCATTATGGATGAAGGAGTACATTAATATCTATACTCAGGAAAATTAGTGATGTCAAGTTAATCAAGTCAATGGTATCTCCTAATTCCCCACAATACTCAAACTCATTAACTCCAAAAAACTAGTTTCAAGTAGTGAAATTAGCTAAAGCAGTTTTGTACTACAATATATTAGCTTATAGTAATTGGTAGTAAAAATGAACTACAAATACTGTAAGTAATAAGATCCTGCCACCACAAAATTCACTATTTCAAACTTGAGGTTGGTATAAGGAGTGGCTCATTAATTCAAGGTCATTGAAATGTGATAGCATCCATAACATTTTTGTGATGGACTCTTGATGGAATTTGTAAATCATACTTCAAGTTCACACTTGAGCTAAATTCTAAGGCTTAAAAGTTTCTATTTCTTCAAACTCTTAAGAAATGGCTAGATATTTTAACACATTAATCCTAAGCTCTAAACAAGATATAAATGATTGGATATCCCTAATAGGCTTGCAAACTTAAATTGAATACTAAGTTGTGTATGGTGTTAGCCTAAGAGTTTCATATACACTTTCAACCAAGTTATAGTACATGTGATCATGGGATGAAATTTACATATACTTGTAAATAATCAAAGAAATGACCCGAAAAATAGTCCAGGAGTGTTCAAATATAGAAAGAAATAGCCCATGAACAAAAATGCATCCCCTTTTCCAATCAGTTAAATGTCTTGGGGTACTTGGGGTTAAATATTCTTGGGTTTGAATAATACCAAATTATGTGACTTCTCATGAAGTTTAAATTCAAGAACTTATAATACTGTCATATAGATTTTTGGAATATTGAGGGATATATAGGGATAAAATAGTTACTAAAGCTTTTTTATCAAACAATTGCATCTTTTTTAGTTGAGAGATGCTATATGTGGTATAAGAGTAAATGAAATGGGTTCAATTTTTATTAATTAGTGTCTACTTAAAATATAATGAGTAAAATATATTTTTACCCCTAAACATTAAAATTATACATATTGGGCATCCATGAGTGTCTTATAGGGCATTTATGGAAGAAAGTATCTATTGTGGGACTATAGAATTGGTAGATTTAATGTAAAAATAAAGGTGTTAATTCCCTTTTGCAAGTAAGGGCTGTTTGTCGATAATCTTTGAAGGGTTTTCAATTAATTAATAATTAATGAAAACATTAACATCTCTAAAAGGTGGTTCCCTTTGGTTCAATAAAGGTTGTTAATTAATGGTTGATAAGGACATTTGAATAAGGATATATAGGGATAAAGTAGCCACTAAGGACTCTCTTATTTAGCAATTGCCCATTTTTCAATTAGCTTAAAAAGAGAGAGATAGAATATACTAGACAAGTGTATTGTAGTATTGTAGGAAGTAATTGGTTTTATAATATTTTATTCATATGTTTGTAATTGGATTTTGTAACTGTATAAACTCTAGCTTCTAGGATTTGATAGTTTCCTATAAAGAAATACATGTTTATAGTTACTTCCTCAATTTTTCTTTATATCATATTAAAATGGAATACAACAATTGTTATTTTGATACTATTCTAATTTAGTTTTCAATATGACAATTTTGCTAATTGGGCAGTATATACTACATCATTTCTAGTAAAACACTAAGGTAAACCTCTACTGGTTATGAGCTTTGAGGCCTAGGATTGTCTCAATTACTTGGTTTTAGTAAAAATTGGATTGATATATTAGCCACTAATGGGAAATAGACACAACTTGCATTATTATTGGATGATGCAAAAAACTTGATTCCTGCAGGTATTTGTGCATTGCAAGTTAAACTTGGAGTTC
The DNA here is from genome assembly GCF_000143415.4 of Selaginella moellendorffii. Taxonomy (NCBI): domain Eukaryota; kingdom Viridiplantae; phylum Streptophyta; class Lycopodiopsida; order Selaginellales; family Selaginellaceae; genus Selaginella; species Selaginella moellendorffii. Next base: position 846,489 of record NW_003314299.1, on the reverse strand, counting down.
TCAATGAAATTCCACCACAAGATGATTGCTTCCCTGTTAATTTTGGACAAGCTATTTATTTTCCTAGATAGTTTTTCATAGTGAGAAACCAATTTGAGATATGTTTTACCTCCTAATTGGGCATGTTTATCTTTGTTCTTTGTTTGACTTGGGTTTGAGACCAAACTTTATACCATGCTAGATGGTGGAGTACTTATATCCATAAAGTTTATGTCCAGAAGAAGTGTCATAAATTCAAAGGTTAAACCTTCAATTTTCTTGGGATATTTAGAAGGTATGAAAGAATATGATTATTCTCTAAAGAGTAAGACTCTATTGGAAAGATGGGATGTGCTCTTTGATAAGAGTAGTTGTACTAGGATTGCATTGAAGTTCCTACTCCTACTTTTGTGGAACTCCAAAGGGTAGACACACTTAACTCCTCAAAATTCTCTTGTTGCCTCTTGCTCCTGGTGGTGGTAATGTGGTTCTTACCTTCTCTCCTATTGGTGATTCAGACCCTTCAGGCGGTCTTATATTATTGGCCCCATTATTCACGGTTTAGGGTTTACATTCAAACAAAGAAAAGATTAGATCAAATGAAATGGGAAACTTGCTAAATGCATGATATACAGATGCACTATTTGTTACCTAGAGAATGAAGGAGGCTTTTATTTAGGATAAGCATGCTCAGCTGAGACAATAACAATCTTGACTCAAAACATTGGCAAATCCAGAGAGTTAAAGGCTCAAAGCCTTTGTAATTTAACACTTCTATTCAGCATTGTAATTAACAAAATATTCAGCAACTTTGATAAAGAAAACTCTAATATACCTTCAATTCATCTGCTCTTAAAGCTGAAATTCTATTGGATAGTCGAGTTTGACACTCAATAATCACACAGCTCCAATTCTCCAACAAGACCCACAGCACATACCTTTTGGCCTTCAAAAGAATTCTTGTTAACAATAAGAACTCCAAATAAAGTTCTTTACACCCACAAAAGAGATGAGAATTTCTTTACCTCTTTAAGAAGTGAAAGTAAAGACATGGACATGTCACTTGAGTAAAAAGGCATCACTTACATAACAAATTGCAAGAATAAACATGAGAAAGCTTTCTCTTTTTGTAAAAGCAAACACAAACATACTATGATTGCTCTAAATTTTATATTACACAAATCTATAAGAAACTGAGCAAGAGCTCCTAGCTTTACTCTTCCTTTCACCTCTAGCTGCTTGGGCCACACATCAAAATTTGTCATGATGTTCACTATCAAATCCAAATGAAATCACACTATCAATAACCTTGATGGTGATTGAGAAACTTCAAAACTTTCACTCCCAACTTTGTCATTAGTACCACTCTTATCTGGAATTTTGTTATGAATCATATCATTTGCCTAGCAAACTCCATCAGCACCAACAACAAGATCTACAGCAACGCCATAGTAATGGTTGGCAAAGCCTTCCACCACTAACACAAAGACTTCTTTTTTTAAGATTGTACACCTTATAAAAGGTAAAACTAAAGTAATTGTTTTTTCAATTTTCTTAAATGGTCAAGAGAATACCAATATCTGTTCATAGAAAATCAAGAAAGAATATTTAGATAGTGCTAAATTAAAGTGATAATTTTAATCACAATAATAATCTTAAAACTAATCAATATGAACTTAATCAATATACTAAAACATCACCATCAAAATTGTTATGCCATCAATCCTTCTTTATGGAGCTTCCTCTAGTCTTTTATCTAGTGCAATATAACACATCATAAGTGCTCTCATCCTAGAGTATGGGTAATTGCTCTTGATTAGATGATGATTTGAGCCAGTGGAACTCTAGTAAAACACACATTGCTAAAGCTCGTTCTCCAATCTCTGAAAATACTTAAAGTTTAAGTTGAAAGGACTAATCTTTATTTAGAAAGCTAGAAGAAGACATATCATCTTCTTCCTCCATCCTTAGGATCTTTCATATGAGTGTTTGATCAGAATTTATCTTGGCATTTCCTTTACTCTACACTGAATTGTTAGAGAGGAGAACGTATGGCGATGAGTTACAAGGATCTAGCTTGAGAACCAACGTTCCAGCTCGTCCTCCTCGTGATCTATCCTTGTGGCTGCTACACGCTGATAACAGCGTCATCCATGCCACATCATCAGGCTCCACGGGCATAGCATAGATCAGCTCCTCAGCATCCTGGAGCCGCCCAGATCGCCCGAGAAGATCAATCACGCAGATGAAGTGCGGCAGCAATGGAGCACAATCAAAATCACCCATCATCCACGAGAGGTATTTGATCGCCATCTCCAGCGACCCAGCGTGGCTGGATCCAAACAGCACGCACTGGAACGTGATATGATCCACGCGCGCGCCATCTTGGATCATGAGAGCAAACAGATCGAATGCCTCGACTGGATGCCCATTCTGGGCATATGCTGCGATCATCGCGTTCCACGAGACGCCACTGGGATTGGCGATCCGATCGAAGAGAGATCGCGAGCGATGGAGCTGGCCGCACTTGGCATACATGCTGAGCAGCGCGGTAGTCACGACGACGCTCGCGGATTCCAGCCCATCGGCGGAAAGATCCTCGTGGATGATCTTTCCCGTGCTGGGCGACGCGAGGGTGGAGCACGAATCAAGCGCGCAAACGTATGTGATCTCGTCCGGGTGGACGCCCTCGAGGTCCATGAGCCGGAAGAGCTTGAGGGCGGACCTTGGATCGCCGTGCTGGGCGTGGGCCGAGATCATCGCGTTCCACGCCGCGAGATCCTTGTCCGGCATCTCATCGAAGACGAGGCGTGCGCGATCGATCTGCCCGCTCTGCGCCAGCACCGCGATCATCGACGTCCACGAGATCACGTCCCTGGCCGCCATTACCCAGAAGAAGCGCTCTGCGCGGTCAAATCGCCCGTTGCGCGCGCACGCCGCCACGATCGCGTTCCAGGCCGTCACGTCCCTCTGCGCCATCGCCGCGAAGATCGCCATCGCCGCGCCCAGATCGCCGGCCTTGCTGTACATGTCGAGGAGTGCGGTGGCCAGCACGGGATCGTCTAGAGATGATCCCTCGAGAGCGCTGCGATGGATCAGCTTACCAGTAGCAAGATCGCCGCTGACAGCGCAGGCGCTAAGGATCCCCACGAATGTGATCCCGTCCGGCCTCGTGCCCTCGAGATCCATGCGCTTAAAGAGATCGATGGCATTACGCATTTGCCCATGCCGGGCATTTGCTGATATCAAAGCGTTCCAAGACGCCACATCATTCTCAGGAGAATGGAGGAACAAATCTTCTGCTAGAAGAATCATACCCTTCTCTGCGCATGCGGTGATCAAAATAGTGTACGACACGACACTTGCTTCCGGGATCCTCGCAAGAACAGATCTACCGTACAGCAAATCCCCGCCATGGGCAGTTGCTGTGAGGAGGATGTTCCACGAAATAACATCTCTTTTGGGCATTTTTGCGAAGAGATCTCTCGCGGAGGCCGTGCGCCCTGTTTCCCCGTAAGCCTGTAGAATCGCATTCCAGGAAACGATCGTCCAGTAGGGGATCTTCGTGAAGCACTGCTCCGCGAGCTCGCACTGCCGCCCCAGCGCATAGGACGTGATGAGCGCGTTCCAGGCCACAGCGTTGCGCTGCTCCATGTCATCGAAGAGCGCCCTCGAATCCTCGAAGCTCCCAGCCTGCGCACACGCCGCCAGGAGGATCGTCCACGAGAAGATGTTCGTGGAGGGCATCCAGGCAAAAATCTCCTTGGCAGTGGCGAGATCGCCAGTCTCGGCGAAAGCCTGCGCGATCGAGTTCCATGACAAGGAGTCCCAGAAGGGCATCTTCTGGAACAGATCCGTGGCGTCGCCAGCCATGGCCTTGTTCGCGAATCCCGTGAGGAGCGAGTTCCAGGCGACCACGTCCCTCCTGGGCATTCGATCGAAGCAGCACCGCGCGCCCTCCAGATCGCCACTGTTGACCAGCGCGGTGGAGAGCGCCGTCCAGGAGATCACATCCCTCGCCGGCATCAGATCGAAGACCCTGGTGGCGTCGTCCACTCGCCCCGCGGTTCCACACGCCTGGATCATCGCGTTCCACGAGATCTCGTTGCGCTGCCGCATCGTCGCGAAGATCCGGCCGCTGGAATCCGCGCAGCTGGCGAACGCCTGGATCGCGTTCGTGCACGAGACGATCCCGCGCTCCGGGATCTGGCCAAACAGCCCGCGCGCCTCCTCCACGAATCCATTCTGGACGAACCCATTCATCATCGCGTTCCAGGAGACGATGCTTTGCTCCGGCATGGCGTCGAAGATCTCTTTCGCGAGATCCACCTCGCCATACTGCGAGAGCGCGCTGATCATACAGTTCCATGTCACGATCCCCCAGCACGGCATCCTGGAGAACGTATCCCTTGCTCCCTGCAAATCCCCGGCTTGGGTATTTGCCACAATGAGACTGTTCCAAGTCACATCGTTTCTCTCGGGCATTGCAGTGAATATCGCGATGCTCTGCTGCAAATCTTTCGCTCTCGCGAATCCCTGGAGCAGTGCCGTCCAGCAAACAATCCCTCTCTCCGGAACCTTCTCAAAGAACTCGAGAGATTCCACCAAATGCCCGTTCTGGGCATTTGCCGTGAGAACCATGTTCCACGCGTATGGATCGCGGGCGGGCATGGCAAAGAACACCGCGATTGCCTCGCTAGGGCTGCGGCAATCGCCATAGAGCTTGATGAGGAGGCGCTGGAGATTGGAGTCGGATCCATGGCCGGCGCGGAGGATCTGCGCGTGGAGCTCCCGCGCGTCCGCCAGGGATTTGGAGCGGCAGCCCTGGCGGATGAGAGCGACATAGCCAGCGGCGGTGGCTGGCTCCTCCGCGGAGATGGATGGGCGCCCAATCGATGTGGCGCTCGCTAGTGCCCGCATTCATCGTGGAATCGAATTTAAAACGCAAAGCGCTCACTAGGGTTTATGCTAAGGTAGAGAGGGAGAAAGAGAGGCTAAGAGCCCTAAATTTTGGGCGATTCCAGATGCTGCGTGTGGCGCTCGCGCGAGTGAGGGCGTGTCGTGGGGTAGCATGGCAGCTGGAATGCGCAATGGCGGCGCAGGGAAGAGGCATAGCAGGTCTGGGTTTTGCGTCGCCGTCGAGGGTTTTGCGTGGCGCCGACGACAAGGATATCGATGATCTCGGCATCGCCACGGGTCTGGAGCGCGAGGAGCTGGAATTCGCGAAAGCTGTGAGTGAGAAAAGCGGCTTTTTTCTCTCTTTCCTTTTCTTGTGTGCTTACATTCTTTCTTGGTGGGCAATTTCCAGGGAAAGAAGAGATGGGACGAGCCTCCGGTTGGACCTTTTGGAACTGCGGTGTGTTCTTCTTAAAGATCTCTCTTTGCATGATCTTCTTTTACCTTTTGGTCTCTTTTTTATCTTTTTCTCCTTTTCTTTGCTCCTCCTCACAGGAAAAACCAGCAATCATCGAGTCTTGGTACGATGAGCGAATCGTTGGATGTCCAGGAGGCCCCGGAGGTAAGTTGTGATCAAACAACGCAATCAAAGCTTCAAGTTCTTGGGAGAACTTGACACATTCTTCTTCTTTCTGTAGATGACGAACACGATGTCATCTGGTTCAAGCTGAAGAAGAACGAGCGCCACGAATGCTCCATTTGTGGACAGATCTTCGAGGTAAAAAGCCGGTTTTTCTTTGTTTCTCTTACTCGAATCGCTCTCTCTTTCAAAACTTACGCAAATTCTTGCAGCTCAAATGCATTGGACCTGGTGGACCTCCAGGAGGACACCATGGCTCTCATCACTAAGCTCGGGCTTCTTTTTTCCATGGTTGGAGTTTTTTCCTTTTCTCTGCCGCATGCTTCCGCTGACAAAATTTTCTTTTCTTGGTTGTGGGGAGGCAAAGCAAACCGGCTTATAAAACAAGACTTTAGTGCACACAAATAACACCCACGCTCCTTTTTTCCTTCTGATTGTAGTAGAGAAAGAACCAATTTGATGATAATGAAGAGACCAATGGTTTTGTATAAATTTTGATAGATTGCATGGGTTTTACGACAACCAATGAATTTTTGTGATTGCTTTTAAATAATGTGATGACAACCAATGGTTACAACCATATAGGTATGTTTCAATCAAAATTTGGAGACTTTGACGTTGGCCAGATCTTTGGAATCGCTGGTGTTCTCACTCCATTCTTAACACCACCACTACCGTACGCCTTGTTCCTCATGTGGAATCCACTGCCATTCAGGAGCAATCGCGTCTGTTCTTTGTAGATCCTCTTATCGAAACTTTGGCTGGAACTTCGAGGACTAGATCCAGTTGAGCTGTTCTCGGCCACCACCGTGGAGGAAGAATCCATAGCCTTCTCCACCAGCTTCTTCCTGTTGTCTAGAAATCCTTCCACTCTAGCGATGGCGCCATCGAGTTCCGAGTTCCTGTGTTCTATCCCAAACCTCGCCTCTGCCAGCCTCCCTTGGACCTTCTCCTCCTTCCAAACCTCTCCCATTTGCAAGGCCTTCCTCGTCTCCTCGGCTTCTCGCCTAGCTGCCGATGCCTGCCTTCTAAGCTCTATAGCCAAGGCCTTGTCGTCCCCCACCTCCTTCGCTAGCTCGTCACACACGTCTTCTATCATCCGCTTGGAGTTTCTCTCGGCGACGATGTCCTTCTTTGCCTGCGCTATGGCCTTGCGGATCTCCAGAAGCTCGGCCTCCAGCTTCTGGTTGGCAAGCTCGAGGCTCTTGTTTGCGTTCTTCTCCTCCTTGAGCTTGTGCCTCATCGCCTGCAGCGAAGACGTGATCTTGTCCTGGACTTGAGACTCCCATAAGGATCTGCCATCCTCGTACCTGCTGGACAGCCGCTCCAGCTTCGACTTGGCAGCTGTGTGAGCCTTCTCGAGCCTCTCGACTGTTGTCCACGTTTTGAGAAGCTCCAAACGGAGTTTCTGGCTTGTATCCTCGACAGGAACAGTCTGCTGTTTCTTTTTCACCTGCAGACAAGGCATGCCGCTTTCAGTCGGAGTATACAAAACTGGCTCGTGAAAAATGGCAGAGGTCAGTCAAATCCTGAATCTAAATGAAAAAATGTTGGCAAGATATATCTGACAGATTACCATTCACATGCTGAGAAAACTTTGCAAACGCAAAAGAACCCAGAAAAAAAACGAAGGACAAGAACACTCACCTCAGGAGATTGCTGCTGTTGAACTCTCGCTGTTCGTGGAGTAGTAGCACGGGACGGACTAAGGCCGGAGACGAAATTCCTCGGCCTTCTCCCGTTATGATTCCGCTCGGGTTTTTTCTCCTCCTCCACCTCCTGCTTGCAATCCTTGACAAGCTCTTGCTTTCCGAGCGTGGCCTCCACCACAGCGGATGCTACCGCAGCCACAAAGAAAGGGTTGTCGTAAAACTTCCAGTTTCCCTGCTGGATTGCTGGAGCATCCGCCTTGGTACCTGAAGATCCCGTGGCTGCGGAGCGGCAATTGATACCTGGCATAGCTCAGCTCAAGCTACCATACCATACGAAGACGAAGAAAGAATACCGCCCAAGTTCTCCTTCCTCAAAGTTCCAAAAGTATTTCTCCGCCCTCTACCTCTACACCCGCATCCCAAAATCATCCTTCGCTACAAGAAAATTTCGTCTGTGGTCATTACTCCCGTCTGCAACTGATCCTTCGCAAGTTCCCATGAAACCTGTGTGCTCACGAGTCTAGAGATCTGCTTACACCATCACTTGAGGCACCCCTGTTTTTTCCTCCTTCTGACTGCACTTAAGAGGGGAGTAACCTCTGATCTGATGCCTTGCTGCTTGTTGCGAATTGAATGCACAGCCGAGAAACCTGTGTGTCCGCTGTCCCTGTCCCCAGTCTCTGTCCCGGGAGCCTGACAAGTTGTTTTCTCTGACGCTCAGCTTGTGAGCGTGATTGCATTCTTTTTCCACCGCTGCTCTCACCCTGCTTGCATGTACTCCACATAAGTACTGAAAACTAACGAGGAGTTTACCCGTTGATTCCACCGAGGACGGTAACTTGACACCGAGAAATCTTCGTTGTCCAGTTCGTGCATCGTGAACTTATGATAAGTTAACTCGTAGTGGGTCTGTACCTGGTGTCAGGATGAAGAACAAAACCAACAAGGAAAAAACAAAGATGTGAAAGAAAACTATGAGAAAATCCAACTTTCTAGCCTTGCAAGATCATCATCGAGGACGCAGGAGACTTTACTCAAAAGCACTGGTTTTTTCTTAGAAGGAGTGGATCGAACGCCACAAAGGAAGAGAAGAAAGAAGAAAAAAAATTAAAGAGAGTTATCACAGCACAGCACATCGCCACAATGCAAGCAAAATCCTCTCTCACTTGCCTTGCGGAGGATGCTGCACTGCTACTCTTATTCTCTCACTCATTCATCACCGGCTTGTTCTCGCTGGCCTTGGGCCGCTGCTCCTTTGGCTTCTGATCCTCATTCTTCCTGGAAATACCGAAAATCCAAAGAATCACCGCGCTGCTCGCTAAAAACCTAGAAATCCCACCTCTTATCCGCCGCGCCTCCCTTCTGGCTGAGGAAGGACCGGAAGAGCGCCGAGTTCACGTCGTAGATCATCGTTCTCTTTCTCGCAAACCCTAACCCTTGTCGCTGACGTGGCATTCGACGTGTCTTAAATAAAACCGTCGGATGCGATTAGGGTTTTATCATTTGTAGGGTTCTTCACGAGAGAGAAAAAGGAAGCGTGCGCCATGGCGAAGCATCATCCGGATTTGATCATGTGCCGCAAGCAGCCGGGCATTGCGATCGGTCGCCTGTGCGAGAAGTGCGATGGCAAGTGCGTGATCTGCGATTCCTACGTCCGGCCGTGTACCCTAGTCCGCGTGTGCGACGAGTGTAACTATGGATCCTACCAGGGGCGCTGCGTCATCTGTGGAGGATTGGGGATCTCCGACGCTTACTACTGCAAGGAGTGCACGCAGCAGGAGAAGGATCGAGATGGGTGTCCCAAGATCGTCAACCTGGGCAGCGCCAAGACCGATCTCTTCTACGAGCGCAAGAAATATGGATTCAAGAAGCGGTAGCCTCGGTGCTACAATCCAATCGATCGTTAAAGGTCAGTCGGTTGGATTGCTAGCTTCTCTGTAGCTACTGGAAAATTTTCTAGAACACAAGGCTGTATTTCTCGTTGCTTCTACTCTTCTCTTGTTCGCTTCTTCTTGTTTGTAGATTTCTCGTTGGATTTCTCTTTGGGTTTCTCGCTGGTTGTGTCTTTGATCTTCTTTTTCTTTGGTTCGCTTGTCTCGCCGTTTTGCTTCCGCTTTAGCTTCTTGAGCTCTTTGAGCTTCTTCGCTGGAGACTCGTCTTCCGCGAGATCTGTGGCTTCGTCATCTTTGCCAGCTTGTTTCCTCTTGGGTTTCTTGTGCTTCTTTGGTTTCTTCTTTCTGGGCTTTTCTTCTTCGTACTCGTCGTCTTCTTTGTCCATGTAGTCTACCTCGTTCTCGATCTGCTTCCTCTTGCCTTGCGATTGCTCCTGGCTCGCTGTTAGGAGGGGCTCCTCGGCTGAGAACTCCGAACTTCAGTACACAAAGAATCATAGAAACTTTGACGAACTTACATGTCTTTGCTTGATCATCGAAAACCACAGCCACCAGCGGTTGTTTCAGAAAAATCTACACAACCAAGTTAAGCAAAAAACAGTGATTTCGGAAAAAAAGAGTGCCTCACCCTTCCGAGTAATTGCCTGCTCCGAATGTCATGAATTCTCAGAAACCGATCCAGGCCTATCCAAACTTTGAAACTCAGCACCTTCTTTCGCCAGTAAAACAAACTTACCGCAAGACGCAATCAAAGGCAGTGAAGGATGCCTTGCAATGCATCGAACACTTCCAGCGAGCTTTCCCTTGAATCCTGACAGGAGCTTTCCTGCAAATGGGAAAACGAGTTTTCCTTCTGTAAATCTCTGCAAGAACAAACATACCAGTTCGCATGTCAAACGAGGCCATACTACCGGTTGAGTTTCCCACATAGACCGTAAAACCATCTGGATCTTCAGCTACAGCTTTGATAGGAGATTCTTTGAAAGTTACTGCTACAACAGGCCTTTTCTGAGCGTGGACGTCATACAAACGAACCTGTGCATGCGCGTTAATGTCAGGAACAAAATTGGTTTTGGTTTTGCAGCGAACCTGATAGTCTCCTGTCCCGATAACCAGCTTGCGATGGTCATCCCTGAGAAGAAACGTAGAGGCCGTGACATAAGGTAGCGATACCAATCCGATATTGTTTGGTCTGGGCTGATCGCAACGAAAACGAGCTTGTGAGAAACAGGATCGAAAAGGAAAAAGCTCTCAACTACCTTCTTCGCTTCCCAGACTTTCGAGCTGCTTTCGAGATCCCAGAGACTCAATTCCACCCGGTTACTTAACAACAAAACGAATGAGGCATGGAAAACTAGCAAAACACAAAGCAAACATACCCTCCGAACGACGCAACGTTTTCGCTGTTGTGAACCCTCATGGATAGAACTTCTCCAGATTTGCATACGTTCCATCTCGATACTGGAGACGGAGCATCCTCGTCGCCAAAAGTCCGCAACGCTGCGTCGCCATTTCTACTGCAGCTCAACACAGATTGTCCGCTGGAAAAAGTAAGAGAACTCTAGCTTGTTACATAGCTACAAAGCTATAGCAAAGGTTCAAACTTACCACGGACCATCTTCCCTGAAGAGATGGAGACCGGATATGGCATCATTCTCTCTTTCTTTGGCGTCTAAGTTTAAAGAGGCTAGTTGTGCGCAGATACTTCCATCCGTGGACTCGAGGATTTCTATCTGCGACAAAGCCACTTAGAACAAAACAACGAAAGGAAACGCACGACTTACATCTCCGGATTTCCTCGCCACTGCTAGCCTCTGCAAAGCAAAAAATAATAAGCAAGTGCCACAATAAGAGCGAAGAAGAGCCATACATTACTGGAATTCGAGTAGGAAATCGCCGAGATTCCAGCGCCAGGCTGGCCCCATCGCGCGACAACATCAAGCGGCCCATTCTCTGCCCCATTCTCGCCGCGCGCTTCGACAACTGGAGCCAAGTGATTCCAACATCAAAATCTCGAGAATCGCGAGCTAGCTAATCGGCAGCTGACCTTTCACGAACCCCAGCGCATCGCAGCAGATTGCACGGAGCTGCGCGGGGCATCCCGGAGGCTCCAGCGTCGACGTCCGCGGCATTGCTAAAACCCTAAATCCCGCAAGGAGCCCTAAGGTATATCTCGAGGAGCCCTAAATGAAGATTAAATTTGAACCTACCTTTAAGAACCACCGCGAAACCGACGGCGGGGATTGAGTGCATGACAAAGGGAATATACCTTTTGTCATTTTGCCCTAATCTCCCTGCTAAGAACTAAAGAATGAGAGTGACAAGGATGCATTGAACGGGAGGTTCTGGAAAAGGGGGCAAGTTGGAGATTTGCGAGCACGGCCAGATCGGTGAGCAATATTTCCTTGTTTTTGCTACTTCGTTGAAAGTTCTTCGTGGGTTTTTGGTGCTGCGCATCTGGGCTGTGTTGGGTCCCTCCAAGATTGAATTTTGCTTTGGATGGTCGGTCTTTGGTTCATCGCCGGTCAGAAAGATCTCACTCAAGCTTGTTTTTCGCTGTAGCAGAGTCGCGAGAAGAGAGGATTTAAACACGCGGGATGCATGGACACTTTGTAGCTTCCACGCTTCTTTCCAGGTGTGTTTGTGTGTTTGTGTTATTCCATTCTTTCCTCGATTCATCCATTCATTCATTCGTCTCATCGATCGATCGCATCAGTCGGTCCTTTGCACAGAAGAGCCGTGAGAGTTTTGCCAAATCTCCGTGCTTTGAATCCAGTCCCGCCTGGACCGTTCCTTCCACACTCCCGCAGCAAACCAGTCCAAAGGAAATCTGGAAGATTTCTCTGGAAGAAGAAAAAAAAAGAGGTTTTTTACCATAGAACTTCGATGGCTGGCCCCTTCCTTTGTGAGGTTTGTAGGTGAGCGATTCATGCCTGCTCTTCGTGGGTGGTTTTACGTCACTCCTCTCTTCTGTGCTTTGTTTATACTATCTTGCTTGTACTGAAGCAACCAAAGTTTTCCCAGGCCTTGTCCTCTTTCGAGAACACTTTGATTCCTCCTGGTATTTGATATTGGCTTGGCATCATCACCTCTCTTTCTTTCTCTTGCTCTTGTAGCTTCTTGGAGCTACACTGTTCCTCGGTAATGTGCCCTCTTTCATCTACACTTTCCTCTGCTGCATGAATTTCTTTATTGTCAGTCACAGCTTCTCTTTGTTCTCTCTCTTGTTAAGATCTCTCGAGAAAGACGAGATTGTTTGCTTCCTTTTCATGTGCAAAAGATCTTCCGAGGCTTGCAACATTCATCACAAAGTTTGTGCTCGCACTGCATCATCCTTAAGATTAGCTATCACCTCTTTGTTTGCGTGGCTTTTGAACTTATCCACAAGGGGCAAGCTTCTCAAAGATCTGGTTTATCTGTGTCAGAATTAGGAGTGACGCGTTTCGATCTGGCAGCGAACACCGAGGTTAGAGCTATCTTTAAAACGTTTCTAGAAAGAACGCTTGCTGAGGAGGAGCAACGCAAGGATGTGCCGTGGTATCACCTCCGACGCTTACATCTACACTCCATATTCAACTTCCGACTATGGGGGACAGAGTAAGCTCCCCGAGGAGTTTCCAGAGTGGGAGTTTGACAATGGCCCGGCTTACGAGATTGACGAAGTTCCAGTGCCCGACTTGGACGCTGTTCTAAAGAACGACAGTGCCGCAGATGAGATCTTTAAGTCGTGGTCGGCTTGGGAGGCCTCGGTCCAGGAAAAGGAGGATGTTTCTCCGGCTCTCCAGAGCGAATCCTCCGAGTATGACAAGCTCGACTCGCCGCCGCTCTCGGAGAGCTCCGAGGTTGGAGACAATGCCATCCAGATCTCGGAGATGAAGCTCATGGAGACGAGCGACGTGGTGGCGGAGCTCCAGCAGAACGAGGACGAGATGGTGGTCGAGAAAAGTTTCACTCGTGGCGAGTTCAAGCTGGAGGAATCGAAAACTCGAGGTAAGTAGTGTTTTTTCTTCGGTAAAAGCTGGTCTTATTCTTCTTTCGCAGGCTCTAAGAACGCTGCTACTGTGGTCTCCGGTCCAGACACGACGATGGAAACGCTCGAGAGTTGCAAGAAGAAGCACTACCGGGGTGTTCGTCAGCGGCCTTCTGGAAAATGGGCCGCGGAGATTCGTGATCCTCACCAGGGAGTCCGACTCTGGCTGGGATCCTTCGCGACGGCGGAGAAGGCTGCGCTAGCTTATGATGCTGCCGCTCGGAGGATCAAAGGCAAAAAGGCCAAGCTTAATTTCGTGGACAAGGATCCGGAGCTCCTGCTGGAGCCCAAGGACTTCTACGCAGTAAACAAAGGCATGAAGAAGAGGAGATCGTCGCCCAAAGTAGCAGCGGCAGCGGCAGTGGTAGCAGCTCCTTCGCATCAAAGTTTTGTCCAAAACCAGCAGCCATTCCGCCCCGGAGTTGTGGTGACAGATCTTCTCGAGACGCTCAACTTGAAAGGTTTGCAGGACAAGGTGGATGTCAAGGGACTCCAGGACAAGCTCTTGCAGTTCTTGCTCAAGGAGCTGCTCGAGTCCAGGAATGGTGGCGGTGGCAAAAAAGACGTGATTTTGGGAACCGCCAGTGGTAATGGCCATGGTCACGGTTGTGGTACGTCCTCTTCTTCCGCGTCTGTGACTTTGGATCCCGAAGAGATTACTTGGTAGAAGATTGGAGATCACCATGGTGAAGAGAAGAGGTTTTCTCTTGCAATGCTTCGCTACCTTCTATATAAAAGTAAGCTTCCTTCTCAACTTGGTACTCACTCTCCGACTTGGAACGAGTCTAGAGTTGTAAAAATTTGGAAAGTTTGGATAAATCCAGTGCTACAAGGAGAACTCCAGAAACGAGAATAAAAAAGAGAACTTTGCTATCAAGTGGACCTGGAACACTTATATATATCTCAAGAAACTACTCTACAGTTCGTGCGGATTCGCCCCTGGTTACCAGAGAGCACACCGATGGTGCTCATCTTTACCATTGCATTCACGAACTTAAACCTCCAAACCGCCTCGTTGGCCTGCTTGTCCTCGACACTGTCTCGAGTGTCCAAGTCCGCGAACAAGATCTGGTCCGACGTGAGTATGCTCCTGCGAAGGCTGAGCGATGTGTAGTAGCCATTGTCGAACAAGTTGGGAGAGAGAGGGTCGAGAGCTATGGATTTGCTTTTAGGATCCAGGAAGTCGCTACCTTTGGGACACAGAGATTTGAGAAGTCTGGCCATGTTTGGATCCAAGTCGGGGTCCTGGACCGAGGTGGTGCTGAAGTTATACAACCTGTTGACGAAGGAGAGGCAATGCGCGATTCCAATCGTGTGAGCTCCTACGATGGAGTAAAAACAAACTTTTTGGCGATTGAGAGATAAGCATGATGGAAATTTTCACCTGAGAGAGTGATCATCTCTTCCTGTGTCATTCCTTTGCGAACAAAACTCTTGGTCAGTTGATCGACGTTGAACAGCGGCGATGGAAGATTTGCGCCGACTTGGTCTGCTCGAGACACGGTTCCATCTCTTCTTCCACCGAGGACGTCCCAGCGAGGTCCACCAACCTGTGTTTCAAAACCACCAGTTTACGCAAGCTCCTGAAGAAAACTACAACAAAAAATCACTTTTTTTTTCATTCTATACCTGTGAGACGGCGTCGCGAGCAGCGTACGTGAGTATATCAGCACAAGACACTGTTCCAGGACACCGATCCTCGAGCCGAGCCTTTGCATTGTCAATGACTTCGAATCCACGAAGACCGAAGTTTGGAATCGCATCCTTCTCGGCCTTGTTGTTCCCGGTAGAATCGATGAGAACCGAGCCATCGCATCCCTGCCAAAGGTGGAGATCATGAGAGAAGCTCGAGAAAAGAATCAAAACCAAAGCTTACCCGGACAAAGCAATCGTGGAAGTGAAGACGTAGAAGCCCAGCAGCGATTCCAGGATTAGTCGCGACTGCCTGAGCCACCGTGAACTGGACGACGGACTCGGCCTCGGGGCACGAGTCGGCATAAAAACCCAGCCTCAACTCGCAGCGTGAGATCTCCGCGAGCGCAAGAAACACGACGACGACGAAGCAAAAGCTCATGGACTTCATGCCGGATAAACCGATGATTTCCGAGCACTCACTCCACTCCACTCCACTCCAGCATTGTCACCACGAAAGATATACGCAGTGGTAGCAGCACAGCAATGCATCATGGTGCGTCCACTTTGAGCGCGTGAGTGGAAGTCACACTCAACAATCCAATTCCTGGCAGTGGAGTGTTTGACGGGAGTGTCCAACGCTTGTCATCGATCATCGGACCAGAAGATCTAAGTTTGCGCTATCGAGCGAGCAGTAGCGAGCAGGATATAAGCCGAGGAATCTCGCGGAGAGCTCTTCATCACTTCTTTCGCAGCGCGTGCGCCAAAGCCGGGATTTTTCACATGAAACCGGCTGGCCGAGAGGAGTGATCCCCACACGGTGTCGTCGGGTCCCCCCAAAGGCATGGAATTCACGATCTCTTCCGCGACCTCCAGCTGCCCAGCTCGTCCAAGAATGTCCACAGCGATCGCATAGTGTTCTTTGGTGGCAGACACTTCCGTATGATCCTGGGTCATCCGTACGAAGAGTTTCAACACTTTCTCCAAGTTCCCGGCGTGCGCGCACACGGCGAGGAGGCTCACAACGCAGATTTCGTTGGGCTCTACTCCGCTCGCGAGCAGCTGCGAGTAGAACGCGACGCCATCGCTGTGATTGCCGAGTTGCGCGTACGCTGCGAGCAAAGAGCTCCACGAAACCAAGTTCTTCTCCGGCATTGCATCGAACAGTCTCTTCGCGTAGAGCAAATGCCCATTCCGGGCAAATCCAGCGACGATGGCGTTCCACGAGATCACGTCTCTCCGGCTCATCCGATCGAACAGCATCTTCGCTTGGATCAGCTCCATTCCCTGGAGAAACGCGCTGATCATTGCATTGCATGAAACCACGTCTTGCTCCGGGATCTCATCCAGGAAATCGCGTGACCCACTCGCTGTTTTTTGCGCCGCCATGCGCTCAAACGTGATCCTGGCTAGATCCTGGTGCCCAAAGCGCGCGTAGGCCGTGATCATCGCTGTCCAGCTCACAGCATTGAGCTCTTCCATGGAATCAAACAGAGCTTTTGATTCCTCCAGCTCGCCCCTCTCGGCGTAGGCCGTGATCATCACATTGCAAGCGTCGATCGATCGGCTGGGCAATCGCTCAAACAATCCCCTCGCGGATTCCAGATCGCCCACTCGAGAGTACGCGCCAATAATCGTGTTCCAGGAGACCTGGCTCTTCTCGGGAAGATCCTCAAACATCTGCCTCGCGCGATCGATCTCGCCAGCCTCGGCATACCCCGCGATCATCACATTCCACACCACCGCGTCCCACTCCAGCATCCGATCAAACAGCTCCCTCGCGCGATCCATCTCCCCGGCCAGTGCTCTCGCCTGGATCATCGCGGTCCACGACACCACATTCCTCTCGGGCATCGCGGCGAAGATCTCACGCGCGCGCTCGAGATCTCCCCGCGCGACGCACGCCTGGAGGACGTTGTTCCACGAGACCACGCTCCTCTCGGGCATGGCAGCAAAGATCCTCTCGGCCTCCTCGACTCGCCCGCGATGGGCGTACGCCGCGAGGATCAAGTTCCACGCCGCGATGTCGCTGGCGGGCATAGAATCAAACGCGATCTTGGCGTCCTCGGGACGAGCGCTCTGGACGTAGGCCTGGATCAGCGCGGTCCAGCACGCGATGTCATGCTCGGGCATTCGATCGAAGAGCGCCCTCGCCATGGCGAGATCGCCGTTCCTGGCGCAAGCGTGGAGCATCGCGTTCCACGAGACGAGATTCCTCTCCTCCATCGAGAGAAAGATTGAGACAGCGTCGACGATCAGCCCCGACTCGCCCAGAGCGGTGATCATCGACGTCCACGACACGACGCTCCACTCCGGCATAGAAACAAAGATGTTCTTCACGGAGTAAAGATCCCCCTTCTTGGCATTTGCGTAGATCAAAGCGTTCCAAGTCATAACATCCAACATCGGCATTTGATCAAACGCGGCTTTGGCTTCGTCAACTTTTCCGGATGTCGCATAGCACTGCACAATCGTCGTCCACGTGAAGATGTTTTTTTCCGGCATTTTGTCGAAGATGTTCTTCGTTATCAAAATATGCCCAGTTTGGGCATATGCTGATAGTAACGTTGTCCACGAGACAACGTCGTGCTGCGGCGTTCCATCAAACACTCTCTTCGCCTGATCTAAGTGCCCATGTTTTGAAAGCGCTTGTATCATCGAATTGCACGAGACGAGATTGCGGCTGGGCATCAAGTCGAAGACATCCTGCGCTTCCCGCAGATGCCCATTTTGGGCATACGCCGCGATGATGATGTTCCACGAAAAATCGTTGCGGGCGTGCGGGGGGATTCGATCGAAGACGCCGCGGGCCTCGCCAGGGCTGCCACATTTGCCATACATCTGGATGAGGAGATTGGCGATGTAGCGATTGTGGGCGTGATCGCTGGTGTCGACGACGCGCGCGTGGAGGCGCCGGGCGGCCGCGAGGTTCCTGCAGTTGCCGCATTCCTGGATTTGCGTCGCCAGGGATTGAATCGTGGACGTGCTCATCGCGACGTCTCTTCGTCATGCCAGGGTGTGTAGAAAAAGTCCGTGGTAAAGATTTGATTATCTGTGAGGTTTTCTTTGGATTATTTTAAACTTCCTGCATTGTCTTTTTATTTTTCCAATTATGTGAGATTCTCTTTGGATTATCTTAAACTTGCAGCACTGTTTGTTTGGTTGGAGACAATGAAGAACAAATCGAGTTTTGTTTTAATTTCTTTTTGATTATGGAATTCGCCCACGTCTCTGGTTCTTAATTTTTAATTAACACTACTTCTCGTTACGATTGTCGTGCTTTAGGTAAAGGCCAATATGCATCAGTCGACAACACCTAGAAATCCGGAAATTTAATCTCAATTAACTGAATAAAGTGAAAGTTAAACAAAGAAAAAAGGTTATACTTGCCTGAAGTTGGAGCTGCATGAATTTGACATAATTTATAGCTTTCTCAAGCATGGTTACAAGGTCTACCTGCATTTGTCAAAGAAAGTTTCTATCAAGATTTTCCTCGTATCATCGAAGTTTCTTTACACAAACCTTGGAGCCATTTGGAACCAAGTCTTGCAAGATCTTCAAACGCTGGCTTATTCGTTCACGTCTTTGCTGCAGAATCAAAAGAAAAAAGAAAAGAAAAACGAGCTCATGAGTTTGATCTGGTCTAAGATCTCCAGACTTCTCTCTCACCCTTGCGGCGATGCTTTGCGGATCATTGGCAGTCCCTTGCCTCGATCTCGGTTTTAAGTTCGTGTTGAGAGCAGTCGTGCAACAAGAAGAAGCCGGAGATGAATCTATCTGATCACTCAATAGACCAAGAAAATGAGTTGTTTATCGAGATTCCGCGGTCCAGACGTGCGTACCTTTTCGCGTTTGGAGAAAGCGTTCGTGGTGTTTTGATCATCCGCGCTTCTCTTCCTTGTTGGGCTTGAGCTTGAGTTTGAGATGATCCTCGGAGCCCCAGGTTGATCAAGTGCCTGGGAAGATCCGAGCGGCGGCATTCTCCGATTGGCATCAGTCAAGTAATTCACGTAGAGCGGCGGATGTTCCATGAGGCTGAGATACTTCTCGTCCAGAGGCTCGACTTGGCAGTAGTATGCAAGCTCTTGTCCATGGAAATCTTCCGGATTTCTTTGATCTTGCGAGTGATCATCAAGTGGAGTTAGAAGAGAGGAATTGCCAAACGAGGGATCACCCATCAAAGTTTGCTGGAGCTCTAGTTGCGCCTGGAAGCTCTGATTAAACTCTAGAGGATGGTACAAGCTCTTGGGAGCAATTGAGCTGTATTCCTTGTAGCCATGGGAGTTTACCGGTGAGGAATCCTCCACCAGAGGCGGTGGGAGGTCCGGCGAGAGCAAATCGAGAGAGCGGCAGCAAACCTGGGAGTAATCGAGGAAAGAAAAGTCACCAGGATCGCAGCTTGATATGCGAGAGCTGCTGGAATTGGTGATGCTGGTGAAAGATGGCGACGAAGAGCTTCTAGTTCTCCTCACAACATCCATGAAGGATCTCTTGCTCTTGTTGTTGGATAGACTTGAAGTGCCAGTGATAATCTGGGCATAAGCTTTCCTTGGATCTAAGAAGTTGTGAATGAGAAAAATTTGCGCGTTTGTCAGGGATCCCAGGCCAGGGCATTTATATCGAAGTCTACTTACTTTGGTGAAAATGTTTTTAATTTGGCCTACTGTTAAACTCCAGATTTACTCCTGTAAAATGTCAAACCCTCGTGTGCTCCTCCGCAAGCGTGCCACAGAAGTCGTACGTTCCGGATTTTCTACCCATATTTCTTCCGGAACTCGTGGAATGGTTTCAATCGCTCGCATGCCTCTGTGGATTTTGGTTTTTTTTTCTTGGGGGACACTCCCATGTGGACTTAATCAAACCAAAGTTACATTCTTTTTCTGCGTATTTTGATTAAAAATGTAGTGATCCACTTCACTCCACCTTTGCAATCTTACGTAGAGATTTTGTTGTTTTGCTGCCTAAAGTATCAATGGAAAACATGTGATCCGCGCTAACAGGCAAACGGAATCGTGTACCATTAGTGACAAGCATGTCCGAAAGGGCATAGAAAAGTTACGGCTCATGGTTCACGCAAAATACTTGTTTACCAGCTTTTAGACCTAATGTTGCCCTAAAAACAGGGGAACACGTGGCGTGCAAGCATTGGTCCCATATCTCCTTGGAAGCCCTAGATATGGGGGAATCGATTAGGGTTTTTGGGTGCGTGAGATTCATTCAAATGGCATCCATGTGTCCAGGTGAGACGATTCAAATCGGCGCCCGCGCGATCGCGCTCATTGTGATTGAAATCTAGATAGGGAAGTGGAGGATGGGATCGCCGCCCCGCTCGCTTGCAATGGCAGTGCGAATCGTGTGAACGACGACTCGGACGATGATAAGCCTCAATCCTTTGGCGTGAATAAGGGAGCTCCAGCAATGGATCTTAAGCGCCAAGTCAAGGACGAGGAGCAGCCAAATGGATCGTCCTCCAGATTGGAGGCTTCCAGCAAGCCCAGCAGCTCCAAAGTTCCTTCTCCTGGCACTGCGACCAAGCCTGCTCCCTTGAAAACTTTCGCAAAGCGCTCGCTTAAATCGCTGGAGAGCCCGGAGAGCGCTCCCAGGAAGAAGGCCAAGACCGAGGTAGACGATGGCGATGGTGGCTCTTCCGTGAGGAGGCTCATTGAGGCGTCGAGGAAGCCTGGGAAGATTGACGCTCCCAAGAAGATCGATGCGTCGAAGAATGCAAAGGTGGCCGTGAAGAAGGAAGGCGCGAGCTCCTCCAGGAAAGTTGACGGCTCCAAGACGAGGAAGCGAGTTCTAGACGAAGCGGAGACGAAGAAGGCAGTCGTGAAGAAAGCCAAAGTCGAGAAAGACGAGAGCGAGGAGATGGAGGAGGAGGAGGAGGAGGAAGAAGAGGAGGATGATTTCGAAGGCTCGGAGGTTTCAAAGAAGGTTGTCGTGACGAAGTCGGCATCGTCTTCCGGCAAGAAGAAACTGGTGGAGACGAAGATCACGAAGAAAACGGTCGTGAAGAAGGGAGGAAAGGATGGTAATGGTGGACAGAAGTGGACGACGCTGGAGCACAATGGTGTCATGTTTCCTCCGGCTTATCAGCCTCATGGAGTGAAGATGCTCTACAATGGCGAGCCAGTGGATCTTACTCCGGCACAGGAAGAGGTTTGCGGGCTTTTGTTGGTTGTTTTCGAGTTTAAGCGACTGAATTGTTTGTTCTTGTGGATACAGGTTGCCACAATGTATGCCGTGATGAAAGACACGGACTACGCAACGCAGGCCAAGTTTAACAGCAACTTCTGGCAAGATTGGAAAAAGATTCTCGGTTCAAACCATGTCATAAAGAAGCTGGAGCTTTGCGACTTCACTCCGATTTACGACTGGTACCAAAGCGAGAAGGAGAAGAAGAAGCAACTGAGCTCTGCGGTTAGTTTTCTCTGGTAGTATGCTCGGCTTAGGCTGAAGTTTTGTTTTCTTTTATCAGGAGAAGAAGCAACTAAGAGATGAGAAGGCCAAGGCGGAAGAAAAATACACCTGGGCGCTTGTTGACGGGGTGAAGGAAAAGGTACGTGTATCTCTTTTCTTTCTTTGTTTGAGCTAATGGTTACTTACACTGCATTTTCAGGTTGGAAACTTTCGAGTGGAACCTCCAGGCCTTTTCAGGGGGCGCGGTCAGCATCCTAAGATGGGAAAGCTCAAAAGGCGAATTTTTCCCGAAAATATCGTCATCAATATTGGAAAGGGTGCTCCCGTTCCGGAGTGTCCGATGCCCGGTCACAAGTACGTACGACGCTTTTTATGCGAGCTCTTTATGAGTTTAACTTGGACTTTACTTTTCAGCTGGAAAGAAATTCGGCACGACAATACAGTCACTTGGCTCGCGTTTTGGAACGATCCGATTAACGAGAAGGAGTTTAAGTACGTGTTTTTGCACCCAAGCAGTAGCCTCAAGGCTCAGAGTGACATGAAGAAATACGAGAAGGCTAGACAGCTGAAGGTTCGGTGTTTTTTGTAGCTTTGCCTCGCTTCACTCATGCGATTTTTATAGGATTACATTGACAAGATCCGGAAAACATATACGAAAGACTTCGGCTCTACAGATCCCACAAAGAGACAGATTGCAGTTGCAACTTATCTCATAGACAGGCTTGCCCTTAGAGCAGGAAATGAGAAGGATGACGATGAAGCTGATACCGTAGGCTGCTGTTCTTTGAAAGTAGAGCACGTCAAACTTTTGGATTCGAAAAAAATCGAGGTAAGGTCTTCTCTCGCTTTTTAATTCCGTCTCCTAACCTTGTTTCTTTTGCAGTTCGATTTTCTCGGAAAGGATTCCATCAGATATCTCAACGAAGTAGCTGTCGAAGAGAAAGTTTTCAAGGCTATAGGGGATTTTCAGAAAGGTAGTGATTCTGGTAGCATCGCTTCAAACGCTGCTGGTTGATGAATGCAGGGAAGAAAAGCGGCGATGATTTGTTTGACAGGCTAGACACAAACAAATTGAATGCTCATTTGAAGGAGTTCATGCCGGAGCTCACTGCAAAGGTTTTCAGAACGTATAATGCCTCCATCACTCTCGATAACCAGGTTTGGCTTGAAGTGTTTTCTTTCATGCTAGTTCTTTAAGTGCAAATCGCCAGCTCGAGCATACGGATGGTTCAATCGTCCCGGAAAAAATTGGAGACTACCAACGAGCAAACAAAGAGGTGAATAGCCTTGCAAAGGAAACGTTTGGTCCCTTTACAGAATGTCTTTGCAGGTGGCTGTTCTCTGTAATCACCAACGGACGGTGTCCAAGAGCCATGGCGCCCAGATGGAAAAACTCGAAGGAAAAATGGCCGAGCTAAAGGTTTTGAGTTACTTTTCTTACTAGTGGCATTGTTCTAAGGCTTTGCACCTCAGGCTCTGCGTGAAGAGATTGTTATAGACTTGGAGAGAGCTAGGAAGGGAAAGCCTCCTCGGAAGGATGAAGATGGCAAGACAAAGAGGAACCAAAGTCCAGAACAGTAAGTAACGCTCATACGTTCTCTCTTTGCTCAAGTTGGATCGAAACAACACAGGCTGGAGAAGAAGCTAGAGCAAACCGATAACAAGATCCAAAAGATGGAACTGGACATGAAAGTTAAGGATGATCTCAAGACAGTCGCTCTGGGAACTTCTAAGATCAACTATCTAGACCCACGAATCACCGTCGCTTGGTGCAAGAGGAACGACGTACCCATCGAAAAGGCAAGTAGCAAAAAACAAAAAAAAAAAAAAAAAAAAAGCTCGCACGAATGACTGACCTGTGGAACTCTTGACAGATTTTCACGAAATCTTTGCTCCAGAAATTCACCTGGGCATTGGAAGCGGAACCAACATTCCGGTTCTAACCCAAGAGAAATCCGTGCCGGTGTACCATTATGTGAAGAAGGTTTTGAGCAAGAAAACGTTGACAACGTTGGAGAGAAGTCAGTATGGACCGCAAAAGCAATCGTTTGCTCGTCGCTCGTCCCAGGCCTCAACCTGCATTGACACCACCACCATTCGAGTTTTTTTTTTTTTTTTTTTGGTTTTTCAGTCTCATCGCCTCGGCTCGAGAGGAAAAAGAGGATTCTTTACCCATTCGATGGGGCACAATGACTTGTAAGCTCGCCTGTACTTCTCACATCTCGAATCGCCCTCGCCATTTTCTTGGATGCATCTAACACAAGAAGAAGAAAAATTTGATCTCTTCTCTCCAAAATCCTTTCCACTCACTTGTGATACTCCACGTATTTCGTGAAGCAATTCTTCGTTTGGTTGGTCACTGGGAAGCGCGAGTCGGGAGGGCACGTCTTTATATCTTTGGCCTGGAAAGCACAAAAAAGGAAATCAGTCGATCCAAAGCAATTGATCCGATGGACGCACCGTGATCTTTGGCGTCGATTTCTTGCCGTCCTTGTCTCCTCCTTTCTTGGCCTCCGCCGAGGCCACATTTCCCTCCATGCCATCGTCTCCATGCCCGCAAAACCCTTCCCATTCAGCTGAATCATCGTGACCTTTCAAAACGCGCCCATCCAACGGCTGCAGTTTGCCCTACCGTTAAGTTCGTTCGTCATCGTCAGCCATGGAGGATCAACTTCTACACAAAACTCTCAGTCGGGAGTTGCTCAACCTGTTTGAACCTTCTCAAGCTTCCTACAAAACGCTCGTTAACCGGGTTCCAAATTTTCCAATTTACAAAGGAGGAACGCAAAATCTCCTCAAAACTTTTGCTTTTTCTGTACAGTGCTTAGTCACTCAGCTGAGATCGAATCCAGCCTCGGCAGCTATTGCATAGAGTAGCTTCTCACGAATCGTATCCTTGCTACAAGAAACAAGAAAAGAACAGATCAATGAACTGCTACAAGTAAGAAAAATAAACACCAACGAACCTTTTGTAAGGAGGGAGTTTCAGGAGGTTCAAACAAGTCGCCGACGTGGGGAGTCTGTCAAGAGCCTCCTCTGCTGCGCCTTCGGGAGCGGTCCTGGAATCGAAGGACAAAAGAGAAAAGAAGAACAAGTGGAGAAAATGGTAAGGTGAAAGAGCTTACTTCTGGATGCAAAATCGAGGCTCCAGGTATTTGAAGCCGAGCAATGGCCCTCTCGAGCATCCCGTAACAAACCTGCAAATGAAAACGGTCACGAACACAAAATGAAAACAAACGGATACGAACTTTAGGAACTTCCGCTGCATATTTGCATCCAGGGCTTTCACGGTATCCCAGAACATCTGAATCACTGGATGGTTCTGCCAAAAGAAAAGAAGTATTCGCTCGCCACGCAATGAAAGAGAAGTATTCTACCTCATGATAGCCACCACCATAGTTCACGTTGTGATGGAGATCGTCTATGTCCATGGCATCTTCAAATCCGGAGATAAGGATCTGCGACAGCAACGACATAAGTGTTTTTTCTAACCAGCGAACATGTGAAACTAAACCTGGAGTTCGTGCTCGTTGAACATATCTAACCATTCCGGGCTTATAAGTTGTTGAAAGCCACGCAAAAAATGGTTACTTTGTTGGCGGATCTGCAGGAACAAGTGACTGACTGAAAAACCAAGCAGCACTAACCTGGTGATTCAGACGGTGATTTGCTACCAAGTGAATGTATCGGTAGACGTTGTCTTTGGTGACTTGGATATCCTTTCCCCCTGGAAGAAGCTCCACCTCTAATTGCTCTCCATATTCATTGTCTTCAATTACGAAATAGAGGCCCAGCTGCTGCACCATATTTGGGTTGTTCTGTAAAACAAGCTCGTCAGGCCAAAATCAAAGAGCTCAGTTATACCTTCAAGAAAAGTAGATTCTTATAAAGCTCTGGATCCAGCGAAGGTAAATCGTGTAGGTAATTGTGCCTGCGAAAGAAGAGACTAGTAAGCTAACACGTAAAGCAGCTGTAACTTACTTCTTCCTCAGCTTACGCAGGAAAAACATGGCAAAAGGTATGTCCACGAGAATCCCTTCAAACATTGCCTGCTCGGTGAATGTTAACGAGGAAATAAAAAGTTCCTATGCAAGCTCACCTTTCCCAATATTTTGCCAAAAAACTCGAAGTATTGCAGATGCTCGTCGTTGACCATATGGGACGCTGGGTTAGGATACAAAAGATGGTCCGCAGTTTCCTGGAATACGTTGTAACGGCTGAGCGCGAATGCATGTAGTTACCTTGAACAAGCCATATTGTATGTCAAAACCTGCACTGGTTATGTTTTCCATAAAATCTTTAAAAATGCCGCCTCCGTCGACTCCGGCTTCCTCAGCACCGAGTTCATTGACGTAAGAAACTCTGATCTGTACAAGCACGAACATCAGAACTAGAACTAGCTTCAAATTTGTGAACCCATTACCGTTCCCCGCAGAGACTCGTCGCTGAGCACATTGAACTGCATAAAGGCGTCCTCGATAATACGATCTCGTTGCACTTTGATTTGAAGTCCATATTGGCGGGACGTGTTTTGCCTTGCAGCAGTTCGTTGAGCCTGCAATTACGCATTACAGGAAGCTAGTAAAGGGAGACGGGGAATTACCGTGTATACACGAACTCTGAGTGTGAACGGTATTAGAAAAGGAGCTCTGTTGAGAACCTCCCGGGCTTTGGTATTCTCCCCTTCTGCCTGCGTACGTCACGGTGCCTTGAGTTACGCGAAAATGATAGTAGGAAATACCTGGTGGAAAAAGCTTTCTTCAATCGCTTCCCTTGCATGAAATGTGTGTGATGGTGCAAACTGCCGCTTGCTATTGCGGTCATGCAGCTGCAAGGAATAGAATCATAAGAAAAGAATAGTAGAAAGTGACGTACCTCCGCCAGTAGACTTGCAGAAACATTTATAAAAAATTGACGCATGTTTTGAAACACAAATATATCGGAAGCGACGAAGGCTGACGGCTTGAAAGGCATAACCCACAGAAGCTGCCAGAGTCCCTACAGTAACAGACAATGTCAATCGCTTTTATCAATAGTATCTGGTTGCGCACCTCCTTCAAAATAAGCACCAGTTGCTTAACATCTTCTATACTTATCGGTTGTTTCATGTTGTAGAACTCATCGTTGTCCATGCTAAAAAGCAGATGACTGCAAAAAAAGACTTTAGACAAGCACGCGATCATTTTGAACGCACCTGAAGACGGGACAGAAAACCGCAAGTGGCAGCATCCAACCAAGTAGCTCTGGTGATAGCTGCGCATCCTGAGAAGGCAGCTCGATCGCTGGCCAGTTGTTATTCAGCCGACAAGAAGTAATATATTGCCACAGTGGAGGCACCAGGTTCGCAACGTATGCCAAGCGCGAGACTATTGTAGTTCTATCCAGTACAGAAAATGCCGCATATAAAAAGCCGCAAACGGCAGAAACCGCACTGGCTTCCGGAGCACCACCAAATGGTGTAGCAACCGTATTCAAATCGAGTGGAGCTTGTGAGAAGGCAACCCTCACCTGGAAGATAGTGAGAAAACGGGTTTTGAAAGATAACAATTTCATGTACCATTTCTTTCAGGAACATCCCATCAGACGCGTGCTTTAGCTGGGATATCAATGCTGGTTCTAAAGCAAAGCTCTCTTCAATGTCAATTTTCATGTCGTCGTCCTCGCTGGCTGCAAGAAGAATGTTGTTAGAAGAATAATAACGTGAGAGTGTTACCATCACTGAACGTTTCCTTCGGACAAAGAGCACAGGTTATCGGTGGAGTGCTCAACAGAGTCCGTGCTACATTTGCTATATCTGTGACCTGCAATGCTCTCGTAACATACATTTATCAACAGGAGGCATATCAAACTTACCAGCTGAATCATAGTATTTGGTTGTTGCATGGCGAGTCGTGAGCTTTCCAAGAGGTTTCCCAGCAAGCAAACAAATGACGGAAACTCAGGGCTTACATCAGAAGGAAGAGAGCTCCTCAAGTCAAGTTTATTTATGGCTGTTTGATGAACAACAAAAGCCCAAACACCGTCCGTAACGCTGACCTGTGAATGTCTCATATAAAAAACTTTTTTAGAAAACGAAAGCTTTCGGACCTCTTTCAGACGCGGAAGTCGTCGCCAGAGAAGTGGAACAGAAAATATCTGAGCCGGGAGACTCCAGGTAAATGGCACCGGCTTCAAGTACTGAAACTTTTCCACATACAAAACAGAGAGCTGATGTACAAGCCGCTCCAAAGATAACATCACCAATGGTCGAGCATCTGTGTTTTTCTGGAAAAGAAATGTGTTGTAACACAAGTAGCCTGGAAGTGAGTAACATACCAATGTCAAGACGAGATCACGAAGAAGACAAAACATCTTGTTGAGTGCAAGGTGCTCAATAAGACTTCCAGACCAAGGCAACTCGACCGTTGCAAGGCTGAGAATCGTGCGCACGAGAACCCCTGCGACATCGTCTCTGGATCCATCTTCTGGAAGCATTAACTCTTCCTTAAGTGATTCTCTGTAAATCCAATGTAAACAAGAAAACAATCACGACTGCGTTACTCTCACATACCGGTGATGGTAGAGACCTTGTAGACAAAGAATCGCAAAATGCTTCACTCTATAGTTAATAGCACCTCTTTGAGTCGTATAGTCTCCGCTAACAAAAACCGAGAAGACACCACCTTCTGTGGATCAAGTCAGGCTCCAGCATTTTCATTCAATGGAGCTTACCCGTTTCACTCATGCATCGAAGAAAATGGCGGCAAGCTCCAGCCAGCCGGTAGAAATCCGCTGAATTTTTCGGAGAGATCATGAAGAAAATCTGAGGAAGATATAAAGACTCGGGCTTGAAGACGTTCCTGAAAATAGAATAGAATAGCTAGCTATGAGCTCCAAATCTATCAAAAGCTATGAGCTCTGCAAGAATCACCTGTCCGCTCTATCGCTAAATTCTCCGAAAGCTGCGACGAATTTCTCTCGAATGAGGACCTGATTGACCGCTACGTCTCGCCTTCCCCGAAAGCATTTCTGGGAACAAGAATTCGGAATCCGGGAATGAAATGGAGGACACTACCTGGATTCGAAGAGCGCCTTGCTGCCGCAGCCGCGCTCGCTGCCGCTGCTCGCGCTCGTCCTTGACCCTGTTGAGAGTCCCTTGCCGATCGCTCTCCTTAGAGCTGCGCCCTCGCAGCTCCACCTTGCGCCGCAGCCCCGGATCGCCGGAGAAGAACATCGTGACCTAGAAATCCAGGACGCTGCAAGCCCGCTACGCTACTAAATCGCCATAATCCTTCTGCTTGCCCTCGTCTGTGGTTGCATTGTATTGTCTCTCATAGTTTTAAGAAAACCGACATCGGACGGTCCACACGCACGACATTCCGGACCTAGATTCCCTCCAATCACAGCTCGTCCATTTTATTTCGCAAAGTTAGGGTTCTAGCAGCGATGATTCAGTGCTTGTTCCTCCTCTCCGATGCCGGGTACGCCTCTCTGAGCTATCTGTGGTCTAAGCAGGAAATTTCCCTGTGCAGTGACGTGATTCTTGAGAAGCAATGGATGGGAAAGCGCGTGGAGCGATCCATTTGCAGCTGGTTCTGGCGGCAGCGATCAGAGAAGGAAGATCAGGTAAGATCAAGCTCTCTTTTGCCAAGACCTACATTCTTTCTGGCTGATCGTCCAGGATCCTCCCTCCGTTATCGCGTCTCCGACGCATTACCTTCTACACATTGTCCGGGAGGGCGTGACGTTTCTGGCATGCACAGCGAGTGAGATGCCTCCTCTTCTGGGAATCGAGGTTCGTGTTTGAGAGCTTTTTCTTGCGTTGATTGGTTTCTCTTTTTGAAGTTTCTGTGCAAGGTTGCAAGTGTTCTAGAAAACTATCTAGGAGGATTGAATGAAGATATTCTCAAGGACAATTTCGTGATCGTATACGAGGTGATTGAAAGTTTATCAGTGGTGGCTTTCCTCTGATGTTTCGCTTGCTCGTAGATTCTCGACGAAATGATGGACAGCGGATTTCCTTCCACGACTGAGCCGAGTGTGTTAAAAGAGATTATTGCTCCTCCGAATTTGGTCAGTAGAGTTCTCAGTGTTGTCACCGGGACTTCGTCAAGTTTGAACGCTGCTTCTCCTCTGGCAACTTCATCGCAAGTTTCTTGGAGGGCTAGTAACGTGAAGCACTCGAACAACGAGATTTACTTTGACTTGGTCGAGGAGATGGATGCAGTTTTTAACAGGTATATAGGCAGCACTATTGCTATCTCTAAGTTTACAAAGTTGTGAGTGCAGGGATGGTTTCGTCGTAAAATGTGAGGCTTATGGAGAAATCCAAGCGACCTCGAGATTGTCCGGGATGCCTGAACTCTCGCTGACGTTTGCAAATACCGACATTCTACACGACGTAAACTTTCACCCCTGTGTGCGATACCGGGCATGGGAAGCGGACCAAATGTTATCGTTCATTCCTCCAGATGGTGCATTTAAACTCATGAGCTACAGGTTTGTTCTTGTTTTGCATACTTACTAGCACTAACTGATATCGTATTTGCAGAGTGAAGGGCTTAAAAAATCCTCCACTGTTCGTTCGTCCTCAATTGAGCTCTGGCGAAGGAATTTGTCGTGTAAATGTTCTAGTGGGGCTTCGAGGCGATCCTGGGAAACCCGTGGATGCTATTATCGTTCAACTACCTTGGCCTCCGTCTGTGGTGTCCACAAACCTGAGTGCTAGTGTTGGAACAGTTACGTACAGCTTTTCTACAAAGGTAACACTAGAGCTAACCTTCCTTTATGATGTTTCTGAGTCTTATAATTGCAGGTATCAACATGGATCATAGGACGTATTCCAAAGGACAAGTCTCCTTGCTTAAGTGGCACTTTGCAGCTGGAACCAGGGATCAATCGCTTAGAAGAGTTTCCAACTTTCCTGGTTGGTTTTAAGATCCAGGGAACGGCCGTGTCCGGTCTGAAAGTGGACAAGATGGACATTAGAAACGTGGAGTACCGGCCTTACAAGGGATTTCGTGCAGTAACAAGAGCCGCCAGCTACGAAATACGAACGTGAAATACTTAAAGGTGGTAAGGCATTCCCAAACATATGTTTTGTTTCTCACTTTTTGACTGTGCAGCGACGATGTGAACGGTAGAGGAAGCTGTTTCTTTTGTGATTAAAACTTTTTCCGGGCTTCTGGGGCTCATGCCAAGAAGACGGACGCCCACACACTAGCCGCATGCACGGCCTCCAGGTTCGCATAAATTCTCTTCCATAATATAGTTGAGTGATATCTCGGAGCCGTAGAGCTATAGCTATGGGTGGTCGTTTAGCTATTTCTGTCCCCATCTTCATGGTTTTGCTAATCGTCTCTGCTGCTGACAATGCAGGACACTCGAGAAAAGTTTCCATCTCTCCGGCTGCTTCACCGCTCTCTCCCCTTACCAGCGGCAGCGGCGGTAATGGTAATGGTCCTCCCGATCCTCTCAAGGGCGGTCCTTTACCTCCACATCTTCGTGGAGAAAAAGGTGCTGCGAATGATCAACTTCGCCTGGAAAGTGTTCGTGCCGTGGAAGACGAGAGGCTTTCGGCTATGGATTCTCTGCAAGTCACCAGCATTCTAGCGCCATCGCAAGCTCCGGAATCGTCAGCTCAGTCGACACCTCCGGCTCCAGGGACCATTGACGGATCACCACCTTCGCACACTCCAAGAATTACCATCAGGGGCCGAGTCACTTGCGAGCGTTGCTCCACCAAGCACAAGGCCAAGACCCATGGTCTCTCTGGTAAGAGCTTCCAAAGTTCTTCCGAGAAGTTTTCTCTCGTTTTCTCCAGGTGTTTCCGTGGAGCTATCGTGCCCGCAAGCAAACTTAACGATGGTAACCCAGCACCATGGCCAGTTCTCGATGGGGTTCCACCACTTGGAACCACTGGGCTTCCCTGGTAGCTGCGCCGTGTCCGTCATTACGTCATCGCTGCCGTCCACGTGTAACGTTCCTGTTGGCTCTGCCACCAATTCTTTCACACCGACGCTGCATTCCACCTCGAGCAAGGAGACCGCGTACGTGGTACCAGCGTTTGAGTTTACCAACGGGGACAATTGCAAGTAGAAGTAAACCACCAGACGTGGTTAAAGTAAATAAATGGGTGAAATAAAAATTCACGTTTTCTACGTTATAGTCGTGGCCACCAAATGCGCCACGTCACGTCAGCAAGTGACTAGGAACGGTCACTTTCCACGTCGGATAGATCTTTCTGTGGCTTGGTCTTCGTTCCATCGCGCGCCCTATTTCATTTTGTGCGCGTGAAGCGTTTCTTCTTCCATTTTTCCAACGATCGGAGCGCTCAGCGAGCGATTTCCAGCAAGAATCTGCAAGATTTTCGTGTTTTTCGATTGATCTGGAAGCGGCATTCTGCGATTTTCAGGGAAGAGGAGCCGGTCGATCGAGGTAGGGTTTCCGGCGCCTTTCTTGCCCCGTTCCGCGGCCGGATTTGCGAACAATCATGAGTCCAGGAAGCTTTCCAGGAGTAGAGGCGGCTCTTTCGTCCCCATCGAGGCTCAAGACGTGGAATCCGGGCTCCCAATCGCACGGGAGGGTTTGTAGAGGGTCGATTATCGTCAGCGGCCTCGCATTGTCTCACCCCAGGCGCTCCGACTCCATACGATTCCTCCGCAGAGGAAAATGGAGACGGTCTCCACTAAAATCGAGGCTCTACATCTTGGCCGAGAATCGAGTCTTCACACAGGATGGAGCTAATCCTGTTCCGGATCTAGACCAGCAGCGCCAGCGCCAAGTCTACGTTCCAGCCGCGGGAATCCTTCCTCTCAATCTCGACGTAGAGAATTTTAAAGGCAATTCGTCCGACTTAACTTTCAAGGAAGCCAGGAAGGAGAGTCCCTTCGAGCAAGAAGCGTGGCGACTGCTCAGGGCCTCCATAGTGCACTACCAAGGCTGTCCAGTGGGAACGATTGCCGCGAACGACCCCACCGACGCTTCGGCTCTAAACTACGATCAAGTTTTCATCCGCGATTTTGTTCCGGCGGGCATTGCGTTTCTACTGAAAGGAGAACCAGCCATTGTTCGTAACTTTCTACTATGCACGCTAAGGTTACAGGTAAAGTTATTCCTTGTGTGTGATTATACTAAGTTTTGCTCTATGACTGGTGGCAGAGCTGGGAAAAAACCGTTGATTTTTACAGTCCTGGGCAGGGTCTAATGCCTGCAAGTTTCAAGGTTCAATCGGTTGCCGCTGAAGAGGACACTTGCGAGGAGATCCTGGACCCAGACTTTGGAGAAGCTGCTATCGGAAGGGTGGCACCAGTAGACTCAGGTGCTTAACGTTTCTCTTTGTTGGATTCCAGTTTCATCTTCATTTGATATTCTCCAGGTCTGTGGTGGATAATTCTCCTCCGAGCTTACGGTAAATCCACGGGCGACTTGTCATTGCAGGAAAGAATGGACGTCCAAACCGGCATAAGGATGATTCTTAAGTTATGTCTCTCTGACGGGTTTGACATGTTCCCGACGTTGCTGGTCACGGATGGCTCGTGTATGATCGATCGTCGCATGGGCATCCACGGCCATCCTCTTGAAATACAGGTGCTTATAGTCATTTCGCTTCGAGAGAAAATACTAACCGTCTCTCGGAACACAGGCGCTTTTCTACTCGGCTCTTCAATGTGCGAAAGAGATGCTTATCCCAGACGAGAAGTCTCATCAATTGCTTACAGCGGTTAACTCGCGACTTAGCGCACTGTCGTTCCACATAAGGGAATACTATTGGCTCGACATAGCTAAGCTCAACGAGATCTATCGCTATAAAACCGAAGAGTACTCGCATGAAGCTGTGAACAAGTTTAATATTTATCCCGAGCAAATCCCGGATTGGCTTGCGGACTGGATGCCCGATCATGGAGGGTACTTTATCGGCAACCTACAGCCGGCTCACATGGACTTTCGGTTCTTCTCACTGGGAAACTTGTGGGCGATAGTATCTTCCCTGGCAACACCACAACAATCCAGCGGAATTCTCGATCTCATTCAAGACAGATGGAAGCACTTGGTCGGAAGCATGCCTCTCAAGATCTGCTTCCCGGCTTTTGAAAACGAGGAGTGGCGAATCATCACCGGCGGTGACCCCAAAAACACGTAAGTTGTTTGTAAATTTTGTGCTGGAAGTCATAACTCTGTGAGTTTTTCCAGGGCATGGTCTTACCATAATGGAGGTTCCTGGCCTACACTCATCTGGCAGGCAAGAAATCATGAAAAGATGATCCATGGCAAGTTTTTCTGACGCTGCCTTGTTACTCCTTGACAGTTTACACTAGCCTGCATAAAGATGGGAAGATCAGAAGTGGCGTACGAGGCTCTAGAAATCATGGAGAGGAGAATCTCCAGAGACCGCTGGCCCGAGTACTACGACAGCCGCACAGGGAAGTTTATAGGCAAGCAATCGAGACTCTTCCAGACATGGTCCATTGCTGGCTATCTGGTCGCCAAGCAGCTTCTGGCCAATCCCGAGGCAGCCGCTTACCTTACGTGCGAAGAAGACCCTGGCTTGCTCGATGCTTTCAGCTGTCGAATCAGTTCCAAGCAGCCAAAGAAGGCCTAGTGATGTGGTTTCACTCGACACAAAACAGGGGCTGCGAAGAGATTTTGTGACAACTCCATGCTGTCCACAAGAGACGTTCTTGTCTCTGGTGAAATGAAACATCAACAACTAACTTGTATAAAAAATTTAGGTTGTGGCTTTTTAGTCTGCCGTTAAAACAAAGTTGTTTGTTGCTGCTAATCATAGCCATTGGTGCCCTAGAATCGTCCGGAACCGCACGATCGTCATCCGACGGCTCGACGACTATTAAAACTCAAGATAGGGTTTCAGCTAGCAGAATGGACGTGGAGTTGGCTAAGGTGGAGGCTCAAATCGAGCTTCTTGAGTCGCAGATCCAAGCGGTTGGGGGAGCTTTTCTCTCTGCCCTTCAGAGTGGCAATCAATCTCTGGCGGAATATTGGCGGAAGGAGGAAGAGCAGCTGCGGAAGATAAAAGGGCGGAAGGAGGAAGAACTGCTGCGGAAGGAGAAAGAACTGCTGCGGGAGGAAAAACTCCTCCTCCTCAAATCTAATGGTAAGTCATTCTTTGTGTGTTTATCGATTTGGCTGTGTGCTTCCATGTTGCTTTCGGCCATGGTTAAGGATTTTGGCTAAGGTAGCTTCACTTCGCGTTTATTTTGTGTATGCCTTCGGTTTCTTTTGGAGATCGTCTCTGCGTATTTGCCTCAACAATCTATAGAGTATCTTGCCTGGCTCTTTGGGATCGTGGCTTATGAAATCTGATGTCTTTTATCCATGTCTTGTAGCGAGGTAAGATGCTATCGCTTGATCTTTTGTCTGACTGCATCGTTTGCCGTTCCTTCTAAACACGATATTTTGTAATTTTGCAGCGGCGAGAAGAGAGCCCATTACCAAAGGTACTGAACGCCTGCTCGTCCTTTATCGACAGCGTTTGGTTTGTTTTGCAGGGGTTGTGGAAGCTATACTACAGAAGTTTTGGGATCAACTCTCGGGCACTATTTCCAGCATGACCCCTGAACACGCGTTCAAAAGAAAGTTCCCGCTCACCAAGGTTCCAATTTGCCAGATACAGGTTTCGGGACGTTGGCAACCGAGTCTTTTGTGGCATGATCTGGAGCAGCCTCTTGGTTCTGGAGAGATTCTTTCATTGATGAAAGAATCCAAGCCCGCTCATTTGATTCTGTTCGACACCGCTGGATCCGGAAAGACGCGCTGCTTATACGAGATTGCGGCGCAGCGGAAGTGCCTTTACTTCTCCGGTTCGCCTACTGCTGATGGCTCCCGGGACCTGTTGGTTGTGTCCGAGACACTGCAGAGGCTGTATCCAACAGGTCCGATTCCCGTCTCATCCCTCACGACCTGTTTGAAGGCGGTGCTCCTGTCAAGGCTTTTCCTTCACCGAAAATTTGACGACCTCCTCAAGCCAGTCAGCAATTTGACATTTCTTTTCAACCAGGTTATGCACCGGCAGCTCAAATATGTTCAGGCTGACCCTTGGGCCTATTTAACTGGGTGCATCTTGACGCTGGCGGAGTCAGTAGATGATCTTTTTGATTTGAACTCTGCGTTGACCTGGATGCTCTATCCGTACGCCCGGGACTGGCTGGTTATTTTGGACGAGTGCCAGGAGGTGAACACATATCTGAAAGACAGGTTCATGGTAGGGGATGGGAAGACGAGATCAATGCTTGATGAGTTTGTTACCGCTCTACGGGGTGCTGGCTTCCATTACACAGTAATCTTTGCTGGGACTGGGAGATCACTGTTTCATTGGAACACTCACATCTCGGGGGTATATTGTATGCGTTCCTGCGTTTCATGGCTAATGTTTGTGTCCACAGACTCAGCAATTCCGTGTGAGCCTCTTGTGGTATACATCCTTTGGCGAGTTTCGGGATGGTGAGTCCCTGGAGCAATATGCTAGCAATGTGCTGGAGGATTGCAGCGTCATAGACTTTGAGAGGCTCGGGGTGCTGTACAGAGGAAGATATCGGACGTTTGTTACTGCTCTTGAGCACTATATCCTTTCTAACCCGCCTCCAAACGCAGCTACGGAGTTTTTCTTGGATTTTGCCAAAAAGACAACATCCACGAGGTACGTGAAATGTCGCCAAGCGGCAGAGCTTCTTGACTGATGACTGGAATGCCACAGGGGTGCATCAGCAAGCAATGAGATCAGTCCTGGAGATATTATGGGCACAGTGAACAGGACCATGCTCGATGATGTCTACCGATTTTTTTCAGCAGTCCCGAGCGATGAATTGGCAGCAGCGAAAGCTTTAGTTCAATCAGTTGTTGCGAACCACTTCTTTGGGACAGGAAAGGTGGTCGTGCTGAATCCAACGTTATCACTGGTGGAGTGTGGACTTGGGAGAGTTTGTCATAAAAGACACGGGCTGATGAAGTGGGTGTATCAAGATCAAGACGGAATTATTGGGCATGCTGATGCAAGCGAAGGATGCCAAGCTGTAGAGATTTTCGAGCCACTTGTTTGTCGTGCACTGTGGCACTATTTTCAGGAGAATTCCTCCTTGAAACAGATCCAACAGCATCATTTTCTGGAGAAGGCCGAATTAAGTGCCAGTGCTACTGGGGAGGTTTATGAAACTGCCATTGCAGAGATGATTGCGGAGCATTTAGACGGGAAGCGTCTGGCTGATCTTTTCTCATCGTGGAACACAGAACCGATTCCTGCTATCTACAACAACACTGCAATTCTTGCCAGGCCTAAGGTTGATCACCTGAACCTCGTTGGGACCGAGACGGAGGACTTCCGTTTAATCGATTGGATAAACAGTGTGACTAGCGGTAAAGATGACTTTTTTACTTTCTTTTCGACGGGCAGGAATAAGACTTGCGGCCCAGACATATGGTGGTTTCTGACAGTTACGCAATATGCACAACCTGAGCAGGCAGACAAGCTTCAATGCGCTGGAGAACCAAGTAGTGGGGAGCAGGCAGATGATCGTCAGTCAGTGACAACTTTCATCATATGTGCAGCTCAAATGAAGACTCTCCAGAAAATGGCAAGGGGTGACTGTCAGAATTTGTTGGATCTTAACAAGCTATTTTTGCACAAGAAGGGTGGCAAAGGATATAAAAATGTTGTGAAGAGGGAAAAGGATGACGAAGCTGCGAAGCGAGTGAGGGAACTTGCAAACTATGGGTGCCTAAAACTTGTGGTCACAACGGATTTTGTAGATTTGACGAAGTTTCAGCCAAAGGTTAAACAACGTCCAGCAAAGTTAAGGAAATTAAACACTGCAGGTTGTCAACAAGAATGTGTTCCAGCGTTGCTCGGAGTTATTGATAGTACAAACATTTGCATGTTTATTGAGCGATGGTTGACTGAGAGTGTTAAGATTTGTGAGGATTTTCACTGAATAGAATCTTAGAACTTTAAAAAAGTCTATGCTGGTCTAAAAATGTGGATGTAGAAATTGGAGCTGGTTTTCTGGACCCACCAAAACATCAGTAATGTGTTAACTAGACTGCCTAGCCAATGCCAGTCAATGAGACTTCATCACGTCCTCATTTAGTGGGAGGAAATCCTTTGCCGGTGCTGCCCAGTGACGACCTTGTTCTGGTCCTCCAGCAAGAGGGAGTATGAGGGATTCCAGCAAGCAATCACTGATGGAAGAATGATGCTGAAATAGTGGCAGTCAACACGATTGAGAACGGGGCAGCAGTGTCAACTTTGAAGCAAATCCACAGGATATCCAAGAGATGGGATGGTGGACAAGATCACAAGTGTTCCACTACAAAGCTGTATTCAAGCCGCAAGTGGCACCCATGGTTAGTGAGAAGACTGGTGTGGAGCACAGAATCAAGCTGATTTCGGTTGACAGAGGAACATGATACTATAGTGGCAGAGCTTTTGGAGTAGAACCTCATCGAACTTAGCAGCAGTCCATTCTCCGCTCTTGTGTTGTTGGTACATGGCGTTTATGCTTGGACTACCAGGCTTTGAACAAAGCCATCGTGAAGAAACATTTCTGATTCTCCGGGTTGATGAACTTCTGGACAAGCTTGGTGGAGCTGGGTTTTTCTCTAAGATGGGCCTCAGATCTGGGTACTACCAGATATCTGTGCGAGAAGCAGACTGCCAGAAGATGCCCTTCAGGACACATCAAAGGCTTCTTCCAATTCTGGGTGATGCCTTTTGGGTTGACGAATGCGCTTGCAACGTTCCAGGCAGTAATGAATCAGGTGTTAGAGGAGTTCCTCTACAAGTTTATGGTCATTTTCTTCAATAACATACTCATCTACAGCAAAACGTGGGAAGCTCATTTGCAACTTTTTGAGCCAAGTATTGTCCACATTGG
Source organism: Selaginella moellendorffii (assembly GCF_000143415.4). Taxonomy (NCBI): domain Eukaryota; kingdom Viridiplantae; phylum Streptophyta; class Lycopodiopsida; order Selaginellales; family Selaginellaceae; genus Selaginella; species Selaginella moellendorffii. The sequence goes on along the minus strand of NW_003314299.1, from coordinate 808,483 downwards.
AGGAGAATGGGATGGTTGCTAAACTTTTCAAATGCAGCTTTGGTGAGTTTTCCCAGATCCAAACAAGCTGTCAGTGGTGGAGGACTGGCCAATTGTGGATTTTGAAAGTAGGTGCTTTTTAATGGCTGAATCCAGGATGCCAGTTTACGAGCAAGAGATGCCCTTCACTCGATAAGAAAGTGGCACCACTGTCTCTCTCCACGACACTTTCGGCTTCGCACCGACCATCACAGCACAAAGTTCTTGATGCAGCAGCAGCGGCTCAGCCAAAAACAACTTCGTTGGGTCGAGGAGCTGCAGTCCCTCGATTTCACAGTCGAATTCAAGTTAGGGGCCACCAACACTTTATCAGATGCACTTTCGATGCACTTTGCCAAACCGACGGGCACAGCTTTGGCAGAGAGTCATCAGCCATAGGCAGGATCTACGTCGCCAGATCTTCTCCAAATGTCATGGAAGTTTGGTAGCAGGACATCCAGGGGTGGCGCAACTGTCTGGAATACGATTCCGTTTCTACTGGAAAAGGGAACTACGAAGTCTCAGACAGTAGCGCCACCAGGATTGTTGATGCCATTACCTGTTGCTGGTGGACTCTTCGATAGCGTTTCTCTTGACTTTGTGACGGGACCTCCAAGGAATGCCATTCTATACCTATTAGGATTTTTAATTTTCTTGAGCGCCATCCCAAAGGCTTATTCTGGGAGTGTTCTCTCTTTCTTTAAAGTTCTAGGCCAATGGAAAGATTTTTGGTGGTGGCATATTTTCTCCCATACACCACAAAACTTTCTAATAGGATTTGTTTTAGGAACTGAGGGTGCCTACCATCCCAAGACAGATGGTTAAACTGAGTGCACCAATCAGACCATGGAAGTGTTCTTGTGATGCTATACAACAGATCATCCCGGCTCATGGTTACATTGGCTACCTTTGCAGAATTTGCCTACAACACGACACATTCGTCCACAGGATGACATCTCAGTATGACAACATCTCTCCACACTGGATACAGTGTAGAAGATGTTGGCACAATGTTTGAAATGGGCAATTATGAAGTTCTAGTAGACAAGGACCGAACGTTTCACACTTTTTTTAGTGGGGGACCTTGTCTATATCCGCTTCAAACCACAGTGTTACACACTGGGAAGCGAGCTATGGCACGTTCAAAGCTCCATCCACAATACTTTGGCCCATTCCAGGTTCTGGCCAAAGTAAACGCAGACCTCTGCCGGCGACCATGCTCATTCCTCCACCAATGGTTCCAGGGGCTCGTCAGCTACTCATCCCAGACCACATGATCCAGGTCAATGTCAGGCAGCTCTGTCCAGGAGCACAGCGATGTTACCTTGTTCGGTGGAGGCTGACTTGTGGGTCTCTGAGCAGGAATTCGAGGATCTGAAGCACTTGTTTGAGTGGGAGCCAATATTCCCAGCTCTGAGGACATCCCTCTTAAGAACCAGGGGAAGATGTTAAGAGTCATTTTCCGTATGATGAACACATGAGTGACATAAGGCAGGCATGCACAGACTTAGGTTATCATTTTGGATCTTCTCCTCTTCCCATTTTCCTTCCTCCCCTGAAGGCACATGTATTCCTCTTCCCCTTAAGTAATGCTTAACAATCTGCAAAATGATCAAGGATTGCAACATCGATGAAGCAAAATTTTGGCAATGATGTTTCCCTGGCATGCATGACTCATATAAGTGGTGTGTGATCTTGATCCCCAAGGTCCAGCCCCACCACCATCTCTTTAGTGGCTAACTCCTGCAAGGTTGTAGTTTGCATGTCCAAGCAACGATGCTAAAGATAAGATTTTTCTTTGTTCTTACTCAACATTTATTGCACACTGTTTCTGCATCTTGGAGCATAGAGATTTTCAGAATATTCCCTCTAGGGAATATTCCAAGCATGAACATGGAGTATATACCTTTCCTCCCGGCATGTGAAGGAGTCTTTGAGTTGATTGAGAGTGCATTTGTGAGTAAGATTGTGCATAGAATATGCATGAAAATGGAGACCATGGTGGGATGGGTCTATTCTTAACCCCATCCCATTTCTATATGTTTTCTTTCTTGTTCTTGAGAGTTGTGAGGAATTTGAGCATGATTCTTGTTCTTAATGGTAGAATCTGTGTTTAGTGGTGCCCTGGGAGTTAGATGGGTTCTTTTGAGCATGAAATTCGCTACCATTCTCTCAAATTCCTTCATTTTTCCTAGCTTTTTTTGGGTTTTGGGACTCATTATTGAAAAATCTTGATCTTGTGCTCTAGTTTCTTGTTTTTTGGCAAATTGATAAAGTGATCTTATCATTCATTAGTTTTCTTTTTGAAATGATATGGATTTTGCTGTACACAGGACTTTATTGGCATGAAACTTATTTCTACAGAACATGATACCAATGATGGTGGAGTTATAGTTTCATTGATGGCTTTTACAGTACTTATGGCATTGAAGTTGACATTCCCGCTTCTGAACTAGACACAGAGCTTTCAGCATGCTCTTTTGGGAGGAACTTGGATTTATTTATGAGGTTGGTGTTGCTGAAAGCATGCACCCTCTATTAACTCACCTCCTCCTGTGCAGGTTCATCATGGCAACTTGGGCAAAGTGATTGAAGTTCTTCAAAGTCACGGAGTAGTCTGTGAAGTATTGGGATATGTGAGATCAGAGCCAACAGTAAACTCTCTCTCAATGGTAAACTTTACAATTGACAGGCGGACAATGTCTCTATGGGACACCTACCCGCAGAGACATTTGGGAGGAGACCAGTTTTACTTTGGAAAAGCAGCAATGCCTTGAGTCCTGTGTGAAGCTGAGCAAGAAGGGCTGAGTTCAAGGACCACTCCACTCTGGAATCTGCCTGCACTACCCACAAAGATCAACAAGCAAGTTCAGATATCAACGAAAAAGCACAAGGTAATTGTTATCCACAAAGAAGGTAGCAATGGTGACTGGGAAGTGGCACTGTGTGGGATTTGTGTTAGAGCAGGAATCAAGGTGTCAAGGACACAGGAATCTGCAGCAGGAATCTAAGAGAGATTAAAGGAGATCAACGAGTATATAAGACTGTATACAACAAGCATTCAATAGTAACTTTTCCCATTCCGTCATGGTATTAGAGGATATTCTGTTCAGCTCTATTTTTCTCTTTGGTGGAGAGCTTTGTGGGCTTGATCCAATTCACTCGAGCAACGTAATGCAGATTAGGAGAGCCATCATAGGCAAAGCTTTGCCTCAGTAGAAGGGGTTTTTTCTATAGGCGGCAGCAAGCTGCAGGTGGAGCGAGGTTGGGAGAAGAGGGTCCAATCAAGTTGATCTTGTTTTGGAGGCATCATTGAGATTGACACTTAGCATACATATTGACAATGGTTGAGATGATGGTGGTGGAGATCTCGACGTGGGCGAGGCAGCAATGTGATCTCCCAGTGATAGGCACTAATAGGCATCAATGTTGGCAACAAAGGTGACTATCACAACAAAAGCAGCCTTGCAGTGGACATACCTAGAGTCCAGGCAATGGTGTCAAGTCCACTTAGCAACCAGCAGATTTCATCACTGGAAGGACAAAGAATGTGATTCACGGCCATGTCAATACCCAATTCTGCAATTGATTTCTAGCTAGCTAGGAGCAATCGAATCGCAGGAGTAGAGGCAAACACTTGTGATCTCCTGGAACTCCATAGTGCTGGCCAAGAATCTTTGATCGTTTCCTTGCCAGATACACCACTAGTGGATGCTATTGAGGTCTTGCTGCAGCACAACAAGGTCTCCTTCACCACTAATTGTCAAATGGTCACACCCAAGCAGGATATGGGTTCCTTTTCCCATCTTTTTATTCTCATGTTTGAACTTATAGCTTGGCATTGTCAAAAACTTGTGGAAGGCCAAGGATCTGATACACATGCAAGGATTGTTGAACGAAGCTACAATGAAGCCTCTCTGGAAAACTAAAGTACCTCAATATTATTCAAGTTTGGTTTCAATGTTTGGAGATGATTTGTGGAGCAATAGTAAATGACTTCAACCTGTTACACGACACACCCTTGCCATGTAGACATTAGGGTTTAGCACGGTGCGCTTTGATCCCAATTTGTCTCATGGTATTGGAGCTAGGATAGCACTATGGAAGGAAAACCATCCATCCACGAGTTTGATAGAGAAGGGTTTGAGGGATTCAAGATCCATCTTGAATCCTATCTTTTGTTTCATGGTTTGTTGGGGATTGTAGATGGGACAGAGTCATCACTGGCTCCAGGCTCTAGTGCTGCTAAGGTGCATGATTGAAACCTTCAAGATTCCAAGGCTAGAGGGAGTATTGTGATGTGCTTGTCCTCGAATGTTCTCTTTGCTGCCCCATCGATTCCAAAGTCCACTGCGGTAGAGCTCTGGAAGTGGCTGAGTGACACTTATAGCACCAAGAGTGAAATGGATGTCTTCAACATCCATTCACAAATGGATTCCTTGAGGCTAGAGGAAAATGGCAATATCCAGACTCACACTGCCAAGCTCTAGGGCTTCTTTACACAACTTGCGGCTGTTGGGGCAAAGCATTGTCTCACAGATGAGCAGTAGAGGTTGTGGCTCTAGAGGTCCTTGCCAGCTAGCTGGAAGAATGCAATTGAGAGCCTACTTCTCCAACCAGGGATGACTTGGGCAGATGCCGTGAGGAGTCTTTGCAACATTGAGGCCATACAAAGCGAGAGAGCTGAAATGCCATAGGCTATGTATGCTTCATAGGCTTCTGGTGATGCCAAGGTGGCAAAACCGCATGCAGCTGCAAATGCCTAGAAAGGGCAAAATTCCGTGGCATCTGGGTGTGCCAAGCCCAGACTTGCTAAGAATTAGTGTGCTTGCTGCTTGGAGATGGGCCGCTCGAGATTGCCCTGCTCCCAAGCCTGTCAAGTGACTAGCTATGCCAGTGAAAGCCAATCTGCCCGAGTGTGATGGAATTGCTACAGCAAATGAGGCTACTGAGGAGCTCTACAACACAAAGGCAATTGTAGCACCAAGCCGGTGGCTCTTAGACTCTAATTGTACTAATCTTATGAACAATAAAAAGAGTCTTTTTGAGTGTTATCAGCCAAGCATTGGAAAACATGGTGTTCATTTAGGTAATAATACCACCATCCATGTGGAAGGCATTGGGCAATTTCGGCTCTCACTTGATCATGGGAGGACCATGGCCTTTGATGATGCCATGCACGTTTCCACCTTTCAACGAAACTTAATATCCATCGCCAAGATATGTGATCAAAATGCAGTGGTAGTCTTTGATGCAAAAGGAGTCTTTTTGGTAGACTCTAGCAACTTTCATATGCTTAATACACAGTTGCTTTGTGGGTCATGTATTGGGGACTTGTATGAGATTACTGCTGCTCACTCGATTCAGGCCCTTCAAATTGTAGAGGCAGATTCTCGTGCGGAGCTTTGGCATAAAAGACTTGGTCATGTTCATTATCAATCTCTTTAACGGATGAAATCCCAAGATATTGTTATTGGATTGGATTTCCGACGTATCCCATTTACATTTTGTCAAGCTTGCGTTTTAGACAAGCATCACCACCAGAATTTCTCGCCGAGTAAACATCGAGCACTTGGACTTCTGGACTTGGTCCATTCTGATCTTTGCGGCCTTATGGACATGCCAAGTCACAATGGCACAAGATATTTCATCACATTCATTGATGATTATAGCCATTGAACATGCATCCACTTCTTGATGCGTAAGAGTGATGCAGTTGTTGCCTTTCAAACGTACAAGGCCTACTTTGAAAACCTCCTTGGTTGAAAGATAAAAGCTATTTGAGTTGATGGTGGTGGTGAATACCTCAACAATGAGCTTCGGGGCATTTGTCATGATGTAGGCATATGACTACAAGCCCCAACCCGCTACACCCCCCAGCAAAATGGTGTTGTAGAAAGGAAGAATCGCACTCTTGTCAATGTTGCTCAGGCTTTGTTAACTGATGCACATCTTGACAAGATGTTTTGGCAAGAGGCCATAGCCACAGCAATGCATGTACAAAATCGCCTTGCCACGGTTGCTTTGGATGGAAAAACCCCTAAGGCATTTTGGATAGGTTCTACTCTTGATGTGTTCCACTTTTGGGTCTTCAGTTGTGCAGCATACACACATACCCTTGATCAACTTCGGAAAAAGCTAGATCCCAAAAGTAAAAAATTCATCTTCGTGGGATATGCATAGGACGACACCATCGGGAAAAAAGCTTACAAGTTGTGGGATCTTGCATCTCACAAGGCTCTTGTAAACATAGACGTCATATTCAACGAAGACGACTTTCCCATGCGTATAGAGGCTCTTCAAGATCCTTCTTTCATTGCTGAGACTCAACTTGTTCCTTTGATCCCACTTATGGGAGATGGTCCACTCTTGCCTCTACCTAAAGATCCTATTCATGAGTTGCCACTAGAGATTCGATTGGGGAATCCTCCACTTCTGGATATGCTTGAACTAGCTAATGCTCCTCCAATCAAGGATAGGCTTCCAACACCTCCACCACCTTCTCGACATCGTGGCATGCCTGATCCAATGATAGTTCTTGATCACCCCTGGGAACGTTGGCCCTCGTTGAAAGTCCGGAAAAATGCTGAAGTAGATGCTGCAGAGCTTGATGACTTCTGTGGCCTTGTTGACGTCGGGATCCCCATGACCTATGATGAGGCCATCTCAGGACTTGAGGCTTCATCTTGGATGGAAGCTATTGCAGAAGAAGTTTCTTCCATTTGGGTTAATGGAACTTATGTTCCAGTTGATTCAGCACCACCGGGACGACATGTTTTGGATCCAAAATGGATTTTTTCCAAAAAGTATGGGAAAGATGGTCAGGTTGTACGTTATAAAGCATGCTTGGTTGTTTGTGGTTTTTGCCAAGTCCATGGCCTTGACTACGATGAAACATTCTTACCAGTTGTAAAAATGGCCAGCCTCCGTACTCTTTTTGCACTTGCGGCTGCTCGCAAATGGCAAGTCCACCATATGGATGTCAAAATTGCATTTTTGAATGGGGATTTGCAAGAGGACATCTATATGCATATACCTCCTGGTTTTGAGGATGATGTTGCCCCTGGTGGCCCTATATGGCAATTACAGAATGCTTTGTATGGCCTAAAATAGAGCTCCTGTATTTGGTATAAAAAATTTGATGCCACCCTACATGCTCAAGGCTTTCATCACTGTCATGCTGATCATAATGTGTATGTCAATGGTCATGTTGAGCACATGTTTATTGTGGCCCTCTACATTGATGATTTGCTCATCATGGGTGATGAGGCCCACGTGATGGCACCTCCTGAGAAGGAAAGGCAAATGCCAGAAGTCGAGTGATAACCTTTGTTATTGGCAAAACTAACATCCGTGTAGCATGCCAATGACGCATAACCCCTTGAATAAGCAATACTGTAGTCCATAGTGTCCTAGAGGTATCTCATGATACGCTTGGCAGCTTGCCAATGTATGGTGGTTGGTGATGTGTTGTACTGACTCAAGGCAATAGTCGCATATGTGATGTCGGGGCGAGTCATCAGGGCCAAATATGTGAGGCAACCAATGAGATGCCGATAGGGAGTCCCAGTGGGTAGAGGCTCACTAGACTGCTCAACTGTAAGGTTGATAGCACCAACAACCATCGGGGTCTTGACAAGGTGGCAATCATGCATACCAAACCGATCCAACAAGACTTTGACTTTACGTCATTGGCTGAGCATGTAGCCACCAGACTCAAGATCACGTGTGACTTCAAAGCCAAGAAAGTAGGAGAATTGACCAAGGTCCTTCATCTGGAATTGCTGGCTAAGAGCAACTTTCAGCGCAGTAACCAAGCGACAATCTATGGTGTAGATTTCTAGTGTAGAAGTGGAGTACATCGCACTCACTACTGGTAGTAGGGACGTGGTCTAGGCTCAAGGGTTACTTACTGAGCTAGGGTGTGCACAAGCTGGCCCCACTACTTCTTGGTGTGACAACTGAAGCAGCATTGCCATGTCCAAGTGGGTGGATGTCCACTATGCCCACTCGAAGCACATTAAAGTCTAATTTCACTATATGCGTGAGTTGGTTGACGGTGGCACCCTGGTCGTCCAACATCTCGGGACACAAGACATGCCAGCTGATCTTCTCACTAAGCCATTGCGGCCACACCAGTTTTGTAGCGCACCTGAATTTGGAGCCGAACTCCAAGCCCGTTACGCTACGAAACGAGGGTCCGGTACAATCCCATGAGCACCAGCTCCCCGTATCCAGCACCTGCACGCAAAATGGTGTCAGACGGAGTCTGGCACAATTTTGGCATACCGGTGGCCTAACGCGAGGAGGAGGGTACTCCACCGACTAAAGCAGCGTGGAGCTTGGGCTTAGACCCAAGCCGGACGCAGAACAAGGAGCGACACAGCCCAGCGGGAGCCAAACTAATGTCTCAGGTGGTCGGACATGCATTCCAACCACTATCCCTACTATACATTTGGAACCCCCCACAGCCCCCCCCCCCCCTTGAGGGACACACGCTTTGGGCTTTCACCCCAAGCCTCCCTTAGTACCAGGAGTTAGTCTCTGGGACAAGTCCGAAACTTACTAAATATGGAATGTCCTTAGATTGCGAATTTGGACACGGGACGAACACCATTGTGTTCAGGCCGATCTCTACATTCCATAGATATGCCAAATGAGCTAATCTAGACACTTTCCATAAATAGCATTTGGGACCGAAATGAGACCAACACAAAGGGCGTGATAGCGAGGGTGTTTGGCAGACACGGTAAGCTATCACTTAACGAGTATTGAGGGACTAGTCTCAATATCGCGGGGGTTCTTGACACTAGCAAGTGCAAGCCAATGACAGGAGTTTCTCAAACCAGGCCGAGTATGCTCAGCAAGAAACACATAGGGTTCTTACCTTATGTTTATCCGATTTAAGTACACGGTCATTGACCAGTTTCTCAACTAGCTCAAGTGGGAACAATAAAGGGAACCAACTGTACCGACCTTCTGCCGTCATGGCAGTAAGGAAAGAGTGTCCGTAAGGACTGGCCGACAAGTATCTTTCGATACCTGAAGTCACATTCGCGACACTCTCCCCCCCTTGGGGAAGATCGACGTCCTCGTCGATGCATACCCGAGTCTAGCAAACCGTCAAGGAAACAACTCCGAAAGTTAACGGAAAGCACACTATATGGGAAACGCACCGACTTAAATGAGTTATGGAACGACCTCTCATCTACGTCCAAAGATGTTAAGACTCAGACACCCTCCGGCCGTCACCGACAAGGAAATGACTAACAAAGTTAGCCACCCTTGCTACTCCGAGTACCACTCGGCTTACAAAGGAATGATACATCCCTGCCCGCAGGGACATAGGGAGAGGGCCAGAGGCCCAACTCCCCCTGAGCAAGAAATCAACCCCGTCGGGAAGATTTAGATAACTACTATAAACTGGCAGATTAAGTTGTTTACACGACCACGCCCCTTTTCGAAAATGAGTCATCGAGAGAGAGGCGGGGACTTGTGATCAGTCTATAATAGTTATCCCCATGGTTATGGATTGGACCCATGCACCGAAGTGCCAAAGTCAGCCTGCCAAAACTGACCCAAGTACTAATGAACGAGAGAAACGACACTTTGATTATAGAAATATAGTATTTTATTAATTTGCAAGATTTATTACAAGATTTACAAAAGCTAGTTTTTATTACAATTCTCATACTCCGTGACAAGCTCACGAGCATGTGTAAGATTACTAAGAGGTTCCCAAGTTGATTCACAAGTTGGATAACCTTTCCACTTAACTAGATATTCCTTGGAACGACCACCACGAGCTTTGCGAGACAAGAGAATCGCTTCGACCTCATACTCCATGTCACCATTCACAACCTCCGGAGGGGGACGAATGTCCACAGAGTGATCCATAGCAACATGATATGGTGCTAGTAAACTAACATGAAACACATCATGTACATTGGACAACTCATCCGGAAGATCCAACTTATAGGATACATCACCAACTGGTTTCACCACCCGATAGGGTCCAACATATCTTGGCAATAATTTCCGAGATAAACACCCCTTAATGTTCAAGTTTCGGGAAGATAGCCAAACCTGATCTCCCACTTGATAGGATACATCCCGACGATGTTGATCCTTATCACGTCGATACCTATCTTGAGCTTTGCCCATCGCCTCAGTTGCTCTAGACCAACCTTGACGTAGCTGCTCCGCATAAGTCTCAACGGCCGGGACCAACACTTCGGACATTGGTTTCGGTACAACAATCTGTTGAGGAACCCCACGAGCATTTCCTTGCAGCATCTCCCATGGAGAACAGCCGATAGCGCTGTGAAATGTGTTGTTATAACATATTTCTGCTGTATCCAAATGCTCAACCCAGTCGCGTTGGTCCGCTGCGACATAGTACCGTAGATAATCCTCAACTTGAGCATTCACGCGTTCGGTCTGCCCATCAGTTTGAGGATGATAAGCCGTACTAAACTTCAACTTGGTACCAAACAACTAGAACAGTGTGCCCCAAAACTTCCCCGTAAACCTCGGATCCCTATTTGAGATCATCTCTTCAGGAAGACCACGAACCCGCACTACTTCATGGAAAAAGAGCTTTGCTGCTTGTTTCGCATTCACTGTTCCCACAGTTGGAATGAAGTGTGCAATCTTCGACAACCGATCCACAACCACCATCAAAGTATCATAACTCTTAGACTTCGGCAAGCAAGTGACGAAATCAAGTGTCACACTTTGAAATGGCCATGCCGGTGCTGGAATGCACTGCAACTTTCCAGCCTACTTCTCAGTTCTGCGCTTACATTGCTGGCATATTGGGCAGGAACGGACATAATCCGCTACATCACCTTCCATACCAGACTAGAAAAATCCCTTTTTCAATGAAGCCAGAGTCTTTCGCTTTCCACCATGTCCCGCTGCCGGAACATCATGATGTTCCTGCAGAAATAATTGCTGAAGATCCTTAGAGGGAAGATACAATCTTTCTTGCTTATAGAATATAAGCCCATCCCGAACTGAGAAGTGAAGTTTCGCATTAGTGCGACTAGCAACTTTTGCTGCTTCGCTACCAGGGCTCTGCTTCAACAACCCCGCACGGCATAAGATTGCCTTCGCCAATGGATCACTTCTATACGAAGCCCGAACGTCTTCCAACCAGTCCGAACTTATTGCTGATATGGCCCGGAATTGAGCTTGACAACTCAATGCATCCGGAACAACATTGTCTTTACCAGGTTTATATATGATTTCAATATCATATCTAGCAAGCTTCTCTTGCCAACGAGCCTGCTTCGGCGTAAGCTTAGGCTGCGTAGCAAAGTAGCTTAGTGTGTTACTATCTGTATAAACCTTGGTGTGTCCACCCAAGTAGTGTCTCCAGTGTTCCAGGGCCGACACTATAGCAAACATCTCTTTCTCATGCGTTGGCCATCTTCGTTGGGTTTCATCCAATTTCTTGGAATAGAACGCAACGGGACAACCATGTCGCCTTAGCGTAACACCAACCACTTTGTCACAATCTTGCTGTAACACGGCACCAATAGCATATCCAGACGCATCACAATGCACTTCGAAGGGTTTATCAAGATCTGGGATCCTGAGAACAGGAACCGTAGTCAAGATCTCCTTCAACCGTACAAAAGCACGCTGACAAGCTGGTGTCCAATGAAACGGAATATTACTCTTCGTTAACTCAGTTAACGGAAGAGCAATTCTTGCAAAATTGCGGACAAACTTGCGATAGTATCCCGCCAAACCGAGAAAGGAACGAACATCTGATACAGTGGTCGGGATTTCCCAGGACTTCACCGCTTCCACTTTCTTTGGATCGACTTCAATCACGCCACCACCAACTATATGTCCGAGAAAGTTTACACGCAATTGACCAAAAGCGCATTTACTTTCCTTAGCATACAGTTTGTGTTCGCGCAACTTCTGAAACACCAGCTCCAAGTGTTTCAAATGATCCTCCAACGTCTCACTGAAGACTAGAACATCGTCGATGTATAGGACAACAAATGCGTCCAAATAATCTCCGAATATTCTATCCATCATAGTATTGAACGTTGCTGGAGCATTGCATAACCCGAACGGCATGACAAGGAACTCATAAGATCCGTACCAAGTCTTAAAGGCTGTCTTCTCCACATCCTGATCCGCCACACGTATCTGATGATACCCGGACCGCAAATCAAGTCGCGTAAAATACTTAGCCTTTAAGAGTTGGTCAAACAAGTCATCAATGCGAGGCAAAGGATAACTGTTCTTAACCGTGATCTTGTTGAGTGCCCGATAGTCAATACACATCCTCATGGTTCCATCCTTTTTCATAACAAAAAGGATTGGTGCTCCATAAGGTGACTTGCTAGGTCGGATATGACCTTTGTCAAGAAGCTCCGTGAGTTGCTTCTTGAGTTCAGCCATCTCCTTGATGTTCAACCAATACGGAGCTTTCGTGGGTGGTTTAGAACCCGGAATAACCTCAATCCGATGATCAACCTCACGGCTAGGGGGTAGCCCTGGTGGCAAATCCTTCGGGAAGATATCCTGATTCTGCACCAACAACTCCAATATCTTCTTTGGTACAGGATCAACCCCGTCGCCAATTCGAACAGAGTCACCCACACTCTCAGCTTCCATCACTTGAACCCAAAAGGTCCGACATCCCCTCTTAGTTGCTTTTTGAGCGGCCCTCGCAGTCAGGAACTTTCCATCCCAATCCTTTGAGGAACACTTTTGCAACTGGAAGGACACATCGGGTCGTCCTTCGGACTTCAACGTGATACGACTTTGTCCAGCACCATAAATCCCTTTTATATACTTGTTGAAGAAATCCATACCAAACACCATCTGAAAATCTGGTATCTTCAACACTACCAAGTCCACTCTTTCTTTCCACTTGGATATCTTTATTGGAACATCACTCATAAACTTTCTGGCTACTTGCCCACCTTCCGCAAACCGGAAGTGCATAGGCGACATTTGCTCAGCATTCAATCCTAACAACTTAACTAAGTCTTCGGATATCACGCTGTGCGTAGCTCCCGTGTCAATCATCACTCGGATTCGGTGTCCACGGACAAAGCCTACCAGATACATCAACGGATAAGTGTTTGCATTGACTGCAAGAAAAGCTTGAGGAAAGCAACGAAAGTTACTCACCTCTTCTTCCTCATAGTCTGCATTGACCAACTCGTCAACTCCTTCAGCTTCACCACCACCGTCTTCCCTCATGACATTAACCCGAGACCTTGTCTTATGCTTGTTGGGACAATCCGAGGACCTATGTCCCGACTCTCCACAATAGAAGCAATGACCCACACTACCCGTTCCGCTAGGAACAGGTTTTGCAAGTTGCTGCTGCTTGTACCCACCAGGAGGAGGAACAGAGGGCCTAGGACCAGAAGAAGCTGCTAGTGGTCTCCAACCACCACCACCTTTGTTAACCGTTGCTTGTGAGCCTCCAGGGCGGAACCTACTTTCCACCCTCTGTTTCTGATCACCTTGTTTATTCCCAGAATTCCTATTTTTGTCCGAGTTACCAGCATATGGTTGCTGATATTGTTCCATGAATGAGTGACTAAAGGCAACTTGCTACGCTGCCTCCTTACACTCCAGATACGTCTTCGGCTTAAACTTCAAAATCTCATTGCGAGAAAGTGAACTTAAACCCTCCAGAAAATAACTCTGAGCATCTTCGTCACTCATATTTGCAATCATAATGCGCTTCTGAGCAAACGCATTAACGTAATGCATGAGATCACCTCGCTGCTTTAACTGCCGCAGCTCCGCGCGAAGTCTCAGACCAAGATCATCTGGCAAGTATTCCTTACGGATACGAGACCGCATCTTGGTCCAACTTCTAGTCTGCCCTTTTTCAGCACACACTTAGCGCCACCAAGTTTTGGCATGATCGGTGAGAAAGGATTGCGCACACGCAACTTTCGTACGATCATCTACGTTTGCCGCTATGAAGTAGTTCTCCATATCGTAGACCCAGTCTTCCAAAACCTAATAGTCCCGCATGCCTCTGAAGTTGGGTGGTTTTGGGGGCTTGAACTTTGAAACTCGTGCAACCGGGGGTGGTTGCAGAACTTCATTGTCCTCTTAACTTGAGGAGGAGTCCGGTTGCTTAGGCTTAGCTGGTTTAGCTGCCTCAGCTTCTTTCTTCCTCTTCTTGTTCTCCTTCTTTAATTTGCGAATCTCCCTTCGCAAATTCTCGATCTCGACTTCCTGAGCCGTACGCTGCAGCGCCGCAGCAACCAGCTCTTCCTCTTCTGACTCAGCCTCAGCCTCTTCCGCAGCATCTCTAGCAGGAGTTTCCTCCTCTCGATTCGCCCGTCTAGAGGTTTCAGCATCATCAGCACGGTTCCTCTTCACCATCCTGCTAGCTGCATGCATGCCTCTATCAGTAACTGAACATGCATACAACGTTCTTACCGAATGGTGCAATCCAACTAATCCTACACAGGTCGCTTCGGATCTACTAGAAAAGTCTCTGCGTATGCAACTTGAGTCAGAAAATCCGACAAAAGTTGGATAGGAATCGCTGAGACAATTGCTCTGATACCAAATGTAGCGCACCTGAATTTGGAGCCGAACTCCAAGCCCGTTACGCTACGAAACGAGGGTCCGGTACAATCCCACGAGCACCAGCTCCCCGTATCCAGCACCTGCACGCAAAATGGTGTCAGACGGAGTCTGGCACAATTTTGGCATACCGGTGGCCTAACGCGAGGAGGAGGGTACTCCACCGACTAAAGCAGCGTGGAGCTTGGGCTTAGACCCAAGCCGGATGCAGAACAAGGAGCGACACAGCCCAGCGGGAGCCAAACTAATGTCTCAGGTGGTCGGACATGCATTCCAACCACTATCCCTACTATACATTTGGAACCCCCCACAGCCCCCCCCCCCTTGAGGGACACACGCTTTGGGCTTTCACCCCAAGCCTCCCTTAGTACCAGGAGTTAGTCTCTGGGACAAGTCCGAAACTTACTAAATATGGAATGTCCTTAAATTGCGAATTTGGACACGGGACGAACACCATTGTGTTCAGGCCGATCTCTACATTCCGTAGATATGCCAAATGAGCTAATCTAGACACTTTCCATAAATAGCATTTGGGACCGAAATGAGACCAACACAAAGGGCATGATAGCGAGGGTGTTTGGCAGACACGGTAAGCTATCACTTAACGAGTATTGAGGGACTAGTATCAATATCGCGGGGGTTCTTGACACTAGCAAGTGCAAGCTAATGACAGGAGTTTCTCAAACCAGGCCGAGTATGCTCAGCAAGAAACACATAGGGTTCTTACCTTATGTTTATCCGATTTAAGTACACGGTCATTGACCAGTTTCTCAACTAGCTCAAGTGGGAACAATAAAGGGAACCAACTGTACCGACCTTCTGCCGTCATGGCAGTAAGGAAAGAGTGTCCGTAAGGACTGGCCGACAAGTATCTTTCGATACCTAAAGTCACATTCGCGACAAGTTTCAACTCTTACGCGATAAATTTGGTTTGGTGAGTGGGTTTGGTTTGGAGGGGAGTGTTACACAACACACCCTCACCACGTAAACATTAGGGTTTTCCTGTTCTGTCCGCTATTTTGATCCCGATTTGTCACGAGCAACGAAGCATTAACTATCTATCCACAAATTCCCAAATCTCTCCCAATCCCCCTCCCCAAGTTAGACTAGACTTAAGGTTCGGCTACACTCCCCGCAGGCACAAACAACCAAGCACACCAAGCCTCCAGGTTCCTAACATCCCTTGGTACAACAAAATTTAATCGTGAGACCCTCTAAATCCCAAGCCTTGGGTGCAACACTTGCTTCGGGAAACACTGTGGTCTAATACCCTAGTATGGGTATCTCTACCCCCCCACCCCACTTCCATTGCCCAAGCCCCTAGGAAGGGCGAGGACTAATGAGCCACAAAGTACTCAAATGGGGCACCACTCCACATGAGCCGGGAGCACCGCAGTCGGTTTCCCTTTCGGGAGTGGGAGCTGCTCTTAAGCACTTCCTTGGGTGGCCCCTCCGGAACCACCCGAGTCCATGCTCACTCCCACCCAAGGCCACTCAGCCCCAGTCTCAACCTTAAGTCAATTTGGAAGCACCACTAAAGAGTTCCTTCAAGACTAGTTCCTGGATCTCACTATCGTTACTATACTTTTGGAACCCCCTATAGCCCCCCCTGGAAGACACACGCTTTGGGCTTTCACCCACAACCAACTTCGGACTCGGTCTTAGACTCGATCTCAGACCTGATCTCGGACTCTATCTCAGACTTGATCTCGGACTCAGTCTCGGACCCGATATCGGATCTTAGACTCGGTTTCCAACTCGGTCTCGGAGTCGGTCTCAGACTCAATCTCGGACTTAGTCTCAAACTCAGTCTTAGAGTCGGTCTTGGACTCGATCTCAGACTTGTCTCATTTAATAAACTTTTTATCATTTTGGTCATGTTTTCGGTTTTCCTTTAGCCTTCGACACCTCAAAGAGTTGGTTCCTTATAGACTACTCCTCTTCTTTTCAACAGTGCAGGATTTTAGGACAATATTTCAAAACACCGTGGCCTTATGTGAGCCTCATGAGTACTCTCCCCACCTTCTGCCTTTGGGTGCTTTGGTCATGGGGTTAGAGTGAGTGTAGGCGACTAAATTTTCCATTTTACTTTAGTCACTTAACCGCACCTCCGACCACTTGGAGGAGTCTCATTCACAACCTCCATAAGTCCAAGTTAGGACTTGGGGCTTGCTAGCCCCGAGAATGGCCTCCGTGCCACTCCACCTTTGCACTTGGTCCAAGTGCTCCACGTGTCTGATCCCATGACCGACACCCCAAGGCACCACCAACATACTAGCCCATTACGCTAGGCCATGCCCAATCACCTTGGTCACATCGGTGGTCCAACACCACCTGCATTGCAATCCCATCTCTCCAAGACTGGGCTATCCGTCCATGAGTGGTCATCCCCAATCCACTCCTTAGCATCCTTAGGATGCCCACAGACATGGGAAATAGCCTTCCCCAATATCTCCTTTCTGGTCCCCACCAAGTCCCTTTCTGTCCATGGCCGTGTTCATCAACACTGCCACTGGATCAAGGCCCGCAGGCCCGACCACTAAGTCCCACTATCCTTTGGGACTTCCTCACCATGTGACCGTATCCTTGGTCACTGCATTAAAGGCCTACTCCTCTTCTCTTTCACCGTTAGGGATTTTGGGACAACATTTCGGAACACCGTGGCCTTACGCAAGCCTCATGGGTACTCTCCCCGCCTTTCGCCTTTAGGTGCTCTAGCCATGGGCTTAGAGCGAGGTTCCGTTGAGCCACGCTAGGTATCCAAGTAGGTAGTGCCACCCACACTTGGACTGGGAGCATCGGCCAGTCGATCTCCCGGGGGAACTAGAGCCGGCTCTTGAACACTTCACCAAGCTACCCCGCTTGTTGGTCCGTGTTCACTCTAGTCTTGGACTTCCCAGTGGGCAGCTCATCACCCAACACTAGGTCTGGCCTTCCTGGGCCAAACTGGCCTTTCCTGGCCAAACTGGCTCCACTGCAGTCCTCCCCCTTACTATACTTTTGGAGCTCACCAAACCCCCCAGGGTCTGGGAGACGAACGCTTTGGGCTTTCACCCTCTCAGACTCGGACTCGGACTCGGACTCGGACTCGGACTCGGACTCGAACTCGGACTCGGACTCAGACTCGGACTCGGACTCGGACTCGGACTCGAACTCGGACTCGGACTCGGACTCCGGCTCGGGCTCCGGCTCGGGCTCGGTCTCGGCCTCGGCCTCGGTCTCAGTCTCGGTCCCGGTCTCGGTCTCGGTCTCGGTCTCGGTCTCGACTTCAGACTCCATCTCGGACTCCATCTCGGACTCCATCTCGGACTCCATCTCGGACTCCATCTCGGGTCCATCTCGGGTCCACCTCGGACTCCATCTCGGACACCATCTCGGGTCCATCTCGGGTCCACCTCGGACTCCATCTCGGACTCCATCTCGGACTCCATCTCGGGTCCATCTCGGACTCTATCTCGGACTCCAACTCGGGTCCATCTCGGACTCCACTTCGGACTCCAACTCGAGTCCATCTCGGACACTTCCACGTGTCATGTGTTGGTCCTTTTGGGTCTCTTTTTGGAGCCTCGCTTATTGCTCGCTTCGTGCTTGTTCCTCGAGCACTTTGTTGGGAGTTCCACTCCTGCTCTCGACCTTTTAAGTCGGGGCTTTTAGTCCAAACGTGTTACGCTCGTTTGGTTTTTGCTTTGGCCACCACCACATGGCACCCTTTCGGCTCCACTTTGGGGCCTAGGGATTTTGTGTTTCATAGTGAGGTTCTGTTGAGCCATGCCAAGTATCCAAATATGTAGATTGGGAGCATTGTCACTTTAGTCATGGAATCCTTAGTGAATATATCATCACCCAACACGTGGGTATAGCTTTCTTGGGTCACACTGGCCTTTTCTAGCCAAATTAACTCCACTAAGGTCCAACCCCTACACTCTCTCTACTATAATTTTGGAATCCCCTACAACCCCCCCCCCCCCCCCCGGGGGGACAATCATTTTGGACTTTCACCCAATAGCTTGTATTAATATTCAAATTCAAACTCAAACTTAGACTCGGACATGGTTTTGATCTTGATTCCATCTCAGACTCCATCTTGGACTCCATCTCAGGTCCATCTCGGACTCCATCTTGGGTCCATCTTAGGCTCTATCTTGGTCTGTCTCAAACTCCATCTCAAACTCCATCTCAAGTCCATCTTAGACTCCATCTTGGGTTCATCTTGGGTCAATCTCGACACTTCCACATATCATGTGTTGGTCCTCTTGTGTCCCTTTTCTAGAGACTTATTTATTGCTTGTTTCTTTAGCACTTTGTTGAGAGTTCCACTCCCACTCTCAACTTTTCAAGTCAGAGCTTTTAGTCCAAACGTGTTATGCTCGTTTGGCTTCCGCTTCGGCCACTACCACGTAGCTCCCTTTCAGCTCTACTTTTGGGGCTCTGGGATTTGTGTCTCACACATCGGTGTATGACTAAAAAGTTGCATTTATTAATCGAAGATATGACGTGATGTTATTCAGTATATGCATAATTGTTTTTGGTGCTAAGCTCATAATACTCCCCTTTGTGCTATAGAAAGACAATTAAAGTCAATTACAATTTCTTATTCATTTGGGTTGATAGCATTTGATTTGATGGGGCTTTTTCCATAATTGACTTTTGGCAATAAGTACATCATTATTGCCTCCAACTACTCCACTCACTAGGTGAAAGTTAAAGCTCTTGTTAGTGTGTTAGTGATTGATGTTAGATACTTCTTCCTTTATTGAGTGATGTTTTGACATTTTTGTCTAGAGCAGATTCTCTTAAATAATGGTTTTGCATTTATGGCTAAGGCATTTCATGTTTTAACATCTCTATGGTATTGTTCAAACCAAATAGCATCATCAATAATTCATACAAATCAAATGGTGTATGAAAAACAATTTTGGGAACATCTTTCTCAACCATCAGCACTTCCCAATACCTAGAAATAATATATAATTTGGTGAACTAATGACTTCTCTCCAGATGATTCTAGAGATTAGTAGTATGAGAAAGAAGGTAAACATCCAAAATAGTCATTTCGTTCAATGAATAATAGTCAATGCAAAAGTAAATACTCCCATCAAGTTTTGTCATAAAATGAGGTTCATTTGAGGCTTTTGGATAACACTCTTTTCTAACATCTCTTTAATGTTCATACATAAAATCTTAATCTCCTTTTGTGACTAACACCCAGATAGGACCTTTGATTGGACAAACATCCTCAGTTAGAACAAGATGATGTATTGAAATCTTGGCCCCAAATAACATGTCAAAGTCAAAAAGATCAATATACTCTTTCTTGAGTCGGTCCACCATTGCAACATAAAGACTAAAAAAGGGATTTAAAAAGGAAAAGATGGAAATATAGTAAAAAGTAATGGGAAAACAAAAATGATGAAAGCAAAGGTAAAAATGAAGGGAAAAAGGGAAACAAAAGTGAAAGAAATGGAAAAGATATAAAAAGCATAATACAAGAAAAGAAGTCTCAAAGTCACATTTGGCATGATTTTGCTGCAACTAATCCATATTAAGGATAAAGTTAAAAGCTTGACTTAACACCACTTATAATTGTTGAAATTCAAGCTTAAAATTTCCCACATGCACAGCTAGGTTTGCCTCATCTTATGCATATGCATATATACGACCTAAATCTATAACATGATGTAACTATAGATGGCAATGTGTGACAATTGGCTGAGAAATAGGAGATAAACTTGAGCTAATATCAACTAATATAGAGAGAATAATAAGAAACCTTTTGTTACAAAAATGAATTTGAAAAGTAAACACTGAATAAACTGGTGCCAAGTGAATCATTTGATGGTACTCTTGAAAAAAGGATGAGCTCAAAAAGGGGTATTAATATTAGCCATAGAACTCTCTGGGTGATGAACAACCTTAGATCAAGCAATCAAGTTCTTCCATTCAATAATGAAGTAATTGTAGCATGAATACCTTTTAGTAATACAAATATGCATGAAGCTTCTCAAAACCTCAAACTACTACTAAACACTCATTTGTTATGGAGTAATTCACTTTTGCTAGTTGTAATATACAGTTGATATATATAATAGGATGGCACTGACTAAACACACTCAAGATTTCATTTTACACGTAGATATTTCTAATATCAGTCTTGGAGGTGTGTTAATATAAGAGAGTTTGAGTGTGTCAAAATATGCTAAAACTAAAGAAGATGTCAATAACTCTTTAAGATTTGTAAATGCCCATTAAACAAAATGAAAGAAGATGATAACTTCAACAATGATGGAAATAGTGTAGTACGATCAAAAAAATGATCAACAAAACAATTGAGATATTGCACCCTTCCTAAGAGGTGTTACACATAATTCATACACTTTAGAGTAGAGAATTTTAGAATAGTTACAAATTTGTTATAATCAACTTACAAACCTTCATAAAAAATACGGTACCCAAGATAAGTTATGTCCTTAGACCTAAATACACACTTCAACCACTTTAACTTTTAAATCAACTTCTCAAAGTCGATCTAACACCTTACTAACATCATAGATATACTTCACCCATGTCTTCTTTGAGTGGATCAAGATATCATTGATAAAGTCAATAGTCATCTTTACTATAAATAAAGAACCTCGTCCATCATCTGTTGGAAAGTTACTAAAGCACACGTTCATAAGTGTTTATTATTCATATACAAATGGCTTGGTGAAACAACTTGTTTGGACTTTAAAGGGATAATTGTAAAGTATTTGAATTTTTAGCATTTGGATTAGGATGATTATTTATCATTTCTTTAGTATACATGTGTCACAGGGATACAGAGTTTTGTTGATGCTTCATCATATAAACTCCTAAATAGTTATAATTTGATACTACCAATAAAGTTGAATTTACTTTCATAATTACTATAAACTACTGATGCAAAGTATTGAACAAGCATTCTTCCACTTATCTTAGTGGAATCTACTAAACACTTAGGCTATGTATAGGTGGAACAACCATGGTGTTACAACTCCCATCATCATCCAGTTGTAAAGTACAAAATGGATAACTTAGTGTTAATCTATTTTCTCAATTTTATAATATATGGTTTGTTTATGGGGTGTAAGTTTTTGAGTTTAAACTTTCTGAACACTTAGGTCATGTATAAATGGGACAACAATAATATTACAATTCCCATCATCATTTAGTTGCAGAGTACAAAGTGGATAACTTAGTGTTAGTCTATTTTCCCAATTTTATAATATATGGTTTATTTATGGGGTGTAAGCTCCTAAGTGTGGACTTCCTAAAAGGTTATTCAACTTAGTATTATTTAAACCCAAGGACACTTAACCTTAAGTATCTTAATATTTTTAATTAATTGGAAAAAAGGGTGCACTTTTATTCATAGGCCCTTTCTTTATATATTTAAACTTTATAAATCGTTTCTTAAGTTGTTTTCTTTGGTTGCTTACATAAGGCTTTTAGCTCAATGCAAGAGACCATATCAAGTGTTGTGGCAAGTTAAACCATAAATTTATAAAGTTTAGCATAATGTTCAACAGACTAATTTGCACATTTTTGTATTTCATTTCCATATTTTATGCACTCACAAGGTATATATATTAGCATCTTAGCATCTTTGAGTGCCTCTCACAATCCATCCCAATGAATTGATTTTTTAATGTAAGTGAATCTAATGTCACTCCCAACTTCTAATCTTAAAAAGTACATATGTGAGTGCATGGAATATGGAAAGGGAATACAGAAATGTGCATATCAATTAGCCCAAAAACCCTAGCTTATATACAGGAGCGAGTGGTCCGGATTGAAACTAATCCGACGGCTACCAAAATCCACTACGCTAATATTAGTATACGGCATTGTAGCCGTACACTTGGCCCTCACATCATCCCCTCCTCTCAGAATAATGGAAGGCCGTCAGGGTTCTCTTGTAGATGGGCCGGGATCTGGAGGAACGTCAGGAGGAGGCATCGGTGGATCTATAGACAGTATTAATTGCTCCTGATCCCTTTGTATGAAGCGTTTTAACCGCTGCACATGCACAATCTCCGGAGGATCGGCCTGCTGAACGTCATGCCGAACCTCATAAACTTGTGGTCCAACTTGCCGCAACACCCGATACGGTCCTTTCCACTGCACAAGGAGCCCCTTAGATAAACCACGTACCGTAAGATGGGGAAAACGGACTAACACCAAATCATCCACTTTGTACTCCGCAGGTGGACGATGATGGGAATTGTAGCGCCGTTATTGTCCCACTTGTACGCGGCCTAAGTGTTCAGCAGACTCTACTCGGACAAGTGGAAGAATGCTTGTCAAATATTGATCCCATGACCTAGCATCAGGAGCTCGTGGCAATCGCGAAGGTAAACCCAGCTCTGTTGGTAATATTGGATCATGACCATATAGAAGTTTATATGGTGAAGCACCAACAGAACTCTGCACCCCTGTGACATAAGCATACTGAAGAGACGGCAAATAACCATCCCAATCCGAATGTTGAAAGTTCACATACTTCGCAATCATCCCTTTGAATGTCCGAACGAGCCGTTCCACCAGACCGTTGGATTGTGGATGATAAGCACTCGTAAAAGTGTGGCGTATCCCCAACCGAGATGTCAAAACATGAAATACCTCAGCCATAAATGCAGGACCATTATCTGAAAGAATCCGCTTTGGACAAGAATGCTGGAACACCACTCGATTGAGGAGGAAGTATCCAACAGTAGTTGCAGAGGCACTAGCAAGAGCACCAACTTCCACCCAACGAGTCAAGTAGTCAGAAGCAATAATAACATACTCATTGCCAGCAGTCGATCGCGGAAAAGGTCCCATAAGATCAAACGCCACCAACTCAAACGGACGAGAAACTGCAATTAACTCCAACCGTCCTTCCGCAACACAAGGGGGAGTATTACGAGCTTGGCACCAAACGCAGCTACACACATACCGGATAATATCACGTCGCATCTCTGGCCAATAGAAAGATCTGCGCAGCTTCTCGGTGACACGACGGTGTCCCATATGCCCACCTAGAATAGGAGAATCATGGTAGGCATGAAGAAACCGCAGAATAAACACCAAAGGCACCATCAGCCGTAAATGATCATCAGGATCCGTCCCCACAAAATAAAGAAGGCCATCTTCAAGGCGATATTGAGAATGTAAATGCCGAAAAGGCAAGTCATCAGCAAGTGATGCAGGATTCTCAAACCCATCTCGAAGCTTGAGCCTCGCGAACCTCATCCAGAGAAGGTAGATCTTGCTCTACGCCCTGTGGACACTGAACGTCAAGGACAGCAACCGCCGACGGCACAGAATCCTCATCTAGAAAATCCACAGATGCTGGAACAACAGGTTCGTCAGAAACATGAGAAGTGAGTGGAGAAGGAAGAGGAGCTCGAGAAAGGGCATCAGCATCAGCCATAGAACTCCCTGGGCGATGAACAACATCGAAATCATATATCTGAAGCTTCAAAGCCCATCGAGCCGTACGACCAACCAGGTTCTTCCGCTTCAATAATGAAGTAACAGCAGCATGGTCACCTTCAAGTAACGTCCGAGAACCATGTAGATATGCATGAAGTTTCTCGAAACCCCAGACTGCTGCTAAACACTCCTTCTCCGTCGTGGAGTAGTTCATCTCCGCTGGTTGTAATGTACGGCTTATGTATGCAATGGGATGGCGTTGACCAGGCACACTCGAGCTCTCTTGCATCAACACACCTCCAAGACCAATGTCAAAAGCATCCACGTGCAAAATAAAAGGTCGAGTGTAGTCAGGATATGCCAAAACCGGAGGAGTCGTCAATAGCTCTTTGAGATTCACGAACGCCCACTCACAATCGGGAGACCAGATGAAAGATGACGTTGATGACTTCAGCAACGCTCACAATGGTATAGTGCGATCGGAAAGATGATCCACAAAACGACCGAGATACTGCACCTTACCCAAAAAGCGCTGCACATCATTCACACACTTCGGAGTAGGGAACTTTAGAACAGCCACAAGTTTGTCAGGATCAACTTGCAAACCCTCACGAAAAATACGGTACCCAAGATAAGTTGTGTCCTTGGACCCAAACACACACTTCGACCGCTTCAGCTTTAAACTAACGTCGCGTAGCCGATCCAACACTTTACAAACATCACGAACATGCTCCTCCCACGTCCCCTCCGAGTGGATCAAGACATCATCAATGAAGTCAGCCGTCACCTCCGGCATATCGCAAAGAACCTCATCCATCATCCGCTGAAAAGTTGCTGGAGCATTGTTCAAACCAAACGGCATCACCAAAAACTCGTACAAATCAAATGGTGTACGAAAAGCAGTCTTAGGAATATCTTCTTCAGCCATCGGTACTTGCCAATACCCAGAAGCAAGATCTAGCTTGGTGAACCAACGACTTCGCCCCAGACGATCCAAGAGATCAGCAGTGTGAGGAAGAGGGTACACGTCCGGGATCGTCACTTCATTTAACGGACGATAGTCGATGCAGAAACGAATACTCCCATCAGGCTTCGTCACAAGATGAGATTCACATGCCCAAGGACTCCGCGACTTCCGAATAACACCCTTCTCCAACATCTCCTTGACGTTTGCACGTAAAATCTTGATCTCCTTGGGTGACCGACGACGAACAGGAACCTTGATTGGACGAGCATCCCCGGTTGGAATGGGATGACGTGTGGCAATCTTGGCCCCAGATGATAGGTCAAATTCAAAGAGATCAGAATACTCCTTCATGAGCTGGTCAACAGCTGCAACACAAAGATCATCGGAGGGATCGGAAAAGGGAAGAGCAGAACAAGATGGAAACACAAGAGGAAATAATGGGGGAACAAAAGTAATGGAAGCAGAGGTAAAAGTAGAGGGACGAAGAGGTACGGAAGTGAGAGGAATGGATGAAACATAAGGAAGTATGAGACAAGGGGGAGAAGCCTCAAAGTCACACTTGGCATGATTGTGCTGCAACTAATCCATACCAAGAATGAGGTCAAAAGCTTGACTCGGCACCACCCGCAACGACTACAACTCAAGCTCGAGATCGCCCACACGCACAACCAGGTCCGCCTCATCTCGTGCACATGCATGTGTACGGCCGTTGCCATAAAGAATGAAAACTGGATCCGCCGCACGACGCAAGTGTAGACGACAACGTGTGGCAACAGGTCGAGCAATAGAAGATAAACTCGAACCTGTATCAACCAACACGGAGAGAAGAATAGGAGACCTCTTGTTATAAAAACGAGCTTGGAAAGTAAACACTGGATGAACCGATGCCGAGTGAACCCCTTGATGATACTCCCGAAAGAAAGATGGAGGGGTCACTAACTTATTCGCGCAAGGTTCCTCCATTACTCGCGCGACTCCTCGTTTCCCGAATGCACCTCGGTATCCAAACCTTCCACCGCAGCAGCACCAACGGGACGTTGCTGACGCCAAGGTCTCCACCCAGGAAATGGAGGTCGCCAATCCGGAAAGCGCCGACAACGCCGATAAGTATGACCAACTTCATCACACACCCAGCAACGAACGTCACGGCCACGACCACGTCCTCGCCCTTGTCCTTGGACTCGAGTAGCAGCAGCATCAACCTCCATGGGAACAGGACCATCACTCATAGGAAGTGGAGCTGAAGGACGTGTAGCAAGAAGTGGAAGAGGCGACGTCTCATAACGTTGTGCCAAGCGAAGAGCATCGTCAAGAGTGGCAGGAGCAAGTGCATGCACAAGTCCGACAAGATCTTGACGAAGTGCTGGCCACAGCATTCCTAGCTTGATCCGCTCCGACATATTTGGCTCCGCACGAAGCAAAAGACTTCGGAAACGAACGCCAAATTGCATCACCGACTCAGATGGCCCTTGGTGAAGACGATGCAATTGTTGGAAGGCATCATCACAATCGTCGGCGTGTCTGAAGGCGCGTTTGAAGACGTCCGGAAGAACACTCCAATCGCCACGAGTAGCTACGCTCAATCCATTGTACCACTGCAATGCCATCCTTTGGAGACATGTGGGGAACTCACGCAAACGTCGAGCATCATCCCAAGAATGATATGTGGCAATCACCGTGAAGTGATCGAACCAATGGTACACATCATCCCCAGGATTCCCACGAAAGAACTCCGGCCGAACGCGAGGATTGGCACCAAAAGCAGGAGGAGTTGTACCATGTGCCGTGAACGCCGCCATCAACTGAGTTTGGTTGTTCAACTGCAAGCGCATAGCATCAAGCAATTGAACCAACTGCTGCTCTAGAGTCAAAGGAGGAGATTGCGGATCGGCCATGAAAATGAATGAAAAAGAAAGAGCAAAAGAAGAAAAATGACAAAAAGCTGGAAAGAAATGGTAGATCTAGACAATGCAAAAAGCTATATCTAAACCAAAATCCTGAAAGGAAAGAACAAAAGAAAGGAAATGGAAAAAACTAGATCTAGACAATGCAAAAGCTAGATCTAAACCGAAATCCCAAATCCAAGCACTCCCCAGGGACAATCAAAGGTGCCCCTCAACTCCACCAATGTGAGTGCATGGAATATGAAAAGGGAATACAGAAATGTGCATATCAATTAGCCCAAAAACCCTAGCTTATATACAAGAGCGAGTGGTCCGGATTGAAACCAATCCGACGGCTACCAAAATCCACTACGCTAATATTAGTATATGGCATTGTAGCCGTACACTTGGCCCTCACACATATATATACCTATTATAATGTAAAACCTACTATTTCACATATATTTTATGATTAATAAAACTAAAGGCACAAATAAGTTAGAAACTTAAATTAGCAATAACTTTGTTATTTATCTAAGAATTTTCAATTTACCAGGATGGGGTCCACCTGTAAAACCCTAAAATGCTTTTAATATACAAAAGAATATTCTAAGATAGTATATTCTGTCAGCAACAAGAACAAGAAAAAAAAAAGAAAAAGGCGGCCGGTGTGGAAGTGATGATGGCGGCGGCGCGCAACGCGGATCAGGATTGATTGGGTCCATCATTTGGTCCGCGCAAATCACAATCCTTGCCTGCTGTGCCACCCGCCCAATTGGAATCCATGGGATCTTTCCGAGGCCATGCAGTCCCAGGCACGCTCTTCCTGGTCGTGGGCATCTGGCACACCCTCAATTCCCTCCTCAAGTACGTTTCCAACCCAAAGGGCTTCCAGGGCCGCGTCTGGCACGCCCTCCCCAGGGTCACAGGCTCCCTCCGCTTCCTCGAGCTCTACATCATCACCCTCGGCGCCCTCCTCGACCTCTGCATCGAGTTCTTCTACTCCCCCCACTTCCAGTACTTCGTCGATGGAGCCCTCAACGCCAAGCACCTCAACAATTTCGAGCACTCGGCAATGCTCCTCATGTTCTTCGTGCTCGGCGCCGTCGCGCTCTTCACCGAAGCTGCCGGGTACGTATCTCCCTCTTTTTTCCCTGCTCGACACGATTCATCCAATCAGCAGCTAGTCAAAAAGAGAAAAAGCTGTATCGAGAAAGACGAGTTCACTTACCTCGAAAGCCTTTTGCTTGCGCAGGGTGCTCCATCTTCCACTGGGAGCTCTCAACATCATCGCCGGCATGGCCTTCACCGCCGAGTTCCTGCTCTTCTACTTCCACTCCACCACGCACGCCGGCCTGGAAGGACGATACCATGAGCTCCTCGTCTACCTCATCGGCCTCTGCATACTCTTCTCGTGCCTCGGGGCAGCCTTCCCTCAGAGCTTCATCGTCGACTTAGCCAGCGGCATCTCCATCACTCTCCAGGGACTCTGGTTCTACGTCGTCGCCATGGCACTCTATGGATCCTGGGTACCACTGGGCTGCAAAGGCTCCGAAACTGGTATCAAGTGTGATGCCCCCGCGTATGAGACCCGCGGCCAGTCACTTGCAAACTCCCAGTTCAACTTCCTCATCGTCTCGGTTCTCGGTGCTGTCACCGTGCTATATGCTGTCGCTGCTCACTTCAAAGGCCACCCGGATGTGTTCTATGTTGACGACTTCGATGCCAAGGCTGCTGCCGCTTCTACATAGAGAGATAGAACCCGATAATGCGTCGCCGAAAAAAGTTTTGTTGATTAGAAGTAGTTCCTGTCTTGTAGTATCTCAGACCCACACGGTCTCCAAAAAAACTCCGTCAAAATGTAGTCTCGACAAATCCCCTTACCTCCTAAAGCTTTCGGTAGAAGAGAACATACGCCTGCTTGTTCAAGACCATGTCCACGCTCACCTTGTCAACCATTCGGTCGTCGAATCGGAGCCACGAATCGCCGTACTTCGCATCGGCTGTGTAGTGCCCGCTTGTCACGTCTTTGCCGTGGTGCATTATGCTTGCTATCAACTCGTACCTCGAAGTGGCCTGCATTGCGTAAAACAAATGTAATGTAAGGTAACATAAAAGTGCATCTTGACAACTAGTATAACCTCGTTGCCTGGAGACAAGAGCTCTTTGCCGACTGTCAGCTGCTCGGAGAAATCGATAGCTCTGGAAACCTTACGCGTTCCACTGTTCCCATAGCCAAAGCGCAGCAGCTGCAGAATGAGTACCTTCGGCAGCGATACCACCTTGGTGCCTCTGCTAGAGTCCTGGAATGCAAAATATAAAAGGAGTCGGTACCTTCCCATACCTTCCCTGGTGAGAACTTGACAAACCTTCAAAGCGTCCTCCACGGAATGAACTGTTCCTGAACTGATATCCAGAGTCAACACGTAGAACGGTTCGACCTGTATACTGGCCTTGCTACCTGCCTAAAAGCTATCAGCGATCTTAACTTAGATTATATGCAACGAACCTTTTGGCTTGACATTGTTGTACAACTGTCCACAAAAAATGTCGGTGAGAGGCGACCAAATGCGACTGCATGTCCGGACTCGAGCAGTTCGATTTTTCGGACCCACTGTCTCCCACTCGTCGTCAACAGCAACACCCGCCTCGGAAACGGTTCGACCATCCAGTTTAAGAAGCTCCTCGTGTATTTGATTCAACAGGAAGCAGAGGAACTCTGGCGCATCCTCCTGTCTACAATACGGACGTCAATTCTGCTAAGCCAAGCAATTGCTGAAAACCAACCTCCTTGGCTCGTTTGGACGGAACGCTGCCAGGCACGGATCGAACATTGACGGTACCAACGCTACTCCGGTTTGAACATCCTTGTTTGCAGATTCTCCTTTTCGGTAGTACGAGTCGGATCTAGTCTCTGATGAAGGGCCCTTCTCGAACTCGCTGATCAAACTGACAAAGCCATGCAGAGCCGGAAAACTTTCCTGAAACGTAAAACATCATATCACGAGCTAAAAGGAAGGTGAATTAACTGACCGGAGAAGGTGTTTTCCCTTTTAGCGTCAGCACCAACTGCAAGAAAGGTGGACAGGACAACAGCGCCTGGAGCGTCGAATTCAGGTAGCAAGAGTTGCCGGTGTTCACGAGCCCCCGTGGCGTGATAGCTGCTGGTTGCACCAGCGACGCCCATGACTTTGCGACTGTCTTCGAGGCGCCAGGATCACGCTCGCGTTGTCTCTCGGGGTTCAGGGACGTACGCTCCAACTGGCTGGCGACGTTCCTGATAGGAGTTACTGCGATAACCTTCGGCGATTGCGGCTGTGGTGGTGGCGCAATATGCTTTACACCGTTGGAAGGCTTTGTTGGCCCCGCGTTCGTCTTTGTTGTGTCCACCGGTGCCTTCTTCTCAGGAGTTACGTTCTTAACCACTGGCTTCGAAGCGGACTTGGACTCTTGAAACGACAGCGCCTCATCTTCACTGAAAGATCCAAACAAGATCACCTGAAACGATAAAAGAAGACTGTCAAGCAAGAAAAACTCGCGATAAGAAGATTTCCGGGCATGAAGACTGGATAAAGCATTCACGGGAATTCATCCAAGACAGAGAAAGTAAATGAATTTTGAGAGAAGATCCGAGAAATATTTACCAGGCCACCAAGCTAATGGATTTCGAGACAAGAGAGAAGTATCTACAGCACAGACTCGTCAATCATCCAGGCCCACGAACGAAAGAAGCGATCAAACAAGCACGGAAACCTCTCGATGCAACGAAATTTCGATCGGAATCGAGAATGCGGCATTGGACACCATCGCAATCCATCGGGAAAGAGCGCACCTTATCCATCATGTCTTGCGCGGCGCCATGAAAACTCCAGAATCCGCGAGCCGATGCCGACCTAGAATCCCCGGAGCGAGAGCGCGCTTGAGCTGTAAGGACGCTATCCGGCAGCAGCAAAGAGACGCCGGCTTCCGCCCTAGAAAACGAGCACACACAATGTATGACTGCCAAGGGTTTAGGTTTTCTCACCTCGAATAAAAGGATTAAAAACTCGCCCTGGAATATACGGGGAAACAAGGAATATTCACTGCTGTGGCTTTTAGGGCTTGGTTTAAAATCGTGCTAACTACTTCTAGTCCATGTGAGTTTACCACCAGAGCATTCGGTGACTGGGAATGAAAGAAAGAATCTTTTCCCACGACGTGAGGGGCGTGAAAGACGGCCGTGCGCGGCCCAAAGCGTTTGAGGCCCACCGACGTCGGCCATGTACGGCCCCGGCATTCCACGAGGGGGAATGCCCTAACGGTCGGCGGAGGCGCGTTCGATCGTGTCTACGTGTACACTCCGGATGCCGTTGGAGCAGCCAGGTGGACGTTACGACGCGGAAGATGCGCCAAGAAGGAACTTCCCCCACGTTACCATCAATGGGATGTTCTCCTTGATCATCGTTTTAGGGCGCTCGATCATTCCAAAACGAAGCGATCTAGCTGCCAAATTTTTGTCCCAGCTTTGTCATCGCAGAAAAATCAATCGCTATCGCCCGGATCTTTCAAAGAATGCGTGCCAAACTAAAAGTCCAGCTTCACGGACATCCAATTCTCGTCTTGTTCATTGGTGGGTCTGCTCTCCTTCTTTTGACACATATATGAGCTGATCCATCAATCCATCTAATCGCAAATGGGCGCACTGGGAAACCCGGGCAGCAATGCCGATATCACGCAAAGCTTGCTGTGGGATCACAAATCCAGCGCGAATTCCAATTCCAATCCCATTTCCAGCGCTGCCAAGACCCGGATCGTCAAGGGATTGAAGCTCACGGCGGGTCTCACGCTCCTTCAATTCATCTTCGCAATGTATGCTACATTTCTTCTCTATTTCATGAGCCCCAATGTGGATG
This sequence comes from Selaginella moellendorffii, assembly GCF_000143415.4. Taxonomy (NCBI): domain Eukaryota; kingdom Viridiplantae; phylum Streptophyta; class Lycopodiopsida; order Selaginellales; family Selaginellaceae; genus Selaginella; species Selaginella moellendorffii. Next base: position 776,696 of record NW_003314299.1, on the reverse strand, counting down.
TCAGTCACACGCCATGGACGTCTAGAATCGCCATCGCGCAGCAGTGGAAGCACATTCTTTGGCCGACAGGTAGCCATTCACAGGGGATTTTCAAGAACCCTAATTCTCCGCTATCAAAACAGGGCACCTGCCAGATCGAGGACCTTGCCTTCCCCCAGAAGAAATCTAACAACACACGCATGATCCAGCTCAAGACGGAGCTTTTCCAGGAGATCACGGCCTTTCAGCAGCGAAATTCCGGCAGCGAGACGCTCCAGGAGCTGCTGGATCTTCCATCATCGAGCTCCAATTCCACCAGGATCACCGTCGTGCTCAATCACTTCAAGCGAAGAACACTCTGCGCCCAGCTGGACGCTCTCCTCGATCAATCCCTGCCCCCTCAATCCATCTGGGTGCTCGCATTCGCCAGCCCCAATCACGACGCCCTCAGCCGGATCGTCGACGCCTACAACGATTCGCGCATCCAATTCATCTCCTCCACCTTCGATTTCAAGTACTATGGCCGATTCCAGGTCGCGCTCCAGGCCGATTCGTGCGATTTCGTCTACTTCCTCGACGACGACATGATCCCGGGCAGGAGAATGCTGGAAATCCTCTCGCACGTCGCGGGGACTGAGAAGTACCGCAACTCAGTTCTTGGAAGCATTGGCCGGATCCTCCCATTCCGCCAGAAGGATTTCTCCTTCCCAAGCTATCGCAAATTCGGATCAAAGGAAGCTGGGATCTATCTCCCGGATCCAGCGTACGGCATTGTGATCGAGAGGATCGTTCAAGTAGATTTCCTCTCAAGCTCGTGGTTCCTGTCCGCCGAGAATGTCAAAGCTCTCTTCATCGAGACGCCATTCACATTCGCAACAGGGGAAGATCTCCATCTCAGGTGCGAATCTTTTAGAATCTTTTCGAATTTTTAAACTTTCTTTTACGCGCTCTTTTTAATGTTCCAGCTATCAGATGCAAAAGTATAGGGACGCCGGCTCATACGTGCTCCCAGTTGATCCGACGGACTCGGCGACGTGGGGGGACAAGGAACACCGTCTGGCATACGTATCCGAGACGACTGTCATACACAAGGATATCGTCGAAATACGGGACGATCAATGGTGGCGGGCGCTCTCTCGTGGCTACGTGACGCAATGGGCGAGGATGAATCCACAGCAGAGTGACGTCATCTTTTACGCGCACAAGCTGGACCAGGTCGCTGACTTGGCACCACTCATCGCGCGGTTTCGTGCCACGCTAGGGAAGAAGGCCTACGTGGCGGTCGCCGGTGGCGTGCACTGCCCGTGCGAGGAGGCCGCGTCACTGCTGGGCTTGCCCGCGCAAGCATGCCATGAACGCCGGTTTAAGATCTTTGACCTGGAAATGGGCAGCATCGCCGCCACGTGGAAAGCGGACGAGGGGGACCGTGGATTCTCGGGGCAGTTCCAGGAGATTTACGGCGCGATGAGAGGCCTGGTGAGGATACATTCCCCGGCAATAATCGTGACCGTCGCTGATTTGGAGCGTGGTGTGAGGGACGCCGTTGATCTTGCAGCGAAACGGGGCAATGCAACACTCGTGGAGCTGCCCAGACCGTCGATCCAGCATGCGTTGTGGATGGCCGATCTAAAACCCATTTCTCTCCAGCGTAAGTAATGATCCACTGGATTTTGATCGATTTGTCAATCTTTGCTATGATTTTCCAGAATGGAACAAGATGACCATCGTGGTAAATATCATCACCCAGAACCGTGTTGGATCGCTCAATCGATTGCTCCAATCCCTCGCGTCGGCCCACTACTTGGGAGATAAAATCCACATCACATTCAACATGGATAGCAAAGTGGATGCTCCAACGCTAGAGCTCGTCCATGCATTCCAATGGCCACACGGGAGAAAAATCGTACGCCGTCGGATCATCCCAGGTGGCCTCATCAGAGCCGTGAGTGAGAGCTGGTATCCCGCCCACGACCACGAATACGGCCTCTTGCTCGAGGACGACATCGAGGTCTCTCCGTTCTACTACATGTGGCTCAAGTACGCACTACTTACGTACGTATATTCTACGACCGGGCCTACGGTTCCAATACCAGAGCTGGGTTCCATTGCTCTCTACACGCCAAGGCTGGTGGAAGTGGTCAAGGAGAGGCCAAAATGGAACGCTACGGACTACTTCAAGGCACTCCACCCGAATACGCCGTATCTACACCAGCTCCCGTGTTCCTGGGGCGCGCTCTTCTTCCCAAAACACTGGAGGGAGTTCTACAAGTACATGGGCAGCCGCTATACGGAAGATGCCAAGGCGAATCCCGTACAGATTCCAAGATCCCGGACCAACGGCTGGCAAGCGTCATGGAAGAAGTTCCTCATTGATCTCATGTACCTCCGTGGCTACGTGAGCTTGTACCCAAACTTCCCCAACCAGACGAGCTTCTCGACCAATCACATGGAGCCAGGTGCCCACATTGCGGCCGTTGATAACTCGCTAAGCCACAAGAGGGAGGACTTCACTGTGCCGTTGATGGAGGAGGACTTTTGGAAGATTCTTCCGGCACAGAGGATGCCACCACCTTCAAAGCTGCCGGTGATCAACCTCTTTAACCAGGCAGTGAGCATCAAGGGACTCAAGGCGGCTGGAGCAAAGCTGGGGCAGGATGTATTGCCTTGCAATGCGACCCAGATTGTTTTGGTGGATCACATAACTGGCGATCCTACTAATTGTGCTAGATTTTAAGAGCTATTTGTTTATTCGCTCGTCAAAAAGGGTACGCGTGTAGAAAACACAAGAAAAGACTGATATTTACCATATTCGGTCTAAAGAATGGAGCGGAGGTGACTTTCGGAGGGAGCCGCGGTTTGGGCCACAGATTCATGTTCAGGGCGGATGGACAAGAAGCTGTCTTTCAATGCTGCAGAGAATTGCAAGTGGAGAATAAGAATATCCATGTTATTGTATCATGCTATTAATCTGGGCTTTGTTTCGCAGTACAAAACAACCACAAGACATATTGATCCATCCTTCAAGACACTAGACTCTAACCATTAAGAAAGCTGTTGGTGAAGATGTTGTTCAAACGACAAAGGCAACTTGTTGGTTAGATTGAAGTCTTAGGGAAAAGGCAAAAGTTTATCTCAGGAATAGCTTGCAACATTGGCTTCGAACTTCAGTAGAATCCTTGTCTGTTCTGAGAGCGGCCTGTAAGTTAACAAGAGATAATGTCAATTCGTCTTTACTTTCGGATTTTCCTACACACCTTTTACGTTGAAATTGAAATCAAACCAATTCGCCCAGCAAGTCATTCAACGGACGACACAGCCGATGAGCCTGAAGCTCGATTCAACAGTCTCCAATCGGTATCCCGTCCCAAGTCGAATCTCGCAGCTTAGTCCCGTGGCTGGCAGCCTCCGAGGATGGCGGCCATCAATGCCTGTCTGCACGTCACAAGCCTCAGCAGTAAAGCGAAGCATCCCATACACCTCGTTGTAGTTGGAGTCGGACCAGAGCACTGCAACAGGCAGGAAAAAGATTGTTCTCCGCCGCATGTCAGTCAGGTAGAGGTGCATCTCGTCTCCGTTTCCACAGACTTGGGCGTGCAGGTTCTGTGGAATGAGTTGCTGAAGGTAAGCAACGAGGTGAGGAATGTCATCTGGGCCTTCCACGGCAACCAGGTTTTCGCCCTGGCCGTCAGGGTGGCGGAACGCGGGATCGAAATGCACTCGCCAGGTAGAAACTGCGGCATCCGGTAGAAATTTTAGAATGGAATTGCCCAGGCGGGGTAAATTACATACCCGGCATCGCAATCCCCCCTTGAGCTCCATTTCCTCCGGTGCTGGGATCAGACAGCAAAAAGTCCTTTCAAGTGAATTTGTTAAAGGTGGCAACCTTCGGTGGTCTGCTCCTCAACAGGCTCAGCAGCTGCAAGGATACAGTGAGTCATACTTTATTTTTCGTCCTGGACGCCATTACCTGATATGTCTTGGTCAGCTATGCGTTCGTCGGGGCGATCGCCACCAGAATCACGCCCTGACAGAGAACATATGTTAGCATCACTAGCTAGTAGGCGCATCCAACTTGAACTAATCTAAAACCGACCTTGCTCGTCATCGTCCCTGGTTTCAAGCTCATCTTCCGGACCTCCATTCTCTACAGAAAGCCATGTTAAAGACACCCCTGCTGCCAAATCTGCGAAACAAGAGCTAAATACCTGGCGCCTGGATTCTTGCCTCACTCTCGTTCTGGAGATCACCAGCGGAATCTTTCCCTGACAAGGAAGCGGTAGAATTCGAAGGAGTCGAGCCTGGCACTGAGAAGAAAGAAAGAGAAGAAAATTCACATGAACGATCAGAGACATGCACGACTTACCAGGCACTGAAACCACATCGGCGTCGCTGGCGCTAGAACTAGGCGGCAGATCCAGTCCAGAGCACAGATTTGCAAGAATGGCTGCGACTTCTCGCGCAGCAGGGAGGCACAGGCTGTCGAGAATCGATGCGCTACTCCCACTGCCGATCAAGAACACAGCTAAAACGAGAAAAACCAATGCGCGCTTCTCCGTCGCCATAGCCTCTCGCCTCTCGCCTCTCCAAAGAACGCTCCTTTCTCACCCCTTACGTCCGAAAAATTACTCCGGTTAAAACCAGGTAACTCACCGCCCCTGCCACTATTACTCCAGGTAAGTCACAGCCCCGACACAGTCACTGCTCGGTTAAAACCATATTCATAAATTACCAGTTAAGAGTCTTACTGCGAATGTTTTTCTTAGTATTGATCATGAGAATATACTGATACTCTGCAAAGGCATATATAAGAATATACTAGATATTCTTTAGTGAAGCGCTCTATGTTCTTCCACGCTCCAAGCTCTTTTATGCTCCTTGTTCCTCCAAATTCCAATCTCTATGTTCTCTATATCTTTGACCAACAACAAAAAAAAAATTAGTCAAATAAAATTTGTTCTTATACAGTTAATCTATGAGAGAATATTTTTATTGCAGGAATTGTGGCATGCACGACTTACAACCAGCAGTTAAAAAACTCGAAGCGGCTAAAGCTTGGGAATTTTACAAACTACTGATCAAGAAGACATAGCTAAAATGAGATCCCGTTTCTATCACATCTCCTACTCTAAAGTCCCATGCTCTCACAAGTTAACAGTGATTAAACATAGTTATCTATCTATCTAGTCACCTTCCAAATTCTAATCAAACCAAATTCCTTATAAAACAAGTTCACAGCAATTTGGTACACATTATAGATTGTACTATAATTTGATTCTTGCAAACTATAGAAACAAACTATCGATTGCAAACCTTTAAGATCTAAGCATTGCAATTCTTCTAACGGATCCTTGTGGCTTCAACGGCCCGGATCCCGGCCCGCTTTTAAATTCACGCAACGGTCAAATTGGGCCCACGAAGGCGTGCGCGTCGCTTGGTATTGCACGGACGCCACTGGGTATTCCAATCCCGTTGAATCCCCACAACGCATTTGCTTTTGGTGGAAAGCACAAAAGCGAGAAGTTCTTTTCTCTTCCAGAGTCCTCTCCATTAGCATTTTAGGTCTGGTTCTAGCGAGAGGGTAAGGCGCCAATCTCACCTCTCCTCTTCCCTCCTCGGCGGCGCTCTGTGATCATGAATATGAACGGCGGCGTGGATGCGATCGCGCAGCAGCAAGCCACCAACAATCCGGCCAGCAGCAAGCAGAGCAAGCCGAATTTGCAGCCCGTGGACAGCCATTCCGTGACCAGGAGGTGCGTGTTCTTGCTCTCTAGGGTTCCTTTCCCCTCTCGCTAGGGTTTGACGCGAGCTGAGCTTCCTTCTCCTTCCAGGTTGCAATCGGAGCTCATGGCTTTGATGGTAAGAGCTTCGTTTTTCTTCTCGACGTTTCCGTTGGTCTCAGTGGTGTGTTCTTCGTTTAATCCTTCCTTCTTTGCTATAGACTTGCGGGGATCCGGGAATTTCAGCGTTTCCAGACGGTGACAACATCTTTACATGGATTGGAACCATCAAAGGAGGCGAGGCGACTGTCTATGAAGGTCTCTCTTTCAAGCTCTCGCTGCGCTTTCCCACGGATTATCCATTCAAGCCACCGCTGGTCAAGTTTGAGACGTCGTGTTTCCATCCCAACGTCGATCAGCACGGCAACATTTGCCTCGACATCTTGCAGGTACGCGCCAGTGAAGTTTTGCTGGGATTGAGATGATGTTCTTCTCACACAAATCTCTCTATGCTGTGGCTGGCTGGCGCAGGATAAATGGTCCTCGGCTTACGATGTTAGAACCGTTCTGCTATCGATCCAAAGCTTGCTTGGAGGTAATGCGATCTTTTCTCGAATCGTTTTGATCATCTCTCGCTTCTACAGAGCCAAACAACAACAGTCCTCTCAACAGCTATGCGGCAACGTTGTGGCCAAACCAGGAAGGTAAGTTTTCCACGAATTCCATAGCCAAGAACTTGTAACGATCCTTCGTTTTCTCGCAGAGTACAAGAAAGTGATGATCAAGCAGAGCCGCGAAGGATCCGGGCGATGAAGAAGAAGTTGCGAAAAGGAGAACACTCGCGGGAGGAGCCGTGAAGTTTTTTCTTCTTTGCCGGACGAAGCTCTTTGGCGGAGGAAAAAAAAATCGAGTTGGCTCTACATGGCTCGAGCTATGGAGCATGAGAGCTAGAGCGAGCGCGAGAGAGAGAGAGAAGCGATGTTTTCTTCTTGGCTCTAAAATTTCCATCAAGCATTTCCATTCCAATCACGGGAGTGGCAGCGGCGAGAGATCTTTCCAAGGATCAAGGAGCATCCACTTTCGAAAATACTGCCGCGCATCGATGGTCGCCCCTTGTGAATCTTGCGCATTGTGATAGTGGCCGCGCCCACGCCCGCGCCCTTCTCGCCCCCATTGCCTTCGTCCTCCTCCTCTAGCACCACTGTAGAACCTCGATGGCGATGGCGACGGCGATGGAGCCGCCGGGTGCGATTCCTCTTCTTCCGTTCTATCAGATTCTTCTTCTTCGCAGGCCTTCCTCTTTGTGGCGCTGGAGCTGGGATCGCTTGCCTGATTCGACTCTTGCGCAGCGGCGGCCTGCCGGATTGCGAGAAGGCGCTGCCGCCGCGATTCCACTGGTTCTACCTCCATTGTCAAGAACCCTAATATTTCAAGTGGTATAAACCCTAGCTATAGAATCGATGAAAACGGCGCGGGAGGAAGACGATGACGCTGGCCAGGACGAGAATGCCTATAGCAGGGCCTTCAGCAAGATCATCAAATCGTCCTACAGCGACTCGCCTGGAAGCGCAGTGGTACGTTTGCTCTCTTGCCGCTCCCTCGGCCTCCTCTGATCGATTCGATCGATCGATTTCTCGCTGTCCTAGGGTCCAGTGTTAGCTGCTCGGAGGACGCTCGTCGCCAAGAAATTGGCGGCGCAGGAGGATGGGGCGGTGGCGGCGAAGAAGAAGAAGCCAAGCAAGCAAGAACAAGAGGTATGAAATATTAGTTTCTATGCTTATGGAAGAAGGAAAACTTACGACTCTAGTAGCGGCATTTGCTTCCAGAATCGTTTGTGAATGCCAAGGAGATGGCACTGATCAAACTGGCCACCAGAGGAGGTACGAGGATTCTCTAGTTGAATAGAATTCCTTGCGTTTCTTCTCACGAGCTTTTGTCCAAAACAGTGGTAACTCTTTTCAATGCGGTGACCAAGGCACAGAAGCTCCAGGCCGACTCCGAGTCTCTCAAGTCCCGGGATGCCAAGACTGTGATCAAGCAAAGCAAAGCAGCGTTCCTCTCAGAGATAAACAACGCGAGATCTCAACCGGAGGTAACGAAAAACTCGAGGTTTTCGTCGTGTGATTTTGGGTTGCTTTGTGACAGGATACTGAATCTAGATGGCCAGTTTTGCAAAACGATTTTGTGCTCGGGAAGTCCAAACTCAAGAACTGGGACAAAGACAAGGTAGAGACTGCGAGATTTCGAGAATTCTCCTGTAAAAACTTAGCGTTTCCTTTGCCTTGCAGCCTGGTACCAGTGACGATGACAACGACGACGATGATAATGGGACCGATGACGAGATGTAATCGAAAACTTGTTCTTCGAGCGGTATTGGAATCCAATCTTCTTCTTTTTTCTGCGAACTACCAAGCTTAAATATTGGTGGAAGGGTTTAGGGTTTATAGGATGAAGTACGTGGTGGTAACCGGCGGCGTTGTGAGTGGCCTGGGCAAAGGCATCACCGCCAGCAGCATTGGAGTCCTCCTCCAAGCTTGCGGCTTGCGTGTTACTGCCATCAAAATTGGTATGCTCGTTTTTTTTTGTAACACCCATCCATCGCTCGCAGATCCATACCTTAATGTGGACGCTGGAACAATGTCGCCCTTTGAGCACGGAGAAGTGTTCGTGCTTAACGATGGTGGCGAGGTCGACTTGGATCTCGGGAACTACGAGCGCTTCCTGGACATCACTTTGACGAGAGATAACAACATCACTACAGGCAAGATCTATCAGGTATGTGACTTATCGATCGATCCAAGTCCTGTGAATACTGAAGGTTTGCTTGTGGATGCTGTGATCATAGTCTGTTTTTGATAGGGAAAGGAGGGGTGACTACCTGGGAAAGACTGTTCAAGTGAGCATGGTTTTGGTTTTTCTGTCGTTCGAAAGACTTGTTTCGTTTGTGTGTTTTGGTATAGGCCATTCCTCACGTCACCAATGAGATACACGATTGGATCCAACGCGCTTCCAAAGTTTCTGTCGACGGGAAGGAGGGTGAAGCGGATGTGTGTTTGATCGAGCTTGGAGGCACTGTTTGTGAGTGTTTTTCTTTGTTGTTTCTTCTTGCTTGTTGATTTGATAATATTGTCCAGGTGACATGGAGTCAGAAGCTTTCTTTCGAGCTCTGAGCGACTTTGAGTTCCGTCTGGGACGAGAGAACTTTTGCCTCGTTCATGTCAGCCTTGTTCCTGTTCTTGGAGTCGTGGGCGAACAGGTAACAAAGCTGTCGAATTTACAGCTCTTCTCAGCATTCTTTGCAATGTGTTTTCAGAAGACGAAGCCCACACAGCACAGCGTCCAAGCGCTTCGAGCCTTGGGATTAACACCCACACTACTTGCTTGCAGGAGTGCCAAAGTTAAGCCCGTGCTACCATTTGATTCATCTTACGAGTTTTTTTTTTTCCTCTCTCTCCAATTTCTTGCGCAGCCATTGGAAAAGAGTACTAGGGAGAAACTTGCGCTCTTTTGTCATGTCCCGGTACGTTTCTTTCATCTTGGTCTTGTTTTCTATTTATATTTTTTTCTAAGTAACAAAGATGCATAGACAGGCTCATCACATCTTCGGCATCCACGACGTCTCCAACATTTGGCATGTCCCGCTTTTGCTCCGAGTAGGATAACTTAAAGTTCTTCAATCTTTTTCTGACTCTTTCCACCACTCCAGGATCAAAATGTTCATCTTGCTATACTAGAAAGACTAAACCTCAGGTCTGATTTCTTACATATTCTCACTTAAATATAATGTTTAACTTTGTTGGTTTTTCACAGCACCGCACGACAGCCAGAACTATCACAATGGGAGCAAAGAGCCCAGCGACTCGATACACTTTCTTCTGTAAGACTTTTTGGAGCTCACCAGCGCAAGCTTACTAGTTTTTCACGCATAGGGAATAAGAATTGGAATGGTTGGGAAGTACACAGGCTTGGCTGATTCCTACCTCTCCGTGATCAAGGTCTGTTCACCTTTTGCTTTACTTTTGCCGCATGCGGTCTTTTTTCATTTCGCTTTCAGGCGCTCCAACACGCAGCATTCTCGTGCGAGAAAAAGCTGGAGATTGAATGGGTGGCATCGTCAGACCTGGAAGACGATGCCCCGCAAAGTCTACGCACTGCCGCATGGACCAAGCTAAAGGCACGGAACTCATTTTTTTGTTCTAGCTTTCAAGCTTATGGTTAATTGATTTTCCAGAATGTCGATGGCGTTTTAGTTCCTGGAGGATTTGGAGACCGAGGAATACAAGGGAAGCTCTTGGCTGCGAAGTATGCTCGTGAAAACAACGTCCCTTACTTGGGAATCTGCCTGGGCATGCAAATCGCCGTGATCGAATTTGCGCGCTCAGTTAAGTCGATCAATCATCTAGTGAAAAGTTCTAAAAACCTTTCTTCTTGGTTCGATTTTTAGGTGCTTGGATTGGACGGAGCACACAGCACTGAGTTTGATCCGGCTACACCACATCCTTGTGTCGTGTACATGCCTGAGGTATCTATCTCTTTTTGAATGTGTGTGTGTGATCTTGTTCGTTCACATAGATATCAAAAACACATAAAGGTGGGACAATGAGGTTGGGTGCGAGGAGAACGCTCTTCCAGACGACAAACTGCATCACTGCCAAACTGTAAGCTTTTGTTTTTGGATCGATTGGCAAGATTGTTTTCTAACAGAAGCTCTTTTCTTTTGTTTTGTTTTTCGTGCTTTAGTTATGGGAATGCAATGTTTGTGGATGAACGCCATCGCCATCGGTACGAGGTATGTCAGAACGCACTTTTCATTTACAGTATGAACATGCTACTTGTCCTGCGCTGGAACTCATCAGCCAAAAACAAAGAGTTTTTGATCGAGTGTCACTCGCTGCTTGTCATGTTCAATTACAGTCCAGTGCCACGCTTCTTGTCGTAACAGTAGAGTCGAGAAAACTAAGCTTCGAGTGTCATGCTTTTTGTCATATACTTCGATCTGGAATCTAGACAGACAATAGCTTTTTAAGTATACTGTTTTCAAGCCTTGTTTTCTGCGCAGGTAAATCCGGAGATGGTGAGCTCGCTCGAGAATGCGGGGCTTTGTTTCGTGGGAAGAGATGAAACTGGAAGACGCATGGAGGTAAGAACTCTCTCTTTGATCTTTCTTATTGCAGACAATAATCTTGCTAACGAAATTTTCTAAGATCGTGGAACTGGCATCGCACAAATTCTATGTTGGCGTGCAATTCCATCCCGAGTTTAAGTCTCGCCCCGGAAAGCCATCACCGGTTTTTCTTGGTAGCTCGAAAAACTTTCCTTCCCTGTCTACATTCCCAGTTGGTCTGATCCACGCTTGGTTGCAGGGTTGATTGCTTCGGCATCGTCAAAGTAGCTTCTCCGACCAAAGCATCGCAAAAAACTTTGGTCAAAGAAAGTCAAACGAGCATTGACCAAGAGCATATCCTTTTAGGGCTAATCGATCACCTTCGTCTTCGTCCCAAAGCACGACGAGGTGCTCATTTCGACGCTGGGAAGAATCGCGCAGCTCCAATCCGTGCTGGTGCTCGTGGCGTCCCTGGATTTGCTGCTGCCATTGCCGCTACTCGTGGAGAAATCCTCCTCGGAGCCATGGGAATGCCTCTTCCTCTTCCTCCTCCGGTTGGTGATGGCGATGGCGAGATCATTGGGGAAGAGGGTCTTCCACACCAGCCAGTGGCACATCGTCGCCACGAAGAGCAGCGCCACAGTGGCGCTAGAGACGGAGGAGAGGATCGTCGCCAGCGCTTGCGTGACGGGCGTGGAAACCTCCTGGCAGTAGTGAATGCTGGCGATGGAGATGGCGGTCATGGGAAACGTGTACGCCCACCAGGCGAGCGAGAATCGAAAGCCCCGGAAGAAATTGATCCTCACGATCTGGAAGAAAGAGAGATTCCAATCCATCGTTAGTACCGTTGGAAAGAGACCACGCAGCAAATTTTAGGGTTCTTACCAGTGATGAGAAGAGGAAGAGGGCGATGAAGAAGGCGATCCGAGAGACAATGCCAAAGTCTCCGGTGATCTTCTCCCACGCGAGGCTGGCAGCGCTGGGCGCGGCGATAAAGAGGAAGAATACCGGGTGGAGCTCCTTGGGCAGCGCCTCGTTGGTGGGCAGTCGCTGGTAGAGCGTGACGAAGAGCACCAGATAGTGCGCGAGCCCGATCGCCCAGAAGAAGATCCCGCCATCGATCCATCCCACGGTCGCTCCCAGCAGCGCGCCCACGAAATTGCCCACCACGGAGAGGTGCGTGCACGGATTCGCGACCTTGGACAGCCTGCGCTGGCCGCCCGAGAGCCACTGCCCGTAGATCTTGAGCTCTAGCGCGAGGATTGGCGCCATGAGGCAGCACCAGATCCAGGGATGTAGCGTCACTCCCGCCGATGGAGGGATGCCCAGTGCCAAGAACATCGCGGCGATCCATGGCGCGAAGAAGAAGTTTGCGCGCACAGGATGGTAGTACTCGCGCCTCACCGCCTCGAGGTAGAAGATCGCCTTGAAGAGATAGGTGGTGAAGATCCCGGCGAGCGCGATCGCGGCCAGGAACCACAGCACCGTGTTGATGATCTCCGGGGCGTGGAGGAATCGCATCGCTGGGACCGTGGAGAGGTTCTTCCAGAGAATGGATTGGCTGCCAAGCCCCAGCGCCACTCCAAACGATGAGATTGGGAAGCGCAGGAGGAATGGCCATCGCTGGTCGAGAGGGAGGAGCGCCTCCTCGGATTCCTTGAGCTGCTCGAGCTCCGGGCCTTGGAGAGCATCGAAGTATCGCCCGGCGGGAACTTGGGCGGAGTGATCTTCGTGGTGGATCGGTTTGCTGGATTGCTGCTGCTGCTCTGGATGATCGCCTGGATCGAGCTGGTGGTGTTGCTGCTGCTGCTGCTGGATCTCCTCCTCGCGGAGGCGTGATAGCTGCTTCTCGATCTTGGAGGATCGCGTCCGAAATAGCACGTACTTTTCGGAGTCCTTGCGGTGGATGTCTTGGGTGGAGCTCGGAGTCTTTGGAGACGATGGCTTGCTGCCGCTGGCGCTGCTGTTAAAGCTCGATCGCTTCTGGTCCGCGGGATCCTTTGGGGCGAAGCGCGACTTGGGCGACGATGGATTGCTCACGAGCAGCCGATTCAAATGCCCGGCGCCCATGGCCGCCATCCAGGCCGGGCTGTTCTTGGGTCTCTCCGATATTCCCCCATCCATCGACACTGCCGTCGTCGCCGGCATTGCCTGCTCCAGATCGGTGGAGCTCGCGGCGCTGCTCCTCTTCCCCATCTCCACGTCCTCGTCCTCCCCCATTGCTTCCTTTCTTCGCGTGAGTGGTGATGATCCAGTGTTCTCTCTCCCGAGCGCTTGCGTGATATGGATCGATCGATCGAATTAGGCGCGGCTTAAGTAGCGATTGTTCCAGTGGAGATCCGTGCTGCTTTGATCTGTCACGGGCGCAGTGGCACTTACAGTGGCCGCGCTTGAGCCACACAACCAAATTTAAGCTCTCCATGTTATAAACCCTAAACTATGGGGGATATTCCTAGGAATTTGACACGTCTCCCGACCGTATGATCACTCACTTTCTAGTCAACAGTGCCCGAAAGCGCCGCCACCACCGTCCACGCTCTGGAGCTTCAGTCTGTCTTTAGCTACCGCCTCCAGTCTCACCATCGCCAATCCTCGCGAGCCAAGAGCTGTGATCACTGACCCCACTTCTTCCCGGTTTCTCCATCCATAATCTCTGTGCCACGAGCCACTCCCTCGCGCATTTCTGCGATTAAACAAGCAAACCATGAGAGCTTCGAGTTGCTGTCGAGGATGAAAGCTCACGACTAGCTGGAGACTCTAAAGAAGAGAGTTTTCTAAAGTGCCGTGTTTGGAGAGTTGTGATGCGAGTGGAAGGAAGCACGCTCACGTGAGTACGAGATCCTAAAGAGAATAAAAAAGAGTGGAGAGCAAGGAAAAGTACCTTCCGCGTTTTCCAGAACGAGACTTACAGGCATGAGCGGAAATGCGTCCTTGGTATTAGTTCCTGTCCGACGTTGCAGCCTTTCTCAAAGCTGATGGGGTTGAGAGCGGCCATGTTGTACTCGAGTGGAATGGCTTCTCCTGGGAAGAAGTTTACAACATCTAAGTTTGTACGAAACCGTAACAGGAAAAGTGTTTAACTCACCTCCAGGAATCCAGTCGCCAGAGAAGGTAACACTCCTCGTCAACTTCTTGACCAGCTTCGATCAAAGGGGCTGTTCTAAAACAAGAGTTGATCAACAATTTCTTCTTGGTAAGTCTCTTCTCGTGACTGACAAACCTTGGACAGATTCTAACATGTTATGCCAGAACGGAATCCAAGCGCGACGAGCCTGAGATCTTTAAACCATCCCCAGCCTTTTCCATATTCTTCGGCAGCGGTTGTCCCACTCAAATCCCGGCCTCCAGCCCAGCCGATGTTGCCAGCGCCAGTCTCAGAAGTGAAAGGATCTGCCAAAGCACCGCCAAAGCGTTGAGATCCTTCGAAAGGTCTTCAATGTTGGCTTTGGAGCGCCTGAAGAAAGATTAAAATCTGAGAAAGTTTTAAGTATGCTGGACAAACTTAAGAGAAATGCATTTGGAAAAACAAACAAGGAAGCTGATGGAACGCAAGCAACTGAAAACCATTCGAGCGTGAGATATAAAAATACCGTTGAACAAGGAAAAACTAGCATAAAATCGTGCAAAGTCGCAGAGAATCCCACACTTGAATGTGTCGTCGCCGTCGAATCCCAGCACGGCGCGGCTGTTGAGACGCGAGGCAAAGGGCCCGCGATCGGTGAGCACCCGGCATGGCGCCCCCCTGGATTCAGCTGCTGGGGCATGCTGGGCGAGGAGAGGCGCGCGCTAGAGAGAGAGAGTGAAGAACCTTTAAAATGTGATGACACCCCGACACCCGTCGTGTTGCTAACCCATACCTATGAGCAACTTACTTTTTTATCATGTAAAATCCTTGCTCTCGTGTTCATGGAAATCTTTGAGCATCAATCAATCTCGAGAAGCTGCAGTGTGAATCCTTGGTGACTGTTGCAAACAAACAAGTAGCTCCACAACAATGGTGTAGAAGTTGAGTATATCAGTTCTCCAAGAAAGTAGGTTATTCTCCCAGAGCATTATTTTCATAATTTTATTTTTGTAAAAAGCATGGTCAAAAGATTGTGTTTAAGTGAATTAAAGGTTGTTTAAATTTCACTTAGAATAGCTATATTCATTATTTAAGGTAAAGTAATATATATATTTACTATCTTCCCCTTTAGAAAATTTCTAGAAAATGAGAAAGTTTACCTTCCTCACTAGAAAATAAGTAAGCTTCAAGAAGTTGAAACACCACTAGATTAGCAATTTATACAATATAATTGCTAACAACTATAATAAAAATAGATTATAACTATAGCACAAATATTAGTCAATTATGAAATCTTAAAGAATTGAGAAATTGTAAATCTAAAAGTTACAATGTCAAACCAAAAAAAATAAATTTGAGGGCAATTGCAATCCACTACATAGCAAATGATAAATTTCCTTTTTACATTGCCCTTCAATTAATTTACAACCATCATTTGAATTTACTTTTGAGACCATCTTGAACTCAAATTTATAACAATTTGAACCTGTAGTGCACCTTATCTCATGAGATAGAAAAATATTTAAAATAGCTATTAATTATTGAAAATTGAACTTATGACATTTTCTTTAATGCCACATGTAATATATTTTATCTCTCTCTTTAAGCCAATTGAAAAAAATTTAATTACTTAATAAAAAACATTTTAATGGTTATTATATCTCCATTTATTCCCTAAGGTTCTAAAAATCCACAATGATAATATAAGTGCTACACAATTTATATTTGCATTTTTTTATAAATCACCCTTTGAAGTTTAAGTTAACTTAGACAAACAACCATCATTTTTGTCTAACATTACAAATTAAAGGCTAAATTCACTTCATTCATTTTCCATATCCTCACCCTCAAAGGAGAAAAAATTTAAAGCACTAACTCCATTTAAACTTATTATACTCATTCTTATTTTGTTACTTATATTTGGCCTCATTCCATTATTATATTATCTCAAATATATTCTTTCTTGATTAAGTGTTTCATTTGGACTTATTACACTTATCTTCACTTCATAATATATGTTATTCAACTTCATTTTAATATCATTTATCAATCATTTTTATTCCATCATTAGGGTTGAACTTTCATTCATCCCCTCTACCCCATCTTATTAGACAAAAAGAATTAAAGTATTGAGCCAAAGTAAAAATATTGAGTAAAGAATATTATAGAAAACAAAAAAATGGATAAGTATAGGAAGAAGAACTTTTAGCAATTATCAATATAAAAATGAAAAACATCAAAGAATAAAATGTGAGAAAGGCTTAGATAATAATAAACCTTATAATATAACAAATTTTGTCAAAAACAATGTTGGGTAATAGCGGATGTTTTGCTATAAAATACTTTGAACAATATAAGATAAGTAAAATATTGACATTATTCAATATTAAACTTAGCATTTGAGACAAAAAAAAAATTAAAGAAAACTTTACATAAATAAAGAATTTCTTAGCAAAAATGGTAAAATAAATATTTTTAACAATTGCCAAGATAAAATTCTAGAAAAAGTAAAACCCCTTAAATAAGGGAATATTTAACAAAACTAATCAAAAACTTCACCAACAAGACAAAAACAAGATTCTTGACCATGAACACAATTTAAACATATGGATAAATTTGAAAAAGGCAAATAACACTCAAGTCAACACTTGACAAAGAATGAAAATCACAAAAGTCTAAATTGATCAATATATCAGAAGAAAAAAGTATAGAGATGAAGAAAAAATACTAGAAACATGAGGAGGTGGCAAAAGTTAGAAAATAAAAAAAGGTTAGAAAAAAAAATAAAAGGCAAAGAGAACTCAATTTATACTATTTTTTTTTAAAAGTTTTATTTGTTAGAAGGAATTTGAGCTATCCAATATAAAAAAATATAAATTTAACTTCATGAGTTTGTAAACTATATAAACTTCTTTATGCATCCAAATTATCTACTTGATGTATGAAGGAATAGTGGCCTATAAGTGCTTTTTGTTTTCTTAGAGAAAATTCTTGGTCATCACTTCCATTTATTCTTCTTGCTAATTATTAAAATTTGAAATGTTGCTACCAAATTTGAGTGGATAAAGCTTAAAATGTAATAAAACTCAAAGCTTTTATAGAATTTAACACTTCATGTATAATTTATTTAATACAAGCTTGACTAGATGGGACTTCTTAAGCAGATCATGATTATACATGTATTTACTTTGTCTAGAAAGAACTTTAACTTTGCTATCATTTGCCAAGATAATAATGTTTGTACACATTTTCCATGTTTAGATAATAAAGAAGGCCTTAATATCGAATTTATGTATTCTACCTATGCTTTAGAATTTATACATTACACTAGAAACAAACTCTGGATATAAATAACTAAAGCTTAGTTCTCTAAAAAAAACTATATTTTTTAATTGTATTTCAACTTCTTTCCAGTTTTCCCATTGATTTTTTTCACTAGACTAATCTTCTAAAAGATAACTAAAATGTTTCATGTAAAGGAAATAGGATCTAACCCATTTCTTATCTTCTATGAGATCTACCACTTAGTTTTATAGGGTTTTGGTGTATTTTTAGCTCTACTAAAATATAAATATATTGGATGGATTAGATTCAGTTGAAAGTTTTGGTGAGATATGTATTATACTAATATATAGATTTAATCTGTATGACCTAGAATTTGTGCCCTTTTATTACAGCTTGCTTCAATTTTCAGAAGTATGTTAAAATTTATTTTAATGAATTTTATGGACTGTGATTTTTTTTTTTCTGATCATGCTGTAAGCACAGTAAATTATTTAAAATTTTAAAACAAAAGTGGTCCGCCCAACAGCAGCTGAAAGCACCACGAAATGTCATCCAAGCGTTTCATGAAGAGTTTCAACAACAATCTACCTGTCCTCAAGGAGATTTTTTCTTTGTTCTTGCCATCAATCAAGCATCCATAGCGAAACGAAAAAATAGAATGAGTGGAACCACTTGATTCAAATGAGTGCGTAGAAACCTCGGTTTGACTCGAGCTCGTCCTTGTCAATCAGATGGAGCAAGGCCAGCCAGCCAGCCAGGGCGAGTTTCAAGCTTCAGCGGATCGACGCCACTAAACAAGCATTTTATGTTGGCTCCCAGGAACATTACCAGAGCTCAGCTTCCTGGATATAGCAGCCCATGTCCAGCACTCCTCACCCGCGGACGAGCTCCTACATGCCGTAGGCTGTACAGTTAGAGCGCCAACTTTCCCCTTGTCACCTTTGCTATTGATCTCTGATAAGCTCGAGATGGACAAGCTTGCCGTCTAAAATGAGCACACACTATGATCTTCGTGTTTATAGTGTTCTATGTCACATGTGCGAGCTTATTCTAGGATGTGCATGAAGTGCTTGCATATGTTAGCTTAGAGCCCCTGCATTCATCAATTTGAGGAGCTCACTGGGAGCTTCTGCTCATATCAATATCTACGAGAGCAACAAGGATTCCGTGCGCTTGCCGTGCCGCAGTTGGGCTCGGCAGTGCTCCACGCAATGCAATTCACCACCATTTTCACCTGAATATAATTTTTTTTAAGAGTCTCGTTCATATAATACCGTCTTATCTCGGAGGCTGAAAGTTGGTTCATGTGTCTGCTCTTTTTAAAAAGCATTTTGATATAGCTTGTCAGCGCTCCTGCACAGAAAATGAAGCAGATATAATTTACCCCAGGTGCTGCTTGCAGCACTCTCCTTCAGCTGCAACCGTGTTTCCGCAAAGAGTTTTCCTGTCTGCGTTTCTGGCCGCACAGCAAGGCAAATGCCTGCGGCAGTAAAATCCTCTTCTGGAGTACTTATCTGTAGAACCGAGGGAATATTCCATCTGCTACCACGTCAGTGTTAGGGTGAGAGGAAGTGAAGAAAAATAAAAGATGCTTTGACAAAGAGTTCCTGCTCTAAATTGTGTTCCATCTTACTTCGATGAAGAAGTCGGCAAGTACCAATTGTCTAGATGGAATCTAGAGAACTCTTTGTCTAAGTCTTTTATTCTTCCTTACTTCCTCTTTTACATATGATGATGGACTGTTTAGTGCTTGCTGCTCCCATGCCTCCAAAAGAGGATTTTACTGCCACAGGCATTTGCCTTGCTGTGTGGCCAGAAACGCAGACGGGAAGACTCCTTGCGGAAACACGGTTGCAGCTGAAGGCGAGCACCTGGGGTAAATTATATCTGCTTCATTTTCTGTGCAGGAGCGCTGACAAGCTATGTCGAAATACTTTTTAACACATGAACCACCTTTCAGCCTCCCAGATGAGACAGTATTATATGAACGAGACTCTTAAAAAAAATTTATATTCAGGTGAAAATGGTGGTGAATTGCATTGCTCTAGATCGTGCTCTAGATCTTCCCTAGAAGCACGGGTTCCATGACGAATCGTGCAACAAGGAGTACACCTGCAGGCACTTCCTCCTCAGTCTCCAAGTTGCCGATGAAATCGGACCACAGCCTGTGCGTAACAGAACTAATTAGTTTTGTATACTTCGCCACGTCGCCGCCAGCACGTTCAAAGAATTTCAAGAGTCTCGGCATCCCCCCAGTTAGAAAGGTTAAGCTTGTACTTTGCTTCACAGAGTCAGGCAACGACGACAAGCCCTTCCATGTTGAAAGCTTGGCTGCATTGAAAGGCCCGTTCACCATGAACTTGTCGCACTCGAGCCGTAGCTTCTTCTTGGGATTAGCCTCCATGGCGAGGCGTTCTCTGCTGTCAACCGACGGAATCTGGACCAGGATTTGGTGCTCGACAAGCTCTTCAACGCAGCTTCTGGCGGTCTCCTTAGCATTCTTTAGTTGCTCCGAATCTTCGCTTTTTGTCTCTGTCATCGACCACAAACACGAGACCTTTCTTCAGAATGCACCAAGCGATAAGCATATCAAGGTCTTGCACTTTACGGATCTCCTTCGTTTCAACGGTTTGTTCACAGAATGCAAGAAGCAAGCTCCTCCACAAGGTAAGCAGTGAAAACTTGATACATCAAGGAACACGCTCCTCCTCAAGCCCGACTGCTGGATGTGGTTGCAAACTGCATGAACCAAGACTGTCCGAGCCTTGGGAACCCATCACAATGACCCTGCCCCTCTTCAACTGTAAGATCCGCCGGTATAGGTCTTTAGCAGCTTCGCGTCCAATGAACATCAACGAATCTCCGTCGCCCTCTATTGGCTGTTCCTCTTCTGTATGCCCATCAATCCCAGGCCAGAGAAGACGCATCGAGTCCGTCGTTGCCGATAGGTAGGATAGGATCTTCAACAGTAGGCTAAAGTTGCGCAGACTTTGCACACTTTTCGAATAATGTGGATTCTCAGAATCTTTTACACACATATATATAGCTTTCCACATTTAAAGACCAACTTGCCTGCGAGAAAGAAGAGCTTCTCTTTCTGGAGCGTGAAGGGATGGATCTCGGACATACATGAGAATGTTATACTTTTTCCCAGCAAACGCAATTAAACAAATTTTTGTGGGATTAAACAAAGTTCGTGCGTTGGCGATCAATCAAGGCCCATGGCTGGAGCAGTGAATTCATTACCATGACTTGGCTGGATTCCCTCCTTGGCTCATGTAAATCTTACTTTTAATTTTGGAAGAGAAGGAGAGTATCAGATTGGATCATAATTGGAGTGTCTGCCAAGCAAGCGCCAGGATTGTCGCCAATTCTGTTCCAGGCCTCCCAAATAATCTAGCTGTGCTGGGTCACATTTCAAGAAACAAATGTTTATTATATTCAGAATGAGTCACAGTGGTTGTTTGATATAGGAGTTCATGCCTAATAAGTCAGTCTCTCAAGTACTGGGGAATGTCATATGGTGACAGTAGGCATGAACATAAGATTACTTGTTGCTTTTCAGCTTCACATTCTTTTGAGAGGAGCTCAAAATGACCTCATGAAAGGTTGGTTGATGCCGTTTCCCTCACTTTTATCAAAGAGAAAGAATTCGGCAGGTCATGGATACCTCTAGTTATGAATCCGATGAAAGGTTCTACACAGTTCCACAACCGAGTGACTTCTTCTTTTTCCAGAGTAAAGGCATGTCGAGAAGGAAATTTGTGAGAGTAAGTGATATTAAAAAGGAGTTCAACCTGTATGCAAAGGACTGAGAAAATGTTAGTGCTGACAGGTGTGTACTCCAATTGTTACCATTTGCAGTCGAGGCAATAGCTCCAAACGGCTTTGGTTTTGTATTCGTTGCCAAATGGCTACCATTTATACAGGAACACCACGAGATTTGCAAGAAAAGACACGTAGTTTCCTGTGAGAAAAAAGAAAACATTAGAACATGAAATTATTGCTCATATCGCTATTTGTAAAGCCAACACAGATAGCAAAGCTCCAACAAGCATAGGCATAAGGCAAGAAGCTCGTTGGCAGCTATTAAAAAATTGGAAACCTGGAAAAAGAAGAGAACACTGACTTTTTGGTTCGAGAATGTGTGTCACAATAAGCACGTAGCATTTCCATGTATTCTACAGCTTCCTGGATGTCGGTGTTGCTGCTCATATCGCCTGCGGCTTCTGTATTCTCTAGGGACTTCTCCATAACCTTAAGATTAAGTCCGAATCAAGGACACTGCTTGCGGGTTCGATTATTAGTATGGGATCGCGTTCGGAAGAGCACGTAGTTCTTGCGGTGGATATGCCTTGGGTGGTCGAGCTTGGAGTTTTTGGAGGCTTGCTGCAGCTGGCGGCGCTGCTAAAGCTCGATCGCTTGTGGTCGGACGCGCTGGGCGAATTGCTCACGAGCAGCCGATTCGAATGCCCAATGCCCATGGACGCCATCAATGTGTGTTCTTGGGTCTCTCAGATGATCCGCCATCCATGGACACTGCCGCCGTCGTCGCTGGCATTGCTTGCTCCAGGCTCGCGGCGCTGGCCCCTCCCCATCTCCACGTCCTTGTCGCCGATTCCTCCCTCATCTTCTTCGCGTTGATGATCCAGTTTTCTTTCTCGCTCCTTGAAATTCATTGTTATAAACCCTAAAATGTAGAGGCGATATTCCCAGGGATATGCCCATCATTTTGTTGTTGGCTAAACTCTTGGCCATATCACCAGTGGCCCGGTTAGTCAACAGTGCCCCATTGACTGGGCCACCATTTGGGCCGAATGGGCTTCACGAAAGCGCCGCCGCCACCGTCCACGCTCTGGAGCTTCAGTCTGTCTTTAGCTGCCGCCTCCAGTCTCACCATCGCCAATCCTCGCGAGCCAAGAGCTGTGACCACTGACCCCACTTTCTTCCCGGTTTCTCCATCCATAATCTCTGTGCCACGAGCCACTCCCTCGCGCATTTCTGCGATTAAACAAGCAAACCATGAGAGCTGAAGTTTCGTGAGCTGCTACCGAGGATGAAAGCTCACGACTAGCTGGAGACTCTAAAGAAGAAAGCTTTCTACAAGCTGCCGTGTTTGGAGAGTTGTGGAAGGAAGCACGCTCGCGTCGAGTACGAGATCCTAAAGAGAAACTAAAAGAATGGAGAGCAAGAAAAAGTACCTTCTCCGTTTTCCAGAACGAAGTTTACAGGCATGAGCCTCTTGCGAATTTCTCCTCGGTAATGCGTCCTTGCTATTAGTTCCTGTCCGACGTAGCAGCCTTTCTCAAAGCTGATGGCGTTGAGAGCGGCCATGTTGTACTCGAGTGGAATGGCTTCTCCTGGGAAAAGAAAGAAAGAAGTTTACAGCTTCTAAGTTTGCACGAAACCGTAAGTGGAAAAGTGATTAACTCACCTCCAGGAATTTCAGCCGGGCCTTCGGGAACTCCCTGCTCAAGTCGCCAGAGAAGGTAATACTCCTCGTCAACTTCTTGATCAGCTTCGACCAAAGGCGCTGTTCTAAAACAAGAGTTGATCAAAAGTTTCTTCTTGGTGAGTCTCTTCTCGTGACTGACAAACCTTGGACAGATTCTTACGTGTTATGCCAGAGGAGAAGACGCCACGGAATCCAAGCGCGTCGAGCCTGGGATCTTTAAACCATCGCCAGCCTTTTCCATTTCCTTCCGCAGCGGTTGTCCCACTCAAGTCCCGGCCTCCAGCCCAGCCGATGTTGCCAGCGCCAGTCTCGGAAGTGGAAGAACCTGCCAGAGCACCGCCAAAGCGTTGCCAGGCGCAGAGATCCTTCGAAAGGTCCTCGATATTGACTTTGGAGCGTAAAATGTACCTGGAGGAAGATTAAAAACCGAAAAAGTTTTACGGACGTTGGACAAGAATTTAAGAGATGCATCTGGAAAAACAAACAAGAAACCTGATGGAACGTAAGCAAATGAAAACCATTCGAGTATGACATATAAAAATTCATTGTTTTTATACAAACAAGGAATAACTAGCATAAAATCTTGCAAAGTCGCACCCAGGCAGAGAAGGAAACAAAAAATAAAGAAGCGAAGCAACAGCAGAATGGAAAGACGAAAAAAAGGTATCGGAGCAAATTCCCATTATGACATAAAAGAATTTTTTTGCGATGAAATAAACTTGCAAAAACACCCCAGCCAAAGAAAAAAGAAAAAAACAGGAGAATGGAAAGACAACTGGTAAAGAAGTTGATGCGAGAAACATACTAATGATGAAAGCAAACCAAATAAAAAAAGGCACTAGAAAACCATGAGGAAGAACTTGAGCAAGAAGAAATCGAATTTTGGATACCTTTTGAGATAAGCGATGAGATCGTCAAAACTGGCAGCATCCACATCGGCAACGAGCTGTGGAACACTCTTGCCAGCCCCTGGAGCATCGCCACCCTTGCCCAGCTTCTCGGATTCCTGCACAGGCTTGTAGAGGAACATATCAAACAAGAACCTCCCCTGGGGGTTGAGAATCCCAGTGTAGATTGGGGGCTGGACGACGCCCGGCTGATTGGGAGTGGGCGTTCCCAGCTTGGCGGAGTGCTCGTCGGCCTCGAGCTGGAGAACGTCGTTGGTTGCCAGGCCTTGCAGGAACTTGAATGTGTCGTCGCCATCGAATCCCAGCACGGCGCGGCTCTTGAGACGCGAGGCAAAGGGGCCGCGATCGGCCAGCGCCGTGGCGCCAGACGAGGAGAGATCGGATGGCGCCCCCCTGGATTCAGCTGCTGGGGCATTCTGGGCGAGGAGCCTGGAGAAGACGCGCGCCGCATTCACCCGCTTCATCGTTGAGACTGAAGAACCCTAAAACTGTGATGGACACGTTACACGACACGCGTCCTGTAGTAATAGATTTCCTTTTTCTCTTTTCTTTGGATTTTAAATGTGATACACCCCTTTTTCTTACATTTGGCGTAATTAGTGAATAGATGTATTTTTCTTTTTTCATACACATTTTAATGAGCAATACATGCCAAATTGAAATTCTTACAAACACCAGTACCAACCATTTGCATACTTGGGGTGCCCACCTCCACAGAACCAAAATACTTGGATTTTAATGCCCCTTGGGCAGAAATCCTTTTGCAAGGATCCACCTTTAGCATCCTTGCCATAAGCTCCACAGTGCTCTTATCGCCTACTATAAGCTCCAATTCTGACCATGAATTCCATGCTTGAATTAATTCCATCATTTGGCATTTCCGATCCTCTTCATTCATAAATTCATAGTCTATGGGATCAAATAACCGAAACTCTAAAACCATCTCTGCAAAGACACACCCGGCTGCCCATATGTCTATTGCTGTAGAGTAAAGGCCCCTCTCACCCTTGAGTTGCTCGGGAGAATGATATGACAGTGTCCCAAAACATTCCCTAGGTTGTTCCCACAACCTTCGTGCGTGACCAAAGTCAGCAAGCTTTACCACACCACCTTTCACTAGCAGATTTTCGGGCTTTATATCCTGGTGGACAATTTTGTTGGAGTGGATCCATGCAAGCCCCGAAAGGATCTGCCTCATGAACGATCTGATCTCATGTCCTTCAAACCTCTTATGATGTCTTAGGTCTGTTTCCATCAACTCAAAGACCATGAAGCTGCCATTCTTGTTTGTTGTAACATCCAGAAGATTGATGATATTCACATGCCCAGCACACTCTTCCAAGATTTCTACCTCATTCACCATAGCATTCAAAATAGAGTGCTCTTGTCCTAAATACTTAATTGCTACCTTGTTATGGTTTTGATTGTTACACCCCAGCATCACTTTTCCTTCACTACCACACCCCAACACTCTCCCAAAACTGTATTTTTCCATGTCGTGGTCGAAAAAGGATAGTTAGGGCAGTGCACTCTTCATCAAATTAAATAGTGCATTAAGTCAAAAGGTAATTAAGTTAAACATTACTGCTTAACTACCTTTTCACAGTAAAAGTCTTTCCATTTAATTGCACATGGAAGAAATTTTTCTTTACATAGACCAGACCACTGGAGAACCTGTTTGCAAACATTCATAGAAATCAAGACAAAAAACACAAGCAAGATGAATGAAAGGAATGATATATACACACCCAAATGAGTAAGCTCTGGTAGCACGCTGGAACTCGAGCTTGCTCGAGCTCAGCCATGACACACCGCAGCAGTGGGCATGGATCGGCAAATGTTGGCATACTTCTTGATGGCCTCCTTGGTGCCGCGCTTTGGCTCGCCCTCTGGAACCGGCGGAATAGCCTTGGCAGCTCCAGTGGCAACCATGGACAAGAGTGCCACTCCCACACTCGCAACCATGGCCCTGCGTTTGATCACTTCGTCCTTTTTCTCGCTGGCTTGGCACCTCACCACCGAGCTCACTCCCCCGGCCTTCCTGTTCCTGTTCGTCGTGATAGTGGCCTTGGTGCTAGCGATCGAGGAGAGCGAGGAGGCCACTGCGCTCGCCATGGCTGCTGCTACTGCTGTACCTGTTAAGTTTGTAGCTCTTCCTCTACTATACCTCTTTTGGCTTCCACCTCTTTTGTGTCACTTGGTTTTGCTCATAAACACCATCCGATGCCAAGGATGCCAATTGGATGACCGTGGATAAGCTGGAGATAAGGTTGTGAATGGCCGCAGTGTAGCTTCGTGGCTCGGGCAGCGGCCGTTGGATCCACTGCCTTGCTTAGAACCATAAACTTGATTTGGAAAAGGTAAAAGACGCACCGAAGCACAAGTGAACCGTTGGCGAGGACCTTTACTTCTTCTTCTTCTTTGGAAAGGACTTTGCGCTTCCTGGTGCCGGAGGTAATAGAGTTTGCAGCTTCTCGTCGAAGAGGTTGAGATTTTCCACCTCCTCCCTCAACGCAACTAGAAAACGCGAGAATCAAGACGTGATCAAAGTGGAGATGCAGCAAACTTTGAAAAGCCGTGTACCTGTTTTGGGATCTAAAGGCTCCAAAACATACTTTGGCGGCTCGATGAGGCTTGTCGTGGTTGCTGGCGGCGGCGGTACTACAGGGTGCTCTGGATAAGCCGGGGCTGGTTTATAAGGCCGCAGCAACGCAAGCTGGGACGCTCTCTTCTCGAAGAAAGTGTTTGCGAGATTGATCGCTCCCACTTTGATGTTCTCATTCTCTTCCTTGAAGTCGTCGGGTATGTCCTCAAAATCCTCGGGATGTTTCTCTCTGCGTTTCTCTGGAAAAACAGAAAGAGAGCAAAGAGACACGAATCAGCACACAAGAAAGTAACCAAATCCGTCACCTCATAGCCAAAGTCGCTTTGCTAAATGGCTCTACACTCTAACCCCGACCCCTCAAGGCAGCACATTCACGGTGGTGATGGCAGGCAGGGTTGGCTCAGAGGCAACGGATGATTCGTAGACCTATAAAGCGACGTCGCTGCTTCTCGATGGAATGTAGCCTTGTCAAGAGATGAAGCATGTCCTCTCGTAGCTTCCTTTGCCTGTTCCAGGCAACCTTCTCGGCTACCATTTTTTCATGTTTCTGGGGAGAAAAAAGAAGTTTTTTAGACTCGAGAAATCGCAGACGAGAACTTACCTTGATCAAGTATTTGTCCGTCTCATAGTGCTTGTATAGATCGGTACTCCTTGCCGAGCGATGGCAAAGCAGGAAATCGTGTGTATGACCACCCTGAGAAACCAAACAATGTAAAAAAGAGAAAATTTTCTTTCTCCAGAAGAAGCTGTGCTTACCATTTCCCAGGGCTTGCAAAGAGCTCGCAGCAACACATCGGCATCGTATTGCATCGCCGGCTTCTCGTGTGGCGCCTTCATGAACGACTGTCGCCTGGCGCTGGCGGCCTTCTCGATCTCACCCTTGGGCGCCGAGAGCTTGCGATCCACGGCGGCGCGATCCAAGCCCACACTGGGCGTCTTGGGCGGATCCATGGCCATCGGCCCAGTCCTGCGAAAGAACCGGGAAAAATGTAAGCCCTAACCGATGGGTGCGTCGAAAAAGTACCTCTACGTGTCATTCTTTTCTTCTACGTGGCCCATCTCCAGCCGTTGTATCACCCACGTCATTAGCCCAGCTGACATGGCGAGCTCAACGTGGCTTCTCCGCCGGCAAACACGTCAGCAAACATCGATTGACGTGGATATGGTTTCCCGCGCGGCAATCAAACTTGAAACGAGGACGTACACTGGCGGGTGCCGTACGTTGAGCCGCAAGGCGCCAGTGGCCGCCCTATTCCCGCTCTTGGCGCCCGAGTGGTTCTTGCAAGCTCCGAGCAAGCACGTCCAATCCAGGAGCTCCGGGACGTAGGGCATGGATGCGATGAGATCCTCCGCGGCATCCAGATGCCCTAGGCGGCCCAGGAGATCTAGGATGCAGCAGTAGTGCTGCTTTGAAGGCTGGATCCCAAAATCCATGGCGATGGACGCGAAGAAGCTCCGCGCCGCCGCCAGATCGCCGCTGTGGCTGCACGCCGCGAACACCGACACGAAGCAGGTATCGTCGATGCAGTCCTCGAGCTTCATCGCCTTGAACGCGTCCAGGGCGGCGGAGCTCTGCCCCGCGATCGCAAACGCCGCCAGCATCGACGTCCAGGAGATTGTGTCGCGCTCCGGCATTCGATGCATGGTTTTCCTCGCGCGATCCAGGCGTCCGTGCTGCGTGTAGCACGCCAGCATCGAATTCCAGGAGATGAGATCGCGCTGCGGCATCTCCGCGAAGATAATCTCCGCGTCGCGGATTTGCCCGTTCTGGGAGAAGGCCGCGAGCATCGCGTTCCACGACACTGGCTGATGTTGGGGCATGGAATCGAACACGCGCTTGGCCTCCTCCACATAGCCCAGCGACGAATATCCCATCAGCATCGAGGTCCACGACACGGAATCTCGTTGCTCCATGCCATCGAACAGGCATTTGGTGTTCTCCAGATCCCCGCTCTGGGAATATGCCACCAGCATGACATTGCAGCACACCACGTCCAGCCGTGGGATTCCCTGGAAGATGCCATGGGCTTTGTGAATATGCCCTTCTCGGGCATATCCCGCAACGAGGGCAGTCCAGGAGAGTAGACTGTGCTGTGGCATATTCTCCATCAGGGAATGTGCTCTCTTTATATCACCCGTTTGGATATATGCTACCAGCATTGCCTTCCACGTCACCAGGTCCCCTTCTGGCATTCCCTCGAACAAACGCATGGCCTCCTTTACTTGCCCTGACTGTGCATATCCAGTCAGCATGGCATTCCACGTCACGAGATTCCACTGAGGCATGGCATCAATCAAATTCCTTGCCTCTGCCAACTTGTCAGTCTGGACATACCCAGAAATTAATGAGTTCCATGAAACTATATCATGAGAGGGCATTTGATCAAACACACCCTTTGCAAGATTGAGAAAGTTGAAATGAGCATAAGCTCCTAAGAGTGCATTCCATGACCTGAGATCTCTTTCTGGCATCTCGTCAAAGAGGACTTTGACAGAATCTATGGATCCCATTCTGGAATAGGCACCCAAGAGTGCGTTCCAAGTTACAAGATCCCTGTGAGGAACCTTTTCAAAGATCTCTACAGCTGAGAAGAGATGCCCGTTTTGGGCATAGGCCGAGAGCATTGCATTCCATGATGCAAGAGAAGGTGACGAGAGATTCTTAAACACAGCCTTAGATCCCTGAAGATCCCCGTTTTGGGCATAAGCGGAGAGAAGAGTATTCCAGGAAATGTCGTCAATAAATGGCATTGTGCTGAAGAATCGAGCCGTTTCTTTCATATGCCCTTGCTGGGCATAAGAAACCAGCAAACAATTCCAACAAGCAATGTCATGCTCGGGCATTTTATCAAACAATTCCTTCGCCTGATCAAACTCCCGGCTTCGATTCAAGGACCCCAAAAGCGTTGTGAAAGATACCAAGTCCTTTTCAGGCATTCCCTCAAGGAAATCTCTTGTTGCGTCGTGATTCCCAGCCTGTGAAGCATATCCACACAACATTGTGTTCCAGGTGACGGAATCTCCCACAGGCATGGCTTCAAAGATCTGCTTGGCCTCCTCCAGAAGGCCATTTTCGGTGTATGCAGCCAACATGGTGTTACAGGAAAGAACACTTTTATGGGAACTGGATTCAAAGAAACACTTTGCTCTCTCCAAATTTCCAGATTGAGTATATCCACCCAGCAAAAGATTCCAGGAAATTGGATCCGTCTGAGGCATTGCAGCAAAGGTTTTCTCTGCGTCTACGACATACCCCTTCTGGGCATAGGCACCCAGTATTGTGTTCCAAGACACCATATCCCGCTGAGGCATCTTCTGGAATATCTTGTAAGCGTCTGCAATATGCCCGTTCAAGGCACATCCGGAGAGCATTGCGTTCCAAGAAATCAAGTCTCTTTCCGGCATTTCGCTGAAGGTATTTAGCGCTTGCTCGCAGTTTCCCTGCTGAAAATTTACACACAGCACTGCATTGAGCGACACCAGACTCCAAGCAGGCATGTCATCAAACACAGCCTTGGCTGCTTGAAAATCTCCAATGTTGACATAGCAACCAAGAACAATGTTCCACGAGACAACGTCCCTCATAGGAATGTTCTCAAAAGCTTGCTCAATCTCAAACACATACCCACTTTGGGCATATGCCGTGAGCATAGAGTTCCACGAAACCAAGTTCTTTTGCGGCATTTTCTTGAAAACATCTTTTACCTCTGTCAAGTCCCCAGATTCGGAATATGCGTTTAGCATAATTGTCCACGAAATCACGTCACAGTAAGCCATTCTCTCCAAGATACTTTTAGCTTCATTAAGATACCCCCTCTGGGCATAAGCATCAAGCATGGCGTTCCAGCAAACGAGGTCCCGCTCTTCCATTCTCTCAAATATTCTTTTTGATTCCACCAGATCCCCTTCACGGGCATAAGCAGCTAGCATGACAGTCCACGACAGAACAGTGTGCCGTGGCATTGCATCGAATATGCGCCTGGCATCGTCTAGATGCCCGTTCTTGGTGTAGGCGGAGAGCATCGCTTCCCACGAAAACATGGTTTTGTCTTGTGGCAGCGAATCGAAAACTTCCCTCGCGAGCTTGGCATTTCCACACCTTGCATACATGTCTATCACTTTGTTCCACACAAAGTCATCGTTCTCTTGGATGGAACGAGTGTTCTTTACTTGAGCGTGAGTTTCTCTGGCTGCAGGCAGCGTTTTGCAGGATTGGATCAAAGACAGGCATTGGATTCTGTCCATGACATTGGTAAAGAGTGTTTGATCTTGTATATCATGAAGATTTAACTTTGAGTTAATTTTCCATGCAAAACCATGCACCTAAGAATGGCACTGCCAATTTTTGCCTTACGGGATTTGCCACTCTTTGCATGGAACCAGTTAGGTCTTATCAATGGGGACTCTTTTCTCTCGTTTTGCTGGGAATCGTCACAAGCATCGTCAACTCCACAAGACTTTGCGAGTCATGTTTTTCACCGGTAGAGTTGAGCTTCTTATACCATTTTTACCATGTACTCTTTGCTTTCTTACAGTCGGAACAGCCGCTACGCTTCAATGGAGTCCCAAATCTCTGAAAACTCCGCCCGGCGAGGTTTGATCCAGCGGTGGAGATTCAATGCCGGCAAGGGCTGGGTGTTTTGCGTTGACTTTTACGGCGGGCTAGAGTGGAAGGTTAATGTGGCCGACATTATCAAGGTAAATGGAACTTTTAGCGAGCTACGAAGTTAGTTAAGCATGTTGTTAAAATAGACATGATTATCAGGTTAGTTAATCAGAGTTTATGGCATGATAAGTTAAGATGTGGTTAATAACAAGCTTAAATTTTATCGCTAAAGCCCTAAAGGGGGCGGAGCGGCCATGGAGATGGTGCGTAATGCCGTCCGCTCCGTGCGAAGCATCCACTACCGGCAGCTCGCGACGCAGATCATCAGCTTGGGTGAGTGATCAGATCTACAGCGCCGCGGCGCCGGCGATCTGGATTTCTAGAGATTTGGGTTTTTTTGAGGTGAATGTGGTGCTTAGTTTCGGTGGAATTGTGCTTGTCCAGGGATGATCGTCACTTCTGCGCTGATAATCTGGAAGGGATTGATGTGCGTGACTGGGAGCGAGTCGCCGGTTGTGGTGGTTTTGTCCGGCAGTATGGAGCCTGGCTTCCAACGGGTAAGCAAGTTTATGGTTTTTTGCTAGAAGTGTTCTTCGTTTTCTTTCAGGGTGACATTCTCTTCCTGAGGATGACCAAGGATCCCATCCGAGCGG
Organism: Selaginella moellendorffii; assembly: GCF_000143415.4. Classification (NCBI taxonomy): domain Eukaryota; kingdom Viridiplantae; phylum Streptophyta; class Lycopodiopsida; order Selaginellales; family Selaginellaceae; genus Selaginella; species Selaginella moellendorffii. The sequence continues at coordinate 745,320 of NW_003314299.1, read as the reverse complement.
GAGAAATCGTGGTGTTCAACGTCGATGTAAGTGGCCAATCTCTCTCGGAGATTTTCTCTCGAAGAGTTTTGCAAAGTCTTGCAACTTAAGCTCCGGGGTTCTTGCAGGGTCGAGACATACCGATCGTCCATCGCGTGATCAAAGTCCACGAACGCCAGGAAACTGGAGAAGTCGAGGTTCTCACGAAAGGTTGGTTTCTTCGATTTCTTTTCTAGAAATCTGTGTGTGTGTGTGTGTCTCGTGAACTCTCATGAATCAGTGATCTTCGTTTTCTAGGCGACAACAATTACGGTGATGATAGACTCTTGTATGCGCAAGGCCAGCTCTGGTTGCAAAGGCATCACATAATGGGCAGGGCTGTGGGGTGAGTGCTTCGATCTTGCTCGCGAAAATCCTTGTTCTCATCGTGCGTTTTTTCGCAGGTTTCTCCCTTACGTTGGCTGGGTCACAATTATCATGACCGAGAAGCCAGTGATCAAGGTCTGGTTTTCCTTCTCATCTTTGATGTTCTTGCTGATTTTTTTTGTTTTTTCGATTTGATCGTCCGCGCAGTACATTCTGATTGGAGTGTTGGGGCTACTGGTTTTGACATCCAAAGAGTGATAAAAAAATCTAACTGTTGGAAGAGAACATTTGCATTTTGGAACAATTGACAATGGTTTATCCTTTGTGATGACGTGTCATAGCAAGTGGCTGATGACATCAGCCCTACATTTAGTAGCGATGGGCAAAGCATCGCCTTGAATACGCCAAGATTTCTCGATCTTTTGGAAATTTCTTTCCAGGACTGATCGTCACGTCCACACTGATGATCTGGAAGGGAAGCGAATCGCCAGTAGTAGTCGTCTTAACTGGAAGCATGGAACCTTTCGACGAGTAGCTGCAAGTCGTTTGAAAGCGATCTTGTCAGCGCGATTTGCTTTTCTTGAACATGACCTCCGAGCCGGAGAGATCGTCGTGTTTAACCTCGATGGAAGTCTCTCGATCTCTCTAGAACTTTGAAATCTCGTCTTGCAAGGACGAGACATACCGATTGTCCACCGAGTTATCAAATCCCAGCGAACATCGAGAAACTGGAGAAGTTGAGGTTCTCACGAAAGGTTGACTGCTTTTTTTTCCTTTCTTTCTCGAAAACTTTCGCAAAGTCATGTGTTTAATCTGCGAAAGCTTTTTCGCAGATTTCGCAGTATAGATTTGATTTAGTTTCGCAGTACATACTACTTGGAGCTCTCGGTTTGATGGCTTTGGCTTCGAAAGAGTTAACTTTACTGCCAAGACGTTTTCACCGCATGAAAGTTAATTAAAATTTTTTCTAAGTGTTGTGTGTTTACTTTGATTGCGAATCGTCAAAAAGGGAATCGAGCACAACAACCCATCAAATAAACTAGAGATTCCCCCCCACGAGATGCTCGTGGAATATTCCCGAGAATTCTACCACCGCCATTCGCTCACGTGTCCGGGCGCTGTCCGTGCGATGCCCTCCCATCCGACGCTCCGTACGCCTCGAAGGGTTTTCTTCGGCTGAGCGCCCTCTGTGTGTGTGTGCGCGTGCGCTGTGCCGGTTCTCATGGCGTGACGGAGCTAGGGTTCGTCGGGAGGAGCTCGCAATCGCGACAATTCGGCTCGGCGTCGAGGTATTTCGCGGGGGCGCGGCTCGCGCATTTTGGAAAATCTCTGGCCGGGATCTGTTGACTCGCGCGATCTGCAATTCTATGGTGTGGAATTCGGTGCTGCGTAGCTGCTAGCGCGATTTGTGAGGCAGGATCCGGAATTCCAGAAGCGAATTTCTCCCAATCACCATGGGATCGTTCGGTCTCGAGTCACTCCCGGTTCTCCTGTCCGATGTGTCGTCGCTGGTTTTGGTGCTGGCGGTATCCGCCAGTGCCTTGATAGTATCGATCGTTTTGTTGTTCTGGAGGAATGCTCCGGCCAAGAAGGAGGAAGAGAAGAAGATGTTTAAAAAGCCAACGATTGAAGTGGAACCCGAGGACGACGATCCCGACAAGAAGAAAGTTTCTGTTTTCTTCGGTACCCAAACAGGGACTGCCGAAGGCTTTGCCAAGGTCTTTCTTTCTCTCTTTTTTTCTTTGTGATGTTGTGATGGACTGAGAACTCTTGGCAGGCTATCGTAGAAGAAGCGAAGACAAGGTATGACAACTCGAAGGTCGTGCTCAAGCTTGTAGATTTGGTGAGATAATTATTTTGGCCGAGTGTTATCAGATTGAGATTCATTTGATGTTTTTATCTGGCAGGATGAATACGCTCCAGAAGATGACATGTACGAGCAGAAGTTGAGAAAGGAGACGCTTGTGATTTTTGTGCTGGCCACGTAAGTTCTTCCACGAAGTTGCCAGGTGTTCTTACTTGTTGATGCATTTTAGATACGGCGATGGAGAACCGACGGATAATGCTGCTCGCTTTTACAAATGGTTTGTCGAGGTATTTGAGACTTCCTTGTACGTACGTGTCATCGAAATTTTGGTGTTCCGTTTTCAGGGGGAAGAGAAAGAACCGTGGCTGGGAAACTTAAGTTACGCGGTTTTTGGTCTAGGAAACAGGCAATATGAGCACTTCAACAAGGTATGCGAGTTTACGTTGTTTGGCGAGCATAATCTTTATCGTTACCGTCCTTGCAGGTTGCAGTTGAAGTCGACGAAGCATTGGAGAAGCAAGGTATATCATACGATGGTATTTTTTAGTTTTTCCTCAAAACTTTCTGCAATGCAGGTGCAAAGCGGCTACTGAAATGCGGTCTTGGTGACGATGATCAGTGTATTGAGGATGATTTTACGGCCTGGTAAACATGTCACTGAATTAGCATTCGTTTCTTATCTTTTCGTTTGCTTAGGCGTGAGCAATTGTGGCCCGAGCTTGATGTGCTACTGCGTAGCGAAGATGAAACCGGCTCTGCGACTCCTTACATGGCTGCAATTCCTGAATATCGTGTGGTTATTCACGAAGGAGGCACAAAGGCTTATGAGAAGGTCGCAAGGAACGGCGAATCTCTGTGTGACATAAGCCATCCTATCAGGTAGGAATCTACCAAACTGTTTGTTTTTGTCCGTGCTTCTCACTAGCGATACTTGCAGATCTCCTGTTGCTGTCCGGCGTGAGCTTCACACGCCCTTATCGGATCGCTCGTGCACTCACTTGGAGTTCGATATTTCTTACACTGGCTTGACGTAAGTCCTATATATGTGGTTTAGTTTTTGTCTCATTGTAACGAACAGATATCTCACTGGGGATCACGTGGGAGTTTTTGCTGAAAACCAAGATGATGTTGTAGAAGAGGCGGCTAAAGTACTTGGATATTCGCTAGACACAATCTTCACACTGCACGGTGACAACGAGGATGGCTCACCCCTTTCAGGTGTGCCTCCTCCTTTCATGGGGCCGATCACAATGAAGGCGGCTCTTCAACAGCATACCGATCTGCAAAATCCTCCTCGAAAGGTAACTACCTGTTCTCTGCCTCTCTTCTAACGTGTTGATTGTCTTCAGGCAGTACTTTCCGTTCTTGCTGCCTATGCCTCCGATCCGGAGGAGCAAGAGCGACTGAAACACTTGCAGTCGCCACAAGGAAAGGTGTGTTTCCAAACTTTTACTCCTTATTTTACTAACTTGTGGCTACAGGACGAATATTCTCAATATATTGCTGCAAGCCAGAGAAGTCTTATTGAAGTTTTGCAAGATTTTCCATCGGTAAAATTGCCCATTGGTGTCTTCTTTGCTGCGGTAGGGGCCCGGTTGCAACCGAGATACTACTCCATTTCATCGTCTCCCAGGTACGAAAGTCTTTCTCTCACTTTTACTGTCTTAATGATCTGGAGCAGGTTTTCGCCGAGTCGGATACATGTCACTTCTGCTTTAGTGTATGGAAAAAGTCCAACTGGTCGATTACATCGAGGTGTTTGTTCTACATGGATGAAAGTAAGATCTTTGTCTTTTTCTCTCTCTCTCTCTTGTTTCTTATTCACGTGTTTACATGTGGACAGCATGCAAAATCGTCGGAAGAAACAGGAAATGACTGCAGTTGGTCACGTATTTTTGTCAGGCAATCTACGTTCAAGTTGCCGTCAAAGTCCACTGTTCCTATAGTGATGATTGGACCTGGAACAGGCTTAGCTCCTTTTAGAGGTTTTTTGCAGGTGAGCAAGCGTCTTTCGTCATAAATCATTTAGCGCACCATGTTTTTCTACAGGAAAGGGCTGCCCTCCAAGAATCTGGCGAGCAGCTGGGAACTGCGATTCTTTATTTCGGCTGCAGGAACCGGAAACAAGTAAGCTTGGCTGGAGTTTTTAAGCTGTAATCGATTCCTACCTTGCAACGCAGGACTATATATACGAGGAGGAGCTTGCAAGATACCGGGAGACGGGCGTTATCACAGATTTGTACGTAGCATTCTCAAGGGAAGGCCCGACGAAAGAGTATGTGCAGGACATCATGATGAAGAAGGTATGAGAAAACGTAAATGGGGGAGTGTTTCGTGACTGTCGCGCTTTTCTCAGGCAAACCAGTTGTGGGATATAATCTCCGGCGATGGATATATTTACGTCTGTGGAGATGCAAAAGGAATGGCAAAGGACGTGCACCGCACACTCCACACGATAGTCCAGGAACAGGTGCCGGATTTCATTCCTCGTAATGTTTTTGTCCCTGATTTTATTCCCGTTTTTATCTCAGGGCTCGTTGGACAGCTCCAAAACAGAGGCTTTTGTCAAAAAGCTCCAGATGGATGGCCGCTATTTGAGAGACGTGTGGTAACAGCAACTAGGAGGTAAACAAAAGGATACATCGAAACGATGTAAGATTTTGGCGCTCGTTCGTCGATTCTTTCCACGGATTATGTTATGTTTCTCTTCTTTTTTTTTTATAATGTAGACAGGCGCTTGATGTAGAAGGTGGCCAAGTTGAGTTGGCCGCCCATGAAAAAAGGATAAAATCATATTGGCTTGGGAGATCCTGTTGGCTTGTTTGTTATTGGCGAGCATGAACGAAGGTTTTGTGCTCCGGGCTACTGTTAAAATTTGGATTTGTATGACTTGGAAGGTTCTAACTTTATGATTCTATATTCCTGTATGTATGCTAATATGCTAATATGCTCAAAGACTTAGCTCGTCGTATTGTTAGCATCGCTAACTTCGCAGTTTGCACTGTCTTTTCTTTCATCTTGTCTCCTCGGGTACAAGCTAAGTCTCAAACTTTGTCGAGGCTAAAAGCTTCAGGCTATGGCTTTGGAGCTCGAGAAACTAAGAGCGCTCGAGCTGTTATGTCAGGTCCCTTTGGTTTGCTCGCAACGACGCTCGCAGAGACGACTCGTAGTTCGACCAGCAGCCGCTTCATCGGCGTCAGTAGACTCTGCAAAGCCGAGCAGTGAGTGGAAGCTTTGTGCAAACGATTGGACACATTGTCTCTGATACGAACTTTTGTTCTTGCAGGTTCCTTCGCTACCGCTCCGCAAGGTGTCATGACACTTCCCAGGACAGTGAGTCCTCCGAGTAGCAAAGAAGTGACAATTCGAGAGCCAGCAATCGAAGACGTGCATGCATTCTGGGATTACCAGAGGATTTTTGGCTCGCAACGAGCTGAAGTTAAGGATCCAGTCCGGCTCAAAGTCGTGGAGGGACGAATTCCGAGCGATTTAAAAGGGTCCTACTATCTCTGTGGTCCGGGTCTCAGGGCGGATGATCATGGATCCTGCGTAAGTCCTCTCGACGGTCATGGATACCTGAGAAAGTTTCACTTTGGCAATGGAGATCTTGTGCAATACTCGGCAAGGTTCGTCGTTGGATTGCATTTTTTTCTGGTGTTGATCTTATCCTCAGATATGTGAGAACGGAAGCGATGAAAGAAGAATTCGACGAGGAGTCTCGCTCATGGAAGTTTCAATACAGGGGGCCCTTTTCCCTGTTAAGACATGGCCACCGCATTGGCAACTTCAAAGTGATGAAGAACGTCGCAAATACCAGCGTGTTGAAATGGGGAGGCAAACTCTTGTGTCTTTGGGAAGGAGGTGAGCCTTACGAAGTCGACGAGGACACCCTCGAAACCATTGGAACTTTCAGGTGATTTCATACCAACTTTGCAGCTCCAACCCAATGTTTTCGTTTCCATGCAGACTTCCATTTGAAGAATCGGGAAAGGATGATAGACTGCAAAGCTCTGTAGCGCTGGATCTGTGTGCCAGGGCCCTGCTTCCCATACTGACAGGTATTTTATACTAGCATGCTGATCGCTTATTAACCTTTTATCCTGCAGGAGGATTTAACATGCCAAAAGAGAGAGTTTTGGCTCACTTCAAGATTGACGAGAGGAGGCAAAGACTTGTGGTGATCACGTCGAATGCTGAAGATATGGTGCTACCGAAGGCGACATTCACTGCCTATGGTACGATAAACATTCTTTCTTGTCAGAGGTATTAATGTGTTTTTGTTCTACTTGTGTAGAATTTGATGCAGACTTCAAGCTGATACAACGTAAGGAATTTCTTCTCAACGATCAGTTAATGGTTCACGACTGGGTTCTTACTGACGAGCACTATGTCATTCTCGGCAACAGGGTGACGCTCGATGTTGGCAGTAAGTCCATTCTTCTTTTCATTCGAAACAAAGTAAGATCCTGTTTGTATTTGAATGTAGGTTCACTCACTGCAATGGCGGGCCTTTCTCCCATGATAAACTGCTTGGCAGTGGACGAATCAACAACATACAGTCCCTTGTATATGCTTCCTCGATTCGACGAGAGAAACGGACGGGATTGGACTGTGCCTGCTAAAATTCCGGGCCAGCTTTGGGTGACCCACTTTGCCAACGCAAGCGAAGAAACATTGGAGGGGGGCCACAAAATTAGATTCGTCGTCGATGCGTGCCTCAGCTCTTACAAGTGGTTTTCTCTAAACAGCATATTTGGTGAGTTTGTAAGCTCTTATATATCAAATAGTGCTGAGTTTCCTCTCTTTCTTGTTCCAGGATACAAGTGGCAAGAACAGCATATGGATCCGGGCTGCATGAACAACACTTCCTCCTCAAAGTTCATGCCGGAGCAGCTACACTCTCCAAGAATGCACCGAGTGACTGTGGACGTCAGCAATCTCGATGACAGCATCCTCTTGCAAAAGTCGGAACGATTCAAGAATGCCAACTTCGCGACGGACTTCCCGGTTATAAACTCCACAGCTTCGGGTGGCAAGAACGAGTTCACGTACGCTACCACAAACTCAGGCCGGCGCAAGACCCTCTCGAGCTTTCCAATGGACAGCATCACGAAGCTCCACGGGCCAAGCGGCCGAGCATCGTCATGGTGGGCCGGGAAAAGGTGTGCTGTTGGAGAGCCACAGTTTGTCAAGAGGAAGAGCTCCCAAGGTGGCGAAGACGATGGTTACGTGATCTTTGTCCAGGTAAAGTTCTACGCCCAAGCAAAGTGCTTGAACAAGCTCTAATCATTCTGCTTTGCTCTTCCATTCTCAGTACTCGTTTGTGGACGAGAGACGCTACTTGGTGATCCTGGACGCGCGTCGCATTGGTGCAAGGGGCGCTCTCGTGGCCAAGGTGGAGGTTCCAAGAGAATACAGTTTCCCGTTCGGCTTCCACGGCTTGTGGCAAGACTCTTGATCTCCAGCGAGGTACCGATTCCCTTCTATTCTCTACACTCAATTCTTTCGAGCGTCATGCGTCGTGACTCATTCATTTATCAAGTTTCGAGTCCACCATAGATCATAGAAAGACGGAAAGGAATTCGAAGCGATCGAGAAATCGAAAAATCTCCAAGGATATTCGTGAGAGGAATATTCGTGTTAAGATTCTTTAAGAATATTCTTCAAAAGTATATTCGGCCGTTTTAAAAAAAGGCGCCAAAGCGCGAAGAATTAGGTCAGGCAAAGATGAGCGTCTTGGCAGCACGATTGCAATGCTTTCGTATGGATATGGGCTTGGATCATCATCGAACAGCAGGCAAGAGCAAGCACCAGCGATCCCCGGCAGCTCCAATTCCACCACCACCGCCGTCTACGTTGTCCTCTCCACGCTCGAGCACCGCCCAAGAGCCACGCGCAACCAGCATTCTCCCCCCCAGGCCGAGTGCGTCTACACGAACCAGGAGATGGCCTACTCGCACGCCCTGGCGCGAGCTCTAGAGGACGGCTCCGCCTGCCTGGACGACGATGGCGTGGAGCGGCTGTCGAGGATCGCCAGGGACATGGCCGCGCTGTCCATGCCTTTCAGGGAGTCGTGGCGCCGGGCGCACGACTTCCTCGAGGCGGAGAAGGCGCGGCTCGACTGGGACGTGTGGCCGCGCTGCTGGGTCCAGGAGACGCAGCTGAGCGTCCGGCGGATGTCCGGGGGCCCGGCGCTGCTTGTCGAGGGGCTCGGCTACCTCTTCTCCGACGAAGCGGCTCCTGAAAGCGAGGATGAGGAAGAACACAGTGAGAGAGATGGTGGCGACAAGGAAAAGTACCAGGAAGAACGCGAGGAGGATGCCGGAGCCAGCGGTGTTGTTACAAGTGAAAACGTTAGAGATGATGAGTCTACGATCTCATGATCCGCGAAATCCCTGTCACTACTGCAGCAAAAGAGAGTTTTAAGAGGACATCCAAAAACAAAAAAATCGTTTTTTACCTCGGGTGCTACTGCTGCTCGATCCAACGAAAGTCTAGACCGTCTTGTGAAAAAAATATATGTAGGTACCTTTGAGGAAGCACTCGTAGTTCGTGATATACAATACCCTGTTGCACGCGCTGCTACTACAAAACTGCCAGTAGAAGGTGATCTCCCACCGACAGCGCCTTGATGATGTGAAACAAATCTTCTTCCGTCGCGGCCGTCCACGGATACAGGACGTTCAAGTCGATGGAGTAGTGGGACGTCGGGTCTTCACCGCCTGGAACGTAGGCAACTTTAGCGAAGGCGCGGCTGTCGAACTGGGAGGGCCGGTCCATGGCCAGGAAGAAGAGCGGCATTGCGAGCTCGTGCGCGAGCTTGTTCTGCACGCCCACGGATGCCAGGTCCTTGAAATCGTCCACCAGTCGCTTGGGAATGTAGAAAAAGTCGGAGGAGCTGTGGATGAATTTAGTGTCGTCCATTGTCTCCCGGTAGGTCGCTTTGAGCTTGTCGGGCAGGTTGTATATCGTCTTCGTCACTGTTCTCTTGATGCTGCTCTTGAGAAACCAGATGGTGCCCGTCTCGTTGAAACTGTGGACTGTCCAGGACGACTTTACCTGCAATGACACCAAAGTACGTAAATCCAATGCTTCTTCTTTGCGTTTCTTTGCGCCGATATACTACTTACCTCATGCATTGTCCACAACTTTTTGTTGTTTCCTTGCATGTTCCAGTAATTGAAAACAACGTGATCTTTCAGGTATAAAAAACCGGCTGCTTCGGGGTACTTATCAAATATACCAGGGAACGATCTGCGTCACAAGCCATCGATTAGAACAACTGAAAATAAATGAAAAGTTACTTACGAGTATGCCTGCCATCCGCCTCCAACGTCTATTCCCAGCGTGGAATCAGCCTCCGTTGATATCACCACGACGTGCTTGAACAGGCGTCCATACAGCATTCGCCAAACCGGTATGTTGGACCTGCGAGGCCAGTCGCACTCCAGTATCAAAACCATATTGGCGGAAGAGCTTCGCCACTTGAGGAGATGGCCCATCTCTTTCTCGACACTGACCGCATCAGTAACGCCAGAATAAACAGGCTTGAGGATCTGAGGTAGAAACTGCCTTGATCCCTTGATCGTGTTCTCCACAGGTTGCAGCTTTGGCGGTTTGTAGCCAACTGACACAAGGTCCTGAAGCCAAGCAACGGTGAGAGCCAAGTCCTGTCCAGACCAGAAACCGTTCTTCGCCATCTCGTAGCTCAAGTCGAGAACTCTTTCGAAGAACGTACTCTTGCTCGAGTGCCACGACTTGAGAAAATCAATAAGCTGCCCCCAGTCATGTAGTAAATCTTCCTCGTCCCCAAACGTCGAGCCTTCAAGCGTGTCGAGCCGATGCACTGAAGGAGGATAGAAAGCGACGATACCACCAACGTCCCAAAGGAGCCTCTGTGCCCAGTATCCCCTGATGACGTCCGAAACGGCAGTGTGCACGGTAACTGGAAGCATCATCGCCCAGAACGCTTGCTCATGAAACAAAGTGTTGAGCGAGTTCACAGGAGCCATAGTTCCACGCGGGAGAGCCACCTCCGGAGCCAGATGATCGAACTCAATGTTGATCGGCTCCCCTGCAAGCCTCCGGGTGTGGTAGAAGATAGAATCAACGTCGGGAAGTCCATTGCCTGTTCCTTGCTGGATGAACTGGTTTCCTCCAGAAACTTCATCGTAGTAAAACTCCGGAGCGATGTCTGGAACCGACGTGAGCGAGAGCCCGCGAGGCCACACGGAACGCTGTCCAAAGTGGATGAAAGGATTCACCAGCGTCCTGTTCTTCGCCTTGTACTGCAACAGCGTCTTCCTCGGGCTCAGCTCGATATCAAACGACTTCCCAAGATGGCCACCAGCTAGAAACGTTGAGTGCGTATCAGCGTCGTAGATCCTCACAGCTCCATGCTGGATGGCGAAGAGGTAGCCGATGCTCTTCCGGACGTAGGAGTTGTAAGGCAGCAGCGAAGTGATCCTATACCGGAAGGTGGTCTGCAAATCGGTGGAGAGAAAGATCGCCCCTGGAACCAGCCAGTCCGCTGGAGTATCAGTGTCGCCTATAGCCAAGACTTGCCACCCCTGGAGCTTCACCATCCCTCTCACCTCGTCCGTGGGAGCCCCGGTCACACACAGGACGATCCAATTCTCCGCTTTCACGGCAGCAAAGCGAGCCTTGTCCTTGAGGTGATGGACTCTCCCAAAGTTGACGCTGGGATACGTGAGAACCTCCGGCTTGGCCTCGTCACACAGCGTAGAACCACCTCCTTGTCGACTGAGTAGCACCAGGAGCAACACACTGAGAAAGAATGCCGCGACGAGGAAGGCTTTGGTGGGATTGTTGGCGAAGAAATCCCCTGGAGAGCTCACGAACTCCGGCCAAGATCTCCCCACAGAAGAAGCCTGGGTATCAGGCGCCTCTGGATTCATCCCGCTGATATCGTCGTCGGATCTCGTCTCCACGACCTTGTACGCTACCCCATTCCCGAATCCATCGCTCTTGTCGCGATCGCGGCGCTGGACGTGCATCGGCGCCGGCTTCGCTGTGGTAGATCTATCCTCCTTGTCATCCAGCTCCACCTGCATTGCTCCAATCGCTGCCGGTTTGTCGCGCTCTCGTCGCTGGACCTCCATCCCGGCTAGATTCTAGTCCATTCCAGGAATTTCCCGCTGGCTCTTCGGTCTTGCCGTCGAGCGCTTCGATCTGGAAGAAATTTCTTGCTGGCGCTCCAATCTGGCCTGAGATTTTGCTCGATCTAGTCGAGCTGGCAGCTGGATTCCACGTACCTAGCGGTGCGAGCGCTTCGTTCCCCTGAAGAACCCTAGCCCTCTCTCACTCCTCGACTAGCGATTTAATCTGGGCCGTCGATCTTCCGCTAGCTAATCCACGTACGGTGGTTGGGCCGTTTGGTGGAAGCGAAAGTGATGGGTCATCACCTTGATGCGAGACGAGACGTTTTAAACTCCGAGCAATGGCGGGGCGCCACGTAGTCGCCGTACAACCACGCGCTGGATTCGTACGGTCTTCTAGGGTTCTTCCGCTCTTTACGCCTGTTAAAGCTGAATTGGAGCGTTTCGTGAATGGCGCTGGATTGGAGCTGAAGCAAAGCGCCAGCACCTGGCGGGAATTGGTAAGGCTGAGTGGCGCGTCTCTCGATTTCCCTGCGCGTTTGTGTATTTATTTAGCTCGATTCTCCCCGCCAGTGCTGTTGCATAGGGTTTGTTTCCTTCATTGTCTTCTCTCAAGCTCTTGTGCGATTGTTTTGATCTAGATCGAGCGCTCTAGCGTAGTAAATCTGCCACATTTTTGCATATATTTGGTCTCTAGCTGATTCTCTTGCAGTAAGCGTTTTTTTTTATTTTTTTGTTTTGTTTTTTCGTTTTTTCGTTTTTTTAAAAACTTGTTTTGATTGCTTGTTCTTGTTTCTCATGTTCTCATCTTAAGATTTTTCTCCCTTCGCTACGATCAAAGTTGCTAACTTTTTTGTTTGTGTTATAAGTTTAGGTGGCTTCACTACAGCCATGACCACGCCGAAGGCCCGACTTAATCAGCTCTATAGTGCCTCCGATGGGCAACCGCGGTATTTTACGTTATCTGGGAGGCCTCCTGGTTGTCCAACGCCGAAGCTACAGTCTGGATCCACATTCTACTGCAAAGTGGAGCTTCCAAATGGAACAGTCGTCGTCTCGGAGCCTTGTAGGCGAAAGAAAGATGCAGAGCAGGACGCAGCACGAAAGGCCTTGCATGAGGTAACATTCTTTTGTTTTCTCGTTTCTCTTTGTATCTTTGTTTCATTTTTCTAAAGACTTGGCTTTCGTTTTTGTAGATTGGTACGCCTTTCGAAAGCGTGGCTGCTGCTTTCAGCACCATGAAGTCGTCGGAGGAAGTCTGGATCGAACTGAAGCTTCGGATTGAAACGGCTTTCTCCAACGAGGTGAGTCCTTCCTCCTGTTTCAAACTACGCTACGCGTTTTAGAGGCATCCGGGTTTATGCTGTTGTAGTGTTAGTGCAGTGTGTGTTGAACTACAAGCCTTTGATGGAGCACTTTAGAGCAGCCATTGTCCGTAGGGGCAAGAGTCATGCACCCGTGCCAGCCACTGTTCTCGCATCCCTGGATACGAAAATCATCAGTATGTGCAAGGCTCTCGATAACATCTCGGATGGCAATCCAGCCCGCGCACTAGAGCTTGTTTATAAGGCAGCTAAGGGGTCGTCAGTCTTGGCCTGTGATGCTAACATGTGGATCAGCAGAGTGGAGCCATTTCCAGCACACGTTAAGAGTGGACTGCTGGAACAGACAACAGAAGCTTCAGTTGCCTCCGAGAAAATTCACTTTGATGCGGTCTACATACCATTTGCTCTCGACCGGACGGTTTCTGCTATACGGATAAATATCGATCCGAGTGACTACTACATGGATGTTCTAGCACGTCAGCTCGGCATCGACGATGGTGCTCGCGTACTAATCTCGAGGTATAGAAGTTTTCTTACGTGTTTCCTTATTCGGTCTGACTTTGTGTTTTTCAGATCTATTACCAAGGCTCCCTCTGGGACTCGTTTGTTTTGGCGCCTTGCTGAAAGAGATGATAAGAGTTCAGGAGTAAATATGCGGGCAAGTACGCTTACTAGCCATTCTGTGTATGGTAATGCTATTCTCGCTGCTGTCGGCTCTACCTGGAAGTCCGAAGGTCGCCTTTGCTACGACGACGTGTCGTTGGGGTGCTACTACAGGTACATTCTGAAAGTCAAACTTATTTAGTGAACTAACACTTTCACCAGGCTAGCTCTTGGAAAATCTCCATCTGGAAGCTACAAGCTTTCGAGAGGGGCTCTTTTGACGGCTGAACTTCCACCGACTTTCACATCAAAATCGAGGTGGAGAGGCTCGACGCCACGGTCTCTGCTAAACGAGTTCTGCCACCAGTCTCACCTTCTGGCTCCGACGTTCTGCTCTTACCCCGTCAAAGGAGACTCAAACGACTCATGCGCCGGATATGAAGATCACGGTTGCACAGCTGATACTTCGGACCAGACAGATCAAGCCGAGAACAATGGCAACGTAAACGCTGCGCAAGGACCGTTTCTGTGCAAGCTGAGAATGCTCGTGTGTGGTGCACCGCGGGAATTCGAGTCCGAGAGGTCATACAGGAACCGCAACGACGCAATACAGAGCGCCTGTTTGCAAGCATTGCTCTACTTCGACACTTCACTCGCTCATCTCATGAGTAGCTCGAACCAAAGCTCCGGTGAGGATGAAACAAGCAGGCAGGCTCTCTTTGAGGTTACGGAAGGAGAAGAGAAGACTTGCGACAGGCCACCTATCGGCTCCATGGTTCATGTGGAGTACAGTGCCAGATTATGTGTCGGGGCTGTTGCTATAAATGTAGAGAAGCAAAGTGACATTGAGTTCGAACTGGGCAGTGGGGCTGTGCTTGGCCTTCTCGACACATGTGTTACTGGCATGTGTGTTGGTCAGAGTGCTCGCTTCTCTACGCCTTTGCCGTCCGTCGATTTGCTGCTGGCTACTGAGAAGGTCGACGCAGCTCTTTTCCACGATGTTCTTCCAGGTACTTTGACAATTTTGGCTCCCTGAATTTTTTAGTGATACGAATGTTTTTTACTTTTTTATTTTTTGTTTCTTTTTCAGGGAGCTTGTCTCTGGAGTACACCGTCTCGTTGCTAAAATATGTGGAGGCTGCCGAAGCCAGGATGGAGTCCGCCGTGTTTTCACCGCCGCTTTCGAGACAGCGCATCGATTTTGCGCTTGAGCTTTTCCAACGGTCGCAAGCTTTATCCTTGGTAAGCCATCTCTATTTTGCTAATGATGAATGCTTAGTGTGGTTTGTTTAGATCGACTTTGGGTGTGGATCAGGGAGCTTTTTGGAAGCTATAGTAGAACAGCCAAACAGCCTGCAGCATATAGTCGGTGTGGATATCTCCTTGAGAAGCCTCACAAGAGCATCGAAGGTACCAAACGTATTACGTTTTGGTTTTTCCAATCTAACTTTGGTGCTTTTGTAGTCACTACAAGGAAAGCTAGCGAAACTCCGTGGTGCCCTGGAGAGCGTGACGTTGTATGAAGGCTCGATTGTGGAGCCAGATCACCGGCTCCATAACTTTGACGTTGCAACTTGCCTAGAGGTAATGCAAGTGTTTCATTATACACAGTTTTTCTTTCTGCTGGTTATTTTCTAGGTGGTCGAGCATATGGATCCGGAACCGTTATCAAGGTTCGGGAAGAGCATCCTTGGGATAATGCAACCGAAGGTACTGCTGGTGTCGACTCCAAACATCGAGTACAATCCAATCCTCCACGGTATAGTAACTAGAAAGGAGAAGAGCGAAGGCTTAGAGGAAACTCTAGACGCAAAGAAGGCAGAGGGTGACGAAACTGTCCGGCTTAGAAACGACGACCACAGGTTTGAGTGGACAAGGGCGGAGTTTAGCGACTGGGCCTCGGACTTAGCTTGTACATACGGCTACTCGGTAGAGTTCTCCGGTGTCGGTGGGACGCCCGGCCAAGAACCAGGTTTCGCTTCGCAGATGGCAATCTTTACTAGGACGGGAACGGGAATGGGAGTCCGTGATTCGGAGCAGCCGAAAACGGGCGAGTACTCCACTCTTTGGAGATGGTCATCGAAGGTGTGAGTGTTTTTTTTTTGTTTTGGGAGCTTGGAGCAGGGCCAGGGGATAAGAATTTGGTGGTTTTTTTCCCAGCGGTCAATTCTGATAGCTTCAGCTCGGCTGGACCAGTGTCCGATTGAAATCCACGAATTTGATACGGAGGTATGGATGGAAGTGTCTTTTTTTTCTTTTCTTCCTTTTGTAACGTGGAGAAAAGCGGCAGGGTTTTCGCGTCAGCGTCGGCGATTAGCGAGGAAACAGGTGGTGTCTGTCTATGGATTGACAGGGGGAGAGCATTGGGGGCGTTTGGTGGAGGAATGGGACTGCGAAGGAGAAGGGAAAAGAGGTGGTGTTTACGTAAGACTTTGCTCGATCATTGGCGGCAGCGCTGCAGGATGCTCGGTAATTATCTCATCTGGGGGGCGTTTTTTCAAGCAAATAATCTTGGGTCGCTTTCTCGTGCGAAAGCAGCCGTATGCGAAGGGATTCCCGGCCATGAGATAATTGAAAAAAAAAAGGAAAAAAAAAATTGAAGGAAAAAAGTAAACCGATTCTATGATTCGCAAGACCAGGAAAGAATGAATGTATACAACGATCTGATCAGCGGAGGGCACGGTACGGTACGTACATTTGCCTCCGTCCGTACGGAGAAGAGAACACTCTCAGTACGGGAGCAATGGGGTGAGCGTACGGGAGAATCGTGAGCATAAAATTCAAGGCCGTGTGACACTGGATCTGACACGCTGATCCAAAAATTTCTTCCAGAAAATGATTCCTTCGCGAGGGATGGGTGTGTGCTCTGGTTGCTGGGCCGATCAGAGCACCCATTCTTTCTCGAAAGCGCTCTCTCTCTCTCTCTCTTTCTCTTTCTCTTTCACTCCGTGCTGCAAGTGAAAGCTGTGAGGATCCAAGCTGCATTGACAAAAGAGCCCCCCTTTCCACGCCAAAAAAGAGATATAATCTCTAGGCATTCACCGTTGCGAGATCCGCGATCGGACGGCTGGCGGGCCAACTTCGATTGTGGGCCGTCCGTTCTGGTGCCCGGATCCAACGGGCGCGGTATCGCTATCCCGCCAGTCGGGTGCGTCATCTTTCTTGACTATGTTGTGTTTTGTGCTGGATTGCGATTGCGTTTCGTGCCACTGCCTGCCACCTTTTCTCTCTTCTCCGTGTCTAATCCGGCTTAGTGGCTGCCTATTAGCGCGCCCCGGATCCATTTTTTCTTCCTGACACAAAAAGGAAGAAAAGAAGGAAAAATAAAAACACCTTTGATGCGATAGATTTCGCTGTCGGCGACGTTGATGCCCCCGCTTGCATGTTCATCTCTTGGAAAGTTCACGAGCAACTTTTAAAGTCGAGGGCGCTGGCCAGGGAGCTACTAGAACTGTGCTTAACCAAGCAAACGAGAATCCATTTTAGTCCAACATCTCTTACGCACCTCTTGACGAAGAGGAATTCTCGTGAGTTTAGTCGCCTGGTCTTTCGCTTCTAGTCTCTCCCACTGTCAGGATCCTTCAGCTTAGAAACTCCACGCTTGTGTCTCCCATTTCAAATGCATTCGCTGCGCCACTATTGACTCTTGCAAATCCGTGCAGGCACACTCTCCTCCTCCTCCTCCGGTAATCCTGCTGAAGCAATAAGCAACGAGTAAGCAAAGTTCACACCAAGTCTCTCACAGTCACTTTCGCAAAGGCTTACTTAAATTCCACGCTCTCGCGGACTCGGAGTCATGTAAGTATGAGCGCGGACTCGCAGTTGTGCTCTCTGTCCCGGCAGAGAATTCTCCTCCTCTTTATAACATACTCGTGGTACTGATATCAAAGGATGGCCGCCTCCATGGGGATTGTTTTTGCAGACAAGGACGAGGATGGGGCGGGCTCCATGTTGCGAAAAAGTGGGACTCAACAGGGGCCCCTGGACGAGAGAGGAGGATGCTCTCCTGATCAAGTATATTACCGCACACGGCGAAGGATCCTGGCGTACATTGCCGAAACAAGCAGGTATTAAGCCAGTCAATTTTGATGAATTCACTTACATACCTTACGCTCATGATTGTTTTTTTTTTTTTTGTTGCACAGGACTGAGACGGTGTGGTAAAAGTTGCAGGCTGAGGTGGATCAATTACCTCCGGCCTGATCTCAAACGAGGAAACATCACCGAGGAGGAGGACGAGCTCATCATTAAGTTGCATTCGCTGCTTGGTAACAGGTAAAAATGGAGAGCTGCTTGAGTTTCTGCTGGCTTGCACTGGACTGAATTATCATGTCTTTTCCTTGATCTCTCTCATTCTGAAACAAATTCGAGTTAGTCTCTCCGAAAAATGCATCAATTTTGTACCACATGCTAAGATGCTTTGTCCAAAAGTCTGAATTTCTAAATCCTGATCCATGGTTTCATATTATCTGCAGATGGTCACTGATCGCGGGCCGGTTAGCAGGACGCACGGACAACGAAATAAAGAATTACTGGAACACTCACCTCAAAAAGAAGCTCCGTAGCATGGGGATCGATCCTCACACGCACAGGCCTCTGGAAGAAGTGGAACAGGAGGCCATGCAAGGAAGAGGCTCTTGTTCCTGTCAGCGGAGCAAGAGCACCAATGCAGGATCCTCGTCTTCGTCCAGTGACCACCATCATCGGCCACCACGCGGAAGGCCCAGCCAAAGAGGTAAAGTCTCGTTCCACAAGCTGCTCACAGATGACCACGAACACGGCTCTCTCGATGCTGACGTTGGAACATCATCCGCAAGAGGACCCCCTGCATCCCCGGCGAGTATGTTTTCTCATAATAGTTCCTCCACAGTCCAGGACCACACCGATAACCAGCACGGTGTGGCGGCTTCCGTCGCTAGAACTGCCGGTCCAGGTGGTTTCAACTTCGCAAACTACTGGGACCAGACGCGGGGCTTGCAGAGTTCCTTCAACTCAGCAACAATGAGCTCGTCTTGCACGGACTCTGTTGTCATCAGCAGCAGCTATTTCCCACGTCCCAACAGCGAGTTCCTCAGCATTCCTTTTGAGTATAACCCGGTGAATGTGGACTGGGAAGGCAACGGAGTAAAGACCGAACAGGAAGTTCTGTTCTCGGAGTCCGATAACGTTCATAGAAACCAGGAAGGTTTTAGTTATGCCTTTGTCAATCCTCCCTCCAATGTTGATCACGGCATATGGGACGTGGACGTTGTTCGTCAAATGGAGGACATGGATCCAGCCATGCTCGTTGGAGACCATCATGCACAGGCAAGTGCCCCTCAAGAATACTGGGAGCACCATCCATATAATCCAATCCCAAAGACCGACATGAGTCTCTGGCCTGGCAAAGAGAGTAACACACGGTGAGTGTCCTAAATTCAATTGGAAAGGAGGATACCTGTCTCATTCATTTTGATCGTGATTCTGTAGCAAATCACGCAAGTGCCAATAAGCATAACACGATCATATACTTGATAAAATATAGGCGGTACCAGCAAACGCAAGAAAAGTCACTACACCCTGTAACGCTAAAGTCGCCATTAGCAAAAGAAGACCTTTCAAATTCTACAAAAAATCTTGCATTCTTCTTCGCAGAAGCACAAAAGCTTGTTATCGAGCCATGCAATGTATTTACGTGCACTGGCTGTAAAGCTAGCATCGCCACCTGTGCAGTGTGAACCGCCCATTAAGAGATGACAGGACAAAGAAAGAAGCACACACCTTATCTACAATTATAGAGCAACGATGAGAGCCTCAAAAATCTTTTCCTGAGTCAGATTTGATCCACGTTGTCACAGGTTCCTCGACATCCTTTTGTGCTGTTCCATTTCCATTCTCGTGCAGCAAAGGATCCTGCTCCTGCTTCATCACCTGTAGAGACAATATCAAGCCTCTGAACAAACCAGCTTCTGCATATACCTGAGGAAGAGTTGTCGCAATTTCGTTTTGCTTTAGCTGGTTTTCTAGAACGCTAACGTAGGAGTAGACACCCATTCCCACCACCGCCACCGCAATACCAAAAATGTTTTTCCAGCTGAAAGGATTTTGCAGCAGAATGTACCCGAAGGCCAAAACGAGACACGTCTTAAGGTGGCCTAAGACTTGGTAAGTCACCGGCGACGTCTTCCCTATAACAAGGAATGTGCTGAAGTTCACAGAAACGGAAATCAAGCAAGAAAGGATGATGAATAGCTGTAAAGGCAAAGAAAAAAAAAGGCGTTTCATAGGCGGATAAAAAGCATGTGCTTACCAGAACTTTGTAGGTGTAGTAGAAAGCGAACACATTTTCCCCAGTAAGAAGGCCATCCAAGAAAGGACCAGTAAGTATCAACGTTGTAGCTTGGTAAGGGCAAGATTGGTATAGTAGCTGCGTGGACGAAACTTTGAACTTTTTCTGAATAGTGTTGGTCATCTGACGCAAACAAGAACGTTAAGGAGATCCCCTGGAAAACGCACAAACTCAGGTGAATCAAAAGGATACGATCTGCGCAACACAAGTCGTGACAATCGCGAAGACGGATAAAACAGAACCAAGAGCGTTAAGCTGGAGATCTGTTATGGTGGCAATTCCCACACCAACGAGAAGTAGCAGCAAGGCAAGCTGAATGCTTTTACTGCAACAAGTAAACCATCATAAGCCACCGACGAGACAAAGGCAACCACAGTTACCTGAAAACTTTCCGTAAGAACACCGTCTCCAAAAGCACTGTGCAAGGAATGATCGCGAGTTTGGTCATCTGCACAACAAAAGAGCTAAAAAACGCGTTCCTTGGACTTCACGAATAAGGTGGCACAAAGGAAATTATTCTTGCCTGGTAGAATCCAACCGAGTTGAAGCCAAGCGTGAGATTGAGGAGGCCAATCGAGATGCCGTTTAGAACGCCGAATCCCATCACAGTTCTCGCATCGAACGGCTTGTGCTCGAAGAGCTTCAGCCAGCGAGCGACGTGGAGGGAGCAGTACGTGACGAGCAAATGCCAGCCAGTTAGCGTGGTCGCTGTGATACCACCCAGATTGTACGAGAAAGATTAGAACACACAGAGGAAAGAAAGAACACAAAGAGAAATCCAAGAACAAAAGAGCAATGCACTTACCAAAGTTAAATCCCAGCGTAGTGATGAGCGCCTTGTTGCAAATTACAATGGCCACGGATGATATCACCGAGAGGCCGAGCGCTCCCACCGTGCCGATCTGCGGACCCTGTTTGTCTCTCATCTCCTCCTCCTTCTCGCTCATTGGCGCCTGCAATGGAAAATCGAGAGATTATCAACCCGCATTCCAAGCTAGGGCCGAAATTCCACTATTGCGCGACCTAAGGAGAGATCCAGGCGCGGGAGCTCCTCTCAATCTAACCTAGAGCGAGGCATCAATCAAGAAGCGCGTGGCAGAGATATTTCGATCGAATCCGCGAGCGAGCGAGAGAGAGATTGCAAGAAGAGGCGGAGAGGAGGAGAGATTTCTTACAAGATCTCGAGCTCCAGCTGGGGATTTGGAGGAAGCGCCCGTGGCAGCGGCAATGGGGACAAGCCCGAGCGCCTTGGATCCGCCCCTGTGACCAGTAGCTGGCTTTTCCGCCTTCCCTACAAGAGAGAACGCTGATCACAGCAGAGATAGAGACAAGCCTACACGTTAAATGCCGCATCGCCTAGGGTATATTCCTTCCCGGAATATACGCCGGACTTACTGTTACAGACGTCGACGTAACGCCAATGGGCTTTAAACCTGGGACTTCCGGCTAGGGTTTACATAGGGTTTTAGGTTCTAGGGTTTCTTGGGCGCCGCCTTCTTCCGGCGCCTTCTCTCTGCTGTGATGCCATTGATTTTACATGTTAGACTATGGAGATGGATTCAATCCATCGCTGAGAACAACGCACTCGTTGCCTGAGCAGAGATTTTCTCTTTAGTTTTTCCATTTCTTTTTTAGTTTGGAGGAGATGATGATTCGATTTGGTCCGTGTTTCTGAAATTGCAGTGACGAAACACATCGTTGTGGCTGATCCTCCATTGTGTTGGTTCTGGAATTATTTGTGGACCCAAGTGTGGATTGCGTGGTTGAACTGGGTGGATTTCGTGTGGAGGCTGTCGTGGATCCATTTCGTGAACTCTTTGGCCGCGTGTTCGTCCGAGAGGTTGAGCAGCATTATGTCGTGCATGTAGCGGACGTCTGCGGGGCTGGAGACTTCGCTCAGTCCGCTAGAAATCATCTGTGCAAGAGTAAAACTTTCACAAACTATGGTGGACAAGTCTAAACAAAAGCAGCCACCATACCAGAGACATTAGATTAAGATACTTTGTAGCCTCTGCTCGAATTTGGTTGAAGGCTTGAGCACAGAGTATCTCAAACGACCGGAAACGAGGGTCATGTGTGCCACCCATCACGAACGCCATGTCGGGCGTCAGCTGAGACCACATAGAAAAATCCAGCTTTTAAACACGAAAGATAAAACAAAGCTGGATGTCTCATACCACGAAGCGTGCACGCTCCCTCTTGATGCCAAACTTCGACTTAAAATGTCCCAAGATGTGCCCGAAATCGATATCTACAAGCACGAAACACCCGTGAACGAGAAAAGATGGATGCAAACAAAAAACAAAGATTGGATGCAAACAAAAGAGATGAGAACGTACGAAAAAACTGGCCGTTTCTCTTGAGCATGATATTATCGTTATGCCGATCGCCTATCCCAAGCAAGCATGTTGCAACGCAATATCCAGCGCAAGATCTCGTGAAGTTATCCAGTGCTCCTTTATAGTTTTCTCCTGCAGGAAAAGCCATTTCGCATTAACAGCCCAGGCGATAGACTTGAGAGCTCACCAGTCTGCGTTTCATGCATGAGCCAGTTGATAAGAGTATCCTCTTTGAAGACAGCCACTCCTCCGCCAGAAGCCTTCGAAATCGTAGTTACAATCGAGAGAAAATGAAGACATGTAAAAGCAACAATCAAACTAATGTCTACCTTGCAGATGTTGGATAAAGTCTCCGAGTTCCAGACGACTTGTAGCATTCCACTACTATCGCCGGTAGCGACGCAACTGTAGATTGTCATTTTCATATCCAGGTTGTGCCTAAGCCATGTCTGAGAAAAAAAGCACTCGAAAAAAAAACATGAGGTATCGAGAGACTCCCACCTTGTTCATGAGGCTAAACATTTCCAGCGTAAGTATGTCTTGACGAAGGTCGTCGCCAGTCTTGAAAATAATGTAAGTGTGCTCTTCCACACTACGGTCCGTGTTCTTGAATACCAGCCAGAGAGGAAGCTTTTTCGAATCCATGTACTTGCATTTCGTCAGTTCCAAGCCATTGACCTCACACCTGAAAAGAATCCAATGCGTGTTAGCTACGTGATCGGCACGTCTCCCATGTGAGGAGACTAAACTAAGGGAGAACAAAAACAAAATTAAGCAGTTACCTGGGATCTACCGGCAACGCGACGCTTTCAAAAGATTCGAGCTCCGAAAGCAAAGAGATAAGTTGCTTCTGACGCTCGGCCTTCTGTTTGACTTGCCTTATACCACGAGCAATGTTGGCTAATGAGAGTACCAGCTTCTCTTGCTTCGAGAGAGCTGTCATAACGTGTGACTTACAAGTCTTTCGGAACTCATTCATTGCAAACTGAAGCTTCACTGCGAAGAAGGCAACCTCCAAGCCGGCCTAAAAGAAGTTCGACATGCTATTGATTAAATATTCACAATATCCACAAACAAAACGACGACAAAATGCCAAACCTTGATGTGCCAGTACAAATAGTAACCGAGCGATTGGTCCACCGAAGCTTTGTTGACGAGGAATTGCAAAAGAGCGGACTCTATCCGTGGCTCGTAATGTAATGCCTGTTACACAAAACTTCAGCTAATAATGACGCTTGGTTTAAGTGTACCTGAACTAGCTGCACTAAGAAAGAGCAGATCTCCTCATTCGAAAGGTTTTCCAGTACAGAGACTGCGTAGTTACGAACAGCAGGATCTCCAAATTGCGGACCAAGTAGCTGTATGTGTGCAAATAGAAAAATTCAATGCAAGGCGATTTTCTGGAAAACACCTGTAAAGCTGTGTATGGATCCAGTGGTTCCCATTTTGCCAGCAACCTGGAAAGATATGGTATTGAGCAACGTGCGAAATAACTTTTCAGCTTGCCTTCGTGCTTCCATAGCGTAAATATACTTTTGCCATGGGACCGATTGCAGAAACCTTGACAAGGCTCTGGGATTGTTCTTGATAGAATAACGGTACCTCCAAAGGATCGACTTTTGTGGTTCCGACGGTACAGAAAAAACATCTGGTATGAGAGAAAAGATAATAAGGGTGAAGCCAAACACAAAACATACCATAACTATCAACGCAAAGAGCAATGTGCTTCTTCTCTTCGGTGCTTGGGAGTAAGTCACAATCGTCTGAAAAGTTTGTCAAACGACGCCTATCAACAACCCAAAACGTGGGAGAAATGTTTTCAGATACGACACAAAGAGCTCCGGATCTTCGAGCGTACTGGTAAACATTGCTTGTCCTTCGTCCTCGTCTTCCCTCATCTTTAGGCTGAAAGGATAGAAGCATTCGTCAAGTGAAACGACCAGAATAGCAATATAGTCTTCCGATATATTTTCTGGCACAGTTCCTGTAAAGCAGCAGGTAGAGAGATCAGGATTCGTGGACAAAACAACATATCTTACCACACGTGTAATACGGTGGATCTTTCCACAACCTGAGATGTTTCACCTTTGAATCAACAGTTCCATAATCATCAATAAAACGATAATTGGCCCAGCCGACTAGCTTTGAGATCAGTTGACAGTCCCTCTGATGCCCGGAGTAGACAGCAAAGTTGAGAGAAGCTACCTGATGAAAGACAATAATTATCACGTTAGTAAATGGTGAAATGAGCTGCACCTCTGGAAGATCGAAAAGAAGTATTGGAAATGTCAGAATCTCGTTCCACTGAGGATTAATGCTCTGTGCGACAAACGTCGTCGACAGCTCCAAGTTTGTCGCTAGACGCTGGCTACCATGGTATCTTTTCGCGAGTTAAAGTCACAGAATGAGTAAGGACCAACAAAAAGGATACAAGCTTCCAATCACATTCATGTATAGCATTTCGTCACTTTCTTCGAAAACGCCATCCTTGAACCAGCATTCTTTAACGTGGACATGCAGATAAGTTCTGCGAAGAAGCGGTGAGCTGAGCTGCTTAGACAACAGACAAGGCGTAAAATGAAAACGAGCTTACAACCGCAATAAGAACTTACGATTTGGCTGCCTAAATTTTAAGTGCGTTGTCCACGTTTTTCTCATAGGACTGAATTTGTACCTTTGCATAAAACTCTGGCTTTTGATGTGAAATCTGTAAAAGCTTGAAAATGAGAGGCTGCATCATGATGAGCAGAAGTCTCGGAATGTCTACCTCTTCGAATTTCA
Organism: Selaginella moellendorffii; assembly: GCF_000143415.4. Classification (NCBI taxonomy): domain Eukaryota; kingdom Viridiplantae; phylum Streptophyta; class Lycopodiopsida; order Selaginellales; family Selaginellaceae; genus Selaginella; species Selaginella moellendorffii. The sequence goes on along the minus strand of NW_003314299.1, from coordinate 720,673 downwards.
GCTTTGCCTCCGCTTTCTGTGTTACGGGTGATACTGGTGCTGGAGGCTCTCCTGACACAGCTGGGTCCAGCACTAGATGAACAACTAAAGGCTTCTTCTCGTCAATGCAGCTCTGGACGAAGCTGTTAATCAAGTAGCTTGTAAGAATGGAAAGCAACAAAAATGGAAAGCGTGGCAACAAACTTACGTACTATCGCACATTCGAGATTTACACGCCTCGCTTGCATCCAGATAAATCCCGAGACTACCCTGAAAGCCCGCATGAACACCAGTCAAAAGTTGTGGGGCTATACCAGTCTCAACGTGTACTCGGACGCCAGATGCCCCTCCTCCGCCTCGTCACAGTTCATAAAGAGACGATCTCTTACGTCGCGCACCAAGTCAGATCCTGGAGATTAAAACGCAGCTCCACAGCGAACATGAGAGAATTAAAACCTTTCATACCTTGGACGAACATGACAACGCTGGTGTCTCCGCTGGGAAAGTAGCACTGGCACTGAATCCTCTCTTTGTCGTACTTATTCAATGCCGTGCTGCTGATGCCATGTTCCTTACTGCTTGCCAAGTTCAAGTTGTCAGCCTTTCCTCAACAGTACGTATGCAAAATTGTTTACCAGTTGAGCTTAGAAATGAAAGAAGTCATGCACGAAGAAAAAAGTTTCTCCACCTTGTTGCAGCGGCAGGCCTTTCATCCAGCTCCGGAAGAGAGCTTTCTCCTACCTATAGAACAAAAAAAGGATCAAACTTAAGCAACAAACGAAGGATAAAACTCAAGCCACGCAAAACAAAGAGCTGGAAGAGAGCATTCTCCTACCTATAGAACAAGACCACGAAAGCAAACTGGATCAAACTTAAACAAAGAAAAGCAAAAAGTTCGTGCTACCAACCGATATTTTGACACCATACTTGGCGCAGGATTCCTGGATGCGCTGCAACCACGCTTGCGACTGGTGAGCGCTGTTCGCGCGCAGAAAATACCTCTGCCGCTGCCCTTGCTCGTCCAGCGCGACGATCTCGAAGCCCAGGCCACCAGACTGCCCCAAATGCTCCATCTCCCGGACATTTATGACGCCCTCCGCATCGCGAAACGTGGAATCCTCACCTGGCAGGCACAGCAGATCCCCAGAGGCCGCCATCAGGACAAAGAACCGCCGCTCCCAGTCCGCATTCCCTAGCTTGAGCTCCAGGGCGCCAGAGAACGCCGCCCCCTCCAACGCCATACCTTAACTTAAGCCCTAATTTCCAGAATATCCCTAATTCAAACCACCCGCCCCCGCGCTATTTTTCAAATTTCTTGATGCCCCCGGATATTCTGGAATTTAGGGCAAGAGGAATTGGTTGGAACGTTTACATCGGCGTTCTGTTAGAAGTAAAGAGGGCGCTCTGGCCGTGTGTGCTGATATTTAGTTACAAGGAAGTGGCATGGTTGCCATGTCCATGTCGGCCATAGCCCTTTACACCCTATCACACCGGGATCTCCGGATCTAGGGAGATTCAACCGCTCTATTCAATGATTCGCTAGCTCGCACCACTTTCACACCTTGGAGGCTTATAAACTTTCATCCCATATGGTTGGCCTAGGGCATCTTGTCCATGCTTGTTTTCTTGCTGGTTGTTTGTCCGGGAGAATCTATTGACCGGATGACTTGCAAGGGGAGGAATCATAGTTTTCATCTCCCCAGAGATTCCCCTAGCTCTGGAGGGATCTCGATAGATTATACCAATCACTGACCACCACCACCACCACCACCCAAATACAAACACAAAGATTGTCTCTCCAAAGCTCTCTTCTTTTTTGCTTTTTTGCCATTGCATTTGCCCCGCCTTGGCATCTGTGTATGTAGCCACGGCGCGCCAATCATTTGGCAATGCCGTCCCAGTCGTGGGCAGCAAAATCTTTTTGTTTCGTCCTCCCAGGCCGGGCTCCCCGCGCGGGATTGATGGCGGGCTTTCGATTTGTAATGCGCCAGGATTGTCTTAGGGCGCCACCCTTTCGGGGAACACTCGCAATGGATTGATCTGCCACTGCGCCACCTTGTCGATTCATCCCCTCCCCAGGAGCCAACAAACACAAAATTCCCTTTCCTTGATCACAGTGTCGTCCATGAATGCCATTGATGCCATACCCATCCATCCCATCCATACCCATCGCCCATTCATCCATGACGTGCAATGCCATGCCTACCCCATCCCCATCCCCATCCCCATCCCATCCCATCCATCCCAAGAACGTTCTTTCGGTTGCGCCAGTTGGATAGACATGCCATGAATACAAAAGACGTATGCTTCCCACGTGGAGGCGCCGGTCAAGAGATCTAGACAGGAATACCACCACGATTTTTTACAAGTTTTTATACCACTACTACTACGGGCCAGGCCCAGAGAAAGATGGTGGGCGGTAAATTGGAAACTTTACCCTCTTCCAATAACCACGTCTCAAATGGCTATTGCGACCACGCCCCTGTGCACTGACGAGCTAAAAAGCCTACCTCCAACACTAAATTCTTGCCACTACGTACGCCTTGCGCCTGGCGTATATTTACCCCCGGTACCGAGAATGTAGGGCGTTTGAGCTTCCGAGACCGGCCGTATCTCTACGCAGCGGTGGCGTCACTGCATTGTACTTGGGGCCGTATGGTGTGGATGACGCATGGGATGGGACATGGCCTACGTCAGGCCTCCTTGGGGAAGAACCACGTAGGGTGGTTTTTGGTCGTCGGGAAAGAAAGGTCTAATCTTCTTTCTATTCTTCGCCAGTCTTCGCAGCGTCCAAGGCCCACGACCCTACGACGACTAAGACTACTAGTACTGCTACCATTGATATACGCTACGAATACGGGACGTACGTGTCGCCGTTTTTATGAGTAATTTGTCGGGTTTTTCCCAACTCACGTGCCCGGCAATCATGAGGGGCGTGACGTCAGCGCCAGCTTAGCGTCATAATTTCGTTCGTTAAGCTCGATGCCATGCGATGCGAGCGCGATGCGGATGCGGGTTTTTCCGCGCCTAGTTACGTCAACGCTGACGGAATATGTCCCGAGTACAAAAGTATTTTCTTTTTTGCTTTGTTTGGGTTCGAATCTCCCCCCTGGAATTTTTCACGAGATGAGAACTAAAAGAGTTATACATCTACCGTTAGTTGGCGGGTAGTCATCGCCGAGAGTATGGAGAGGTTTTTTGTTTGAGTGAAGGACTGACAAAGGCCATAGAGAAATACTCTGCGTGGTCCATCCAAAGAATTGGACAGAGAGAGATTCGCGCACGATGGGAGGGATATTCGGTGGGGTTTTGATACCATTTAATCCATGTGGCGTGCCTTGAATGGCTTTTGCAATGAGCCAGGAGGCAAATCATAAACTATGCGCAATGGCAAATGCCATATGGTATGGCAATCTTCGTAAGAATATAAAGAAACAAAGTGAGAAATTTGTTGAGAGTGGGATTCGAACCCACGCCCTTGCGGACCAGAACCTTAATCTGGCGCCTTAGACCAACTCGGCCATCTCAACTTTACACTCGCTTAAAAAGGTAGCAGCCTTTATCAATCGCCCTTTTCGAAAAGGTGGCAAACTAAAGATTAGGTGGTTAACATAACAGGAAACAGTTACATTAAAAGGAAGAAGAACAAAGTTTGTGTTTCTTTGACCCCTGTTTACCGACAAAAACTGCTCTTTCAGTTTCTCCGGTGCCCCGAATATCCGTCTCTTAGATTTCCCTCCAGATCGACATCAAAACCGTGAAGAAGCAAAAGATTCCACGCCAAAAGGTGGAACACCCCTCCCTTGGATCCACGGCGACGAGCTTCACGTTGCCGGAGAGACCTTGATCGCCATGAGCGGCACGTCTTTGCCATTGTCAATGCAGCTGTCACTGCCATTGTCCTCCTCGTCCTCGTCCGAGTCCAAACACCCCAGCTCGAACACCTTGGAACCCCCGTCGATAGAATTCGCAGCTCCAATCTTCCCGGAGCTGGAAGGAGTGGAGGAATTGCTACTCCCAGTGAGCTCCTGCGCCCTAAACGCCTGGAGCTCCCAATCCGTGCGCCCCACCGCAAAGAGCATGAGCACCAGGCAAGAGCCCTGCGCCGCCAGGAGCCCAAACCATAGCCCGACAAACCCCACATCCAGCGCAAACCCTAGAAGCATCGCCACCGGCATCCCCACAAAGTAGAAGGAACCAAGATTGATGTTGGCCCCCAGTGTCGGCCTCGCGCTCCCGCGAAGCACGCCGCAACCCGTGGTCTGGGGACAGTTCCCAATCTCGCACATGCCGACCACCGGCATGGCCGCCGCCACGAGCTTCAAGATGGCGGCGTCGCGGGTGAAGAGCGAGCCCCAGACGTGGCGCATCCCGACCGTGAAAGACATCGCCACGAGCCCCAGCACGCCAGCGCAGCAGAGCGCCACGTGGGCCGCTGTCCTCGCGCCGCGTGGATTGTTGGCGCCCAGCTCGTTCCCGACACGTGTCGAAACCGCCAGCCCCAGCGAGCTGGGGAAGATGTAGACCAGCGCGGTCGTCTGGATGAGGACGCCCATGGTCGCCACGGCAGCCCTAGCGTTGACCAGTAGACCGGAGAAGATGATCATCAGCTCATACCACCACCACTCGAGGCACACCGAGATCGCGCTCGGGATCGCCAGCGCCAGGAGTGGCCTCCAGTCGCGCAGGCAATCGCGGGAGATCCCCGGCCAGGAGAGCTTGTAGATCCCCGACGCGATCACGTAGAGCAAGAGGACGAGGACGAGCGTGAGATTGGTGGCGACGGCGGCGAGCGCTACGCCACGGATGCCCAGGCCGAGGTGCGAGACGAGCAAGAGGTTGGCCGGGACGTGGAAGCAGATCGCGACGGCGGCGGCGATGGAGATCGGCAGCGTGATCTTCTGCGTGCGGAGGTAGACGCGGATCGGGTTGAGCAGCGCCTGGATGAGGAGGTCGGGCAGCGAGAAGAGGAGGTAGTTGTGAGCCATGGCGGTGACGGCGGGGTCCTGGCCGCAGAAGTTGAGGATGCGATTCATGTTGAGCCAGAGCAGCGCGATCGGGAGGCAGGAGCAGGAGAGGAAGACGACAGAGCGCTGCAGCGTGAGACCCATGAGCTTCCACTTGTGGGCGCCGAAGGCTTGGCCGCAAATGGGCTCCATGCCCATGGCCAGGCCTGACAGAACCGAGTAGCCTGTGATGTTGGCGAAGCCGATGGCGAGCGATCCGCCCGCCAGCTCCAGCTCGCCCAGGTGGCCCAGGAAGAGCATCGAGATGAGCGAGCGGAGGTAGACGAGGATGCCGGTGACGACGGTGGGGCAGGCGATGGATCCCATCTGCTTCAGCTCGCGGGCAACCTGAAAAGAGCACGATCAGATCAGTACCAATGTAAGAACAACTCAAAAACAAAGCTTGCAGCAAATGCCTAGACCCGGCATCTACAGTAAATCAAGGAGTTGACTTGTGGTTGTCACTCCAGGCAATCAGAAAACAGTTTCACGGCATGGCATACGACTAAAACGCAAAGATAGTGACAGCGACAATGCAAAACAAGCGATTGGAAACAGGAAACCAGATGGAACATCAAACGACAAGCCACAAGCAATGCGGATGGATGCGAGAGGGACACGAAGAAAGGCAAGAGAGATTTAGAAGGGAGAGTGAGACCTCTGCCGGTGTGGGCCACTGCGAGTAGCCGTCGAAGTCGTGGGCGAAGAATCCCGAGATTTGGTGCTGCTTGGTGCTGTCAGGGTCAAGCTTGGAGGAGGGGACATTCGGCTGCCGCATTGTCTGCCCGAATTGATCCGCGCCGGCAGCGTTGCTGAGGCTGCTGTTCTTGGCGCCGATCTTGTGCTGCTCCTGCTCCAGCAGGGGCATGTCCACAACACTGTGGCTCATGATCAACCTTGGCAGCTCCGCAAAGCGCTGGTGGTCGCTGTTGGCGACAGTGGCGTTATTGTTGCTGTCGGATGAAGGAGCCATTCGAGCGGCGATGCTGGACTCGGGGGCGGCGGCGACGGCGGCGCCGGTAGCCGTGGTGGTGGTGGTGGTGACGGTGGCGGAATCAGGGAGATGATCACTCGACTTGCACATGGCTGAACTGCCCGTGGTGATGACGATCTTGAGGGCTTACCAAAGGAGAAAAGGAATAGATCGAGAGGACTGCCTTTAAGGGAAAAGGAAAGCCTTTCCTCCTTCCTTTTCTTGCTTGATTCTTGCCAAAGTTCTTCCTCCCTTTTCTCTCCTCCTTCTGGTTTGTCTTGGCTCCGCCTCCTCGCCGCTTGCAACTTTGTTGTTTTCTTGTGCGCAGAAAGCAATAAATCAGCAGAGCAATCAATCAGAGCTATTGGTGGTGGTGGTAGCAGAAAAAAACACCAGAAACAGAGGGACAAAGAGAAGAAGAATTGGAAAATATCACACAGACACACACACACACCCACACTCGCACAAACACACACACACACCCCCTCACACAGAGCCACACACACTCACACAATGCACACCATATACAATTCCAAAAACCCTTTTCCCTCAAAGATTTGAGCACAAACCAATGGGACCCCCAACACAGGCCAGTATGGGCAAGTGCTGCAAAAAGCTAGAGACAGATGCTGGAAGAGAGTGCTGCTTCCCAGCCCCAGAAGAATGCTTGGTAGAACACAAACAATGCCCAGGCCATGAGACTCACAGCCAAACGAAAAAGAGAGAAATAAGAGCTACAGAAGCTACAGAATTGAATGCAAGATGCCCAGTGAAGGCAAATGTGGCATCTCCTTTTCAACAGGAAAGATCTTGCTTGATGCTCTTGCTCTCTCTCTCACACACACACTCAGTGGAGATCAATCCAAGCAGTAGATTGTGTAGGGTGGGGTTTTCTCTCCTTTTTCTTGCTCTCCTCTTCCAGTGGCGAGTGAAGAGATGAAGAATATAGAGTGATCTTTGCTTGCTGTTCCAATAATGGAAGACACAGCGAGCAGTGTATTTATAGTGTAGGGGGGACATCTACATGATACATGATGGTAAATGTTACCATGATATCATAACATTATGATGATGGATGTTCATGATAGAGATGGCATGGTGGACATACATGATACATAGCCATGGATTTGGGGACAACTAAAGTTAAAAAGAAACAATGGATGGATATAGGCTAGGGAACAATGGATCATCCGTATAGTCCTTCATTGAACTATTTTTCTCCCCAGGAAAAAAAAAAAAAAACTTTGGCTTTTTTTTTGTTTTTTTTATTTTGGTCCATCTTCCAGTTGACAAAGGTCTAGAAATTCCCAGAGCACAAGGGATCTTGTGCACGTGTGATGGGCTGGAATAAACTCTTTTTTATCGCCCAAAAGGAGAAATTCGTATAAAATTCAGCCACATCTCTTTGGAAAAGGGGGAAGATCTCAGTAACACTGATGGGTGGACGTTGTGCATAACAAACCATGTCAACAAAACAAACAAACACTAGATGGATGGAACTATCCAAGAATCTTTCAGACAACCTCTTCAAACAAGTGGCACGAGCAGGAAGGAGCCCGCAAAGTTGGCAGATTTGTAGCCAACCCTAAAATAGTGGTGTTCTCCAGCGTACGAGTTGAGCAAGATCCAACCCTCTGGATCATATCCCACGATCACAACACACTGCCACGCACAAGTCCTAGGGACCGTCCCCTCGATCGAGTTGGCATCCATGCACATAATCACCGGATAGGTGCTCACCAGCCGCTTGATCTCGGGGTCTCCTAGGTTTGTAAACTCGACAAATCCGTCAACTTTGGGAACCTCGTCACCTTTCCCTGGATTGTAGCTCAACATCCTCATCACCGATCCCAAATCCTCTATAAGATTAACCGAGCAAGCCGAAGAAGATCCAATACTTTTGCTAGCCTTCACGTTTTTAAGCAAGCTCGCCATCGAATTAAGCGGCTCTATCGTCTTGACCATGGTGTTTAGTTTTCGATGGGCTTCCGCGCAAATCCTGGTGGAAGAGACCCACGTGTCCAAGCAGTAGTGGCCCATACTTGCCGGGAACACGCCCCATTCTTGCCAGTTTATCCGGGGACACGAATCACTACTACTACTAGAAGAAGAATCTTTTGTCAAGAAACTCAGTGCCGCTGGAGCGTCTAGAAACACCTTGTCGATTTTCTTACCGCTATATCGGCAAAATAGTGACTCAAATGAAATCTCCATTCCCTAACCCTTCAATTTCCAAGCTTGCCTTTAAAAGACAAAAAAACTAAAGTTAAACCTAAAGAGAAGAGTGCGTTAGCCGGGAGTCGAACCCGGGTCTATTGCTTGGAAGGCAATTATCCTGACCGTTGGACTACTAACGCAAGTGATGATAGCAATTTCTGGTATGGTTTTACCATTATAATCTCTACCTTGTTGATGTACAAAACGATCAAAAATGTTCTGACTTTCAAGCTAGCAAAGCGCGGCGACGATGGCGTGGAGATCTTCTACAGCATGAGAACATTACTTTGCGACTTTGGAAAGGAATGAGAAGGAGCAACCTCTCTCCCGCTTCTGTGTTGCAGCCTCTGGTGTAAAGTCTCGGCGATTTGCTCCGCAAACTCTGGATCCCATCGCCGTATCAAGGATGGATCCGAGGCGTAACACATGTAGAGAGAAGTCACTGCACTCTCCACTACTACAAGTCCCAAGCCAACCTGGTTTTCAAAGAGAAAAAACGTTCTTTTCGGAGTGGTGAAAGTTTGTGCTTACCAAGATCATTCCAACCAGCATTGCCGTGAGGCCGATGATGAGAACTCGCTCCTTCCACTTGAACCAGGCCCAGATGCCGACGCAAGTTCCTGTCAGGAGTCCCCCGAGAAGGATCTCCATGAGCAGTATCGCACCAGAGAGATCGTACGCGATCAAAACCTCTATTCCCGTCGACTGGAAGAGTTCCCATGCATCCCGAGCGGAGTGATTGAACGACTTGCCGTAGATCGCTACCTGCGGTCAAGCTGCTCGTAAACAAAACTTTGAAACGGCGAGAAAACTACTTGCCTCCACATAAGCGTACTTGTTGAAAAACCGAACTAAAGTCTCCACCAGATGAAAGAGGAAATCCACGCAGCACAGCAAGCACTCGTTCTTCCCTATGCGTGATCGAAAGCCACGGATCTGCAAGCACAACGCAAAAGCTGTTTGAGAAGAAGAAAAAAATTATAAGAACACAATATTATAGCTTACCGCCCACCGCATCGTTCTTATAGCTGCAGTGAATAGGGAACCATAGCAAATGCTGCCAAGAGAAGTCGTCATGGCGTGTTGCAGTGATCTCAGGATAGGCTTGGGTGGCATAATCTGATCGTCGGCAAGCGCCAGTACTATCACTCCAGCCACAGTCACATGGACTGTGTTGCAAACCACAGCTCCAGTCCAAAACAGACTTACGGATAGAACCTGAAAGTTTACAACCAATGAGCGATGGCACACAAGGTTCCAAGCAAGTCTACCAGAATGAGAAGCCATCTGCTGTTGTCGTCCATGCCGGAAGCAATAACTCCTGACACTCCAAACGACCACAATGCCAGCCAAACGAGCAGCAGTGCGATGAACGGGTAGGAAATCCTCATAGCCGCAGGGACAGAGGTGATCAGCTTTACAGCCTTGCTCAAGACAAGCGTCGTAAATGGCAGCCTGAAAGAGCGAGAGCGAGCTCGTCACAGAATGCGGAGACGAAAAGGATTTTAAACGAGGAGCGTACCTGTCCATGACTGACATGGTGTAGACGAACTGCAGGAGAGCGCCAATGGCGAAGGCAGTGCCGAAAAAGAACTGGCCGTCGCGGAAGCAGAAGACGCTGATCACTGCGAGATAAGTTGTCAAGCTGTGGACGGCGACTTTGATCGTCGAGTATGGCCGGACGCAGAGAAGAGCCAAGGATGCCCACGCGAACACCGCACCGAGCGCAGAAGCCACGGCATACACCGGCCAGAACTTCTCTGTTTGAAAGCCAGGTTGAAGAATGCCATAGTCGTGATTTGTAAACCGGTTAAGCTTAAGCCTGTCCACCTTTCTAAACCTGTTGAGCCCCAGTATGACTAGCACAAAACCCAAGCCGATCATATGGACTATGAACAGTCCCAGCCAGAAGATATCTCTCCATTTCCTTGCGGGCTCGGGAATCCTTGCCAATGGTGGTGGAGTGTTGTTTCCTTCCTGGGCAACACTTTGTTCCTGGGGAAAAGAAAAAAACACATAGCATTGTACGTCAGAAAATATCAAAAGGAAAGTAGTACTCGAAAACAATAATTACTGCTCGCAAACAAAGCTTGGTCTTAACAAGACAAAAGAACTGACCTTAGCCAAACAAGCAGTACTATGAAGCTCAAGGAAGAACTTAAGAAGAAACAGAAAAAAACGAAGAAACGAAGCAAACGAACCAAGCAACTCCAAAGCTCAAGAGCACGGAGAAAATCAAAAGCTTACTTGAATTTGAGTGCTCGAGATGGTGTCAAACGTAGGCTGCTGCATTGGCTTGTCTTCTCTCTTCACTTCATCCAGTCAACGATTCTAAGCAAAAGCTCTCGTTTAGTTCTTAAAGAAAAAGAAAAAAGAAAACGAATTCCTAGTAATCCAGGAATTTTTTTGCAGCAGACAAAAGGAATTCTAGCAAAATCATCGCGATCGCGCTGGAAAGTAGTGCACAGCGCGAGCGATTAAGCTCGGATCGCGAAATGCCAGAGCTTGGAGTTCGAAAAAGAAGAAGAAAAAAAATCGAGCAAGGAATGGGTGGATCGAGAGCTGAGAAATACCTGAGGCCGCTCCTGGAAAGCGGTTGTGGCATCCATCACTGCTTAGGGTTTGAAACAAGAACCCGGTGAATCCACCGTGTCCTTAAGTCAAGGACACTGTCCTCCGAATTTAAATTCTTGTTCAAAGTTTATTTACAATTTCAAGTGATTAAATTAGCATTCATTATCTTAAGTCTAAATTATTAAAATTATTTATTGAATGATTTCCAAAAGATTTGACTAATATAAATAATCATTGGTTTATATGTTTTTTAAATATTAGTTCTAATAATTTTAGAAATATTAGTAATAATTTGAAGACCATATAATAATTGTAACACAACATATTTATTAAATTTATTAAACTAAAAATACATTATTAAAAGCGTATTTTACATTTATAAATATAAAAATGTAAACATATCTATATTTGTATATATATATTTTATATAGTTTGATTCAATAAATATTAGTATATATTTTAAATAATTGAATTCATTTTTATCCAAATTAAACTGTATAAGTATTGATTTAAATTAAAATCAATCTGATGGCTATCAAAATCCCACTATACACATTGTACTTGTACACTTGGACCTCACAAGATGATATATACTCACTACTATATATAAGTTAATGTTTTTAGGCCAATTGATATGCACATTTCTATAATTCATTTTTATATTTAATGCACTCACATTGGTGGAAGTAATTGTCTTTGAGGAGTGTTTGGATTTGGGATTTTGGTTTAACTTTAGCTTTTGCATTATTTAAATCTCAATTTCCTTATAGTTTTTTCAATTTCTTCTCTTTTATTTTTTCTTTTTTGTTCATTCTCATGGTAAAGTAATAGCATTCTTTGACTTTGAAGCAACAGTTGCTATAGTTGATTAATGTTATATGGTTGTAATTGAATAATCAAACTCAATTAATGGTGATATTTACAGCATATGGTATAGTTCCTCCTACTCTTATTGCTGATTAGAATTTTTTTGTGAGAATCTTAGGGATAATATACATCATTCACTTAGATGGCCCTTCACAAAAATGATGCAATTGCTAAAAGGTATCATCACAATCATTAACATATTCAAATGTGCATTTGAAAACATCTAGGAAAATGCTCCAATCCATATGAATGACTGCACTCAAACTATTATACCACTATAATGCCATCCTTTGGAAACACATGGGAAACTCACATAAACACTGAGCATCATCCCAAGAATGATAAGTAACAATCACCATAAAATAATTAAATCAATGGTATGTCAAAATGGATTAAATTAAGAGTGTTATGGCTAGCACTTTATCAAAATCTTATAGAAGTTGTGCATGCACTTGCTTCAGCCACCCTTGACAATATTTTTCAACTGATACAATGTTATAAAATATTGTTTTTTCCACTTCTTACTACACATTCTATCCACTTCCTATTGGAAATAATCTTATTCCGATGAAGGTTGATACTATTGCTGTTCATTTTTAAAAACAAAGGCAAGGATGTGGTTGTGGCAGTGATGTCCGTTGTTAGATGTGTGATAAGGTTGGCCACATGTATCGTCAATGTTGGTGTTTTCTGAATTCCTTCATTTCTTGAATGGAGGCCTTAGCATCAATAACATTCTATCAGTGCTAATGTAGTAGAAGGTTTTGACACAAAGATTTTCTAGGAAACAAGAAATTGTGCAAGTAGTGAAGGATCTTTGTGTAAATAAGTTAGTGACCCCTTCATTTTTCTTTCAAGAATATTATCAAGGGGTTCATTTGGCATTAGTGTTTACTTTCCAACATTGTTTTTATAACAAGAGGTTTTATATTATTCTCTCTATATTGGTTAATACAAGCTTGAGTTTATTTTTATTGCTTAGCTTGTTGCCATATATTGCCATCTACAGTTATGTTATATGGTAGAGCCAAGTTTTCATTCTTTATGATGATGGTTGTACACATGCATATGCATGGGATGAGGTAGACTTAATTATGCATGTAAAAGATCTTAAGTTTGAACTTTGATTGTTGCGGGTGGTGTTGAGTCAAGTTTTTAACTTTATTTTTTATACTGATTGGTTGCAGCACAATCATGCTAAATATGATTTTAAAGCCTTGTTTCATAATTCCTCATATTTCTTCCGTTCCTTTCACTTTTATTCTCCTTCATCCTTCTGCTTTTACCTTTACTTCCATCACTTTTATCTCTCCATTACTTTTTATTATGTTTTCATCTTGCTCCTCTGATTTGTTGCTTGAGGCCAAGATTGCAACATGTCATCCTATTTCAATTAGGGATGCTTATTTAATCAAGTTTACTATTCGGCATTAATCACCAAAGAAGATTAAAATTTTGCATATGAACATTAAAAAAATGTTAGAGAAGGGTGTTAGTCAAAAGTTTTAAAGTCCTTGGGTGTGTGAACTTCATTTTGTGACAAAACTGATAAGAGTACTCGCTTTTGCATTGACTATCATTCTTAAATATGTTGACTATCCCAAATATGTACCCTCTTCCTCACACTGCTGTTATTGGTTCACCAAGTTAGTGTAAGCTCTTAAATGCGGAAGCTAAGAGCTGCAGCTCTCCCGAGAGCCCCACTCTTTTGACACTTTACCCCTCAGGTCGAGCCCAACGAGAGCAAATTAGACCAACCAAATGTCAATCAACATGTAGTGTGATTCCCCTAGCCAATTAACAGAGTTGAATCCAAGACCTTTCTGATACCAAATGTAAACTCCTGAATTTAGATTTCCCGGGAGGTCACCCAACCCAATACTATTCAAACTTAAGACACTTAACCCTAACTATCCCAAGACCCATAACCAATTGGAAAAAGGGGTGCATTTTTGTTCATGAGCCCTTTCCTTCTATATTTGAACTATATAGATCGTTTCTCAAGTTATTCTTTTTGGTTGCTTATAGTTAAATCTTACTTTTGGGTACTGCCAAGTGTCAATGGTCAAAGAGGATATTCCTAAAACTATTTTTCATACACCATTTTATTTATATAAATTCTTATTGTTTATATAGTTTGAATAATGCTTTAGTAACTTTCCTTTAACCAATTAGAAAGTTTTGTTTATGGGTCCTTTCCTTTTATATTTGAACTTTATGGATCATTTCTTAAGTCATTTTTTTTTTGTTACTTATATAAAGTTCCCTACTTTGAAGTGAATGTGTAGCACTTCTTAGGCAAAATGCAATATCTTAATTGTTTTGTTGATAATCTTTCTGATGGTACTGCACCATTGCGAGTGTTGTTCAGTTTCAACATATCTTGATTACACTTGACCTTTCATTTCATGTGTGGATGTTTTTGATATGATCTTAGAAATGTGTTGATGCAAAAGAGCCCAAGTGTGTTTGGTCAGTGCCATCCCATTATAAACATCAACTATACATTACAATTAGTAGAAGTGAATTACTCCACAATAAAGGAGTGTTTAGCAATAGTTTAGAGTTTTGAGAAGCTTCATGGATATTTGTATAGTTCTTAGACATTATTAAAAGGGGTTACTTTATTATTAAAGTGGAAGAATATAGTTGATCATAATGCTTAATGAGCCCTAAAACTTTAGATATATGATTTGGAAGTTATTCATCACCTAAAGAGTTCTATAGTTAATGTTGATACCCTTTTTCGAGCTCCTTTCCCTTCTTCACTTTCTTTTGTTGTTCTTAACGAGTGTATTGTTCTAGCATCTGTAGATTTTTTGGATAAAGTTTTTATGTTATCAGCAGTTACTATAGTGTTCACAATGTATGGAACAAGATTTACTTTCTTTTGACGAAGTTCATGAGGCTCAAGTGGATTTGAAAGCTTTACAATAGATTTGAGAATCCTAAATTATTTATTAATGACTCACTATTTGATTTACATTTTCAATCGCCTTGAGGATGACCTTCTTATTGTGAGGATGGATCCTAATAATCATTTACAACTACTAATGCATTTGATCTTTATTCCACCAATTTATTTTCCATACCTACTATGATTCACCTATTCTAGATAGGTATATGGGATATTGTTGTGTGATTGAGAAACTATACAAGTTTTCTATTAGTCAGAAATGATATATAATGTTATTCAGTATATGCGTAATTGCATTTAATGCCAAATTCATAATACTCCCCCTTGTGTTATAGAAGGATAGTTGGAATCAATTATAATTTCCTATCTGTTTGAGTTAGTGGTGTTTAATCTTATAGAGCCTTTTCCATAGTTGACTATTGGCAATGAGTATATCATTATTGCTTCTAACTACTTAATTTACTGGGTCGAAGTTGATTGTCTTGTTAGTGCAACTATTGTTGGATATTTCCTCCTCAATCAAATGATGTTCCAACATTCTTATCCAGAGTAAATTCTTTCAAACAATAATCTTATATTTATGGCTAAGGCATTTTATTTTTTAACATTTTGGCTGAAGATACGCCACACTTCCACAAGTGCTTATCATCCACTGATAAATAATTTGATAAAATGGCTTATTTATACCTTCAAAGGGATGATCATGAAATATATAAACTTTTGGTATTTGGATTAGGATGGCTATTTGCTATCTCTTTAATATGCATATCACAAGGGTACAAGTTATGTTGGTTCTTCACTATATAAACTCTTATGTAGTCAAGATTTAATACTACTAATAGAGTTGAGTTTATCTTTGCAATTGTTACAAACTACCGATATTAAGTCTTTGGATCAATATTTGATAAGCATTTTTCCAATAGTTCAAGTGGAGTCTGCTAAACATTCGGGTTGTATACAAGTAGGATAACAACAACATTATAACTCCCATCATTGTCCGCTTATAGAATACAAAGTGGATGACCATTTTCCTAACTTTATAGTACATGGTTTGTTTGAGGGCTCTTTGCTTAGTGGAAGAGACCATATTAAGTGTTCTAGCAAATTCAATCACAAATTTATAAGGTTTAGCATGATGTTTAATAGGCTAATCCTTTAAAAATTATAAATATGCATTAATTAAAATATTTCATACAAAAGGATCAAAACCAATTGACACCAACTACAAATTTATCAGTACCTCCTTCTAATGTCAACTAGAAAACCTTGACTATGGTCCAATTGTACAATAATGATACTAT
The DNA here is from genome assembly GCF_000143415.4 of Selaginella moellendorffii. Taxonomy (NCBI): domain Eukaryota; kingdom Viridiplantae; phylum Streptophyta; class Lycopodiopsida; order Selaginellales; family Selaginellaceae; genus Selaginella; species Selaginella moellendorffii. The sequence continues at coordinate 704,839 of NW_003314299.1, read as the reverse complement.
ACACTAATATTAGCATAGTGAGATTTGATAGCATTGTATTAGTTTTAATCTATATGACTCACTTTTGTATATAAATTAGGGTTTTTGGGTCAATTGATATGAACATTTTGTATTTCATCTCCATATTCTATGCACTCACAGTCTGAGTGGTACAAGATTTTCCTTAAATTAATTTTTGTAGATATATAGTATTAAAAACTAAGAATAGTAACAATAAAATTTAAAACTTTTGTAAATAATTTTTAATGAATAATAATTTCAAAAATTATGTTATGAATGTTAGTAATTAATTTCCTAATAACTAGCATTTTTCATATTACACATACTTGCAACTACTTTTTGTGTGTGTATTTTATTCATAATTATAAACATATTTAAAAATTATAAATTTATTGATTTTTAAATTAATTAAAGTGAACAGCTAATAAGTTATTATTTATTTTGAAAAAAATACAGCTCATACAACAAAGATCAAAAGTCTCTTCTTTTTATATCTTATATTAGGTATATTATTTAATAAATATGTAAAAATTTCCATATTTTTATATTTGAGTTGTGACCTCTTTAATATGAAATATATATTTCTAAAGCTATTTGAGCAATTGTTAATGAAACTTTGTAAAGTGATATAGTATATAACGGTTGTATTAAAATATCTTGTTCAATAAAAATTAAACTAAGAAATACTAACTACTTAGTTTAGATTCTTTCATTGAGAATTTACAATTTATATAAGATTTTGTATAAGTTTAATTATTTTTTTATTTTTTCATTTATTTAATAACTGTATTTAAAGAAGAAGTACTAATGTTGCAAATATGACTATGAGTATAAAAAATTCTTATGAAGTAGTTCTTATAAATATTCTCTTCTAAAATGGTAGGAAGTTGATATTACTCATCTTCTTTCTTAATCTCCACTCAAGTTAATTGATAAACTGGTCATAATAATTAAAAGTGGATAAGGATGGAAATTTTAAATGTTGTTAGTGTTCTAAAGTTGGATTCTTAATTTAGTAATAGTTATAAAATAAGAAAGTTAGGAATCTTGAAGTCAAATGATTATCTACTACTATAAGGAGCAAATGCCGAACTTTGTGGGCTGCTGGATCCAGCCAATTAGGGCCGTCCGATGGGGGTAACTGTAAAGGGGTTATTTCTTTAACCACGTGTTAGCGAATAATCGCACTAATGTTTGCTCCCAGCCAATGGGAGGCGGCCAAGCCATGTGTGGCGGGAGAAGAAGGCCTAGCAACATGTGGCACATGCAAAGTGTTGACTAGAGATTGCTGTTCCACAGCGTCACTCTGGGCAGGATCAAGTCCGTTGCAGCCCTTGAGTCTCAATCACATTAGTTTCAAATCATCAATGAGTGAGTATAACTAGTGTTGCCATAAAGCATAACATAACCTTGTCCATAGAATGCGTGGATCTTAAGCATATGGAGTCATCAAAAGAGGCTACTGCTCAAGCTCTAGAGGAATAGGGATGTGAGGAATCTACTCCTTATATGCCACCTTTATTTGTGTTAAGACTGGAGTGTGCTGTGGATCGCGATTTCTTCCAGTAGGTAAGCAAATTCACTCCCAAATCGTTGCTGCTGGCTGGGATTCGAGCTTGATCGTGTTGTGATCCAGCTTGGTTTTGTTTTGTATGTTTTTCTAGGGTTTTTGAGACAGCAAGAGAGCCCCTGCCGCTGCTGCCGATTCACGATCCAAATCAGAGGTGCTGTGTCAATGCTGGTGTCTTTGCTCCTAAGAACCCCATCGCAAGTTGTTATTTGTGAGGAGTTCCATCAAAGCAAGGTATTTGTGGTGCGTGACAACAGATGACAACATCTACATCTGCAATCGCATCTACAAGATTCACTCTGAGACCATGCTGCCGAGGTAGATGTGACAACCGCAAAGTTACTACTGCTCGACAAGCAAGACAGGAAGCTAAACAGCACCGCTTCCACGACCAACCTCAATGGAGTTCACGCTAGCTTGGACTCCCTCGAGGTTCCTGGAACTCCACGAATCATGGAGCATAACAACAGTAGCGGTAGCAGTAGCGGCAGCCATAGGAATGGGATGAATGAAGCCGTGCTAACACTGGAAGGTTGGATTTTTTTTGTTTGGATCTTCTCTGGCACTAAGTTTTCGAAATGATCGAGCAGATATGCAGCAGTTCCAGTCGAGCAATCCCTTCGGATTCATCATGGACGTGCTGGAGGGCGAAGGTCGCGAAGAGAGTGAAGCTCTTCATCCACTTCCCGATGATGCCTATGTCACAGTCATATGATAAAACTTGATTACTCACTTTGGAAACTTCTAGCAGCACCGATGGGACTGGACACAACCTTCCTGAGAGTCCATTTGCCAGCCCGCATCACAGCAAGAGCTCTTCCAACTCGCACATACCGGAAGAACACCACGATCAACCTCCATCTCTGTCAATCAAAGAGAAGATGATGGGGCTGGATCTCAATGAAGTTTTCAACCTCGCACCGCCGCACAATGACATCATTTGCTGCATTTGTCTCAGTAAGTCCCACTCTCACAAATTGTTGTAACAATCCAAGCTTACTTCGTTTCTTCCTGTTCTTCGTCCAGAGCACTGCGTAGAGCCATCCAAACTAGACCGCAGCCATACCTTTTGCATGCAGTGTATCCTGAAGGTAAAAATCTCTCTTTTCTCTCTCGACTTTAAACTTTGCTCATCATTCTCTTCATTTTCTCCAGGTTATCAAAGGATCAAAGGATGAATGTCCAATCTGCCGACAACACATAGACAGCCAAGTATACAAAATCTTACAAAACAGGGATTTACAGTCCTGGCTCTCCCTGACAGCACTAAGTCACAGAATCCCGCAACACATATGGTAGGAAGAACAGCAACAAAACAGCAAAAAGAAGAAAATTTACCAACACCACAACACAGCAAAACAATGGAAGGCGGCCAAACTGGAGAGGAGGGAGCAGCAATGCGTGTTACATGCAAAAGTGTTGACAGTGACTGCACCTATCATCTCTCCTATTGAGTGAAAATGCCCAGTGATGTGGCAAAAATTAAGCAAGGCTTTGGGCCAATGGCTGTGATTAACCCAAATTTGATCAATTGCTTCATTCAAGATCTCTCTCTCCGATGGCAGCGGTAGCTAGCGATTCTAATGTGGGGTCTCAAGACCATGTAGATTACAATTACCAGCCATCGCTAGATGATGTTTCTTTGCAGCAGCAACCAGTTTTATGTGATTTAGAGATGGGTGGAGAGAGTAGTGAACTAGGTTTGTGTTTATCTTGATAAGGCAAAATCTAATCACTTTTCTTTCCAGGATCTGAGTGCCTTACACATCTTAGTGCTTTAGGTACTTTGTCTATTCCAATACAATGCTTTACAGCTTGAGGAATAGGTGTACAAGAAGGCTTCAAATAGCCATTACATTTTCAAAGTCCCTTTGTTATTTTAACAGGTATTGGCACTTGGCTTTTTTGCCTTTTAAACTTTATTTATGGCCAGATCCAAGCGTTCAGACATAGACTTCCAACCAAGTGCCCCGTGCAATTGTAGGAGGTACTACTCAATTTTAGAATGTGTTTTTTTTAGTTATGGGTTAATAATGGGATTTTTTAGCTAAACGCAAGTTATATAGCATTCTAGACCCTGACGTATGGAATCTAATTGCTTCCTCTGAGGAAACACAATATGCATGTGTTCATATTGCAGATCTACAACTTCATTCAGGTGAGCTGCTTCTTATATATGTACTATCTCGATACGGTAGTTATGATTTCCAACATGAGGTCAACTCAACAAGAATGGCATCAACATCAAGGTTCCTTAACATCGATTTCACTGATAGCTATGGCATGCACCTTGCAACAGCTTCAATGGCAGCCAATGCTGCTGATAAATATAGCCACCTTTTCAAGCCAGCTCACTGGTTGTGTATTCAACACTACAATGTTAGAGCTAAGAATCCGAAATATCATTTGGGGCTCCATCGTCTCTCAGTAAATATTTCTACGGCCACACATGTTCGAGCATGGCTAGAAAAGGCTCCTCCAGTGCTTGACTTTGTCAGGCCATCAGACATTGTTCCACTGAATCAGTTTGCAGGGGATGTTTCTGCTTATACTTCTGCAATAGTTGCTATAGCAATCACTGGTGTAGATCAAATGCTTAACACTATAAACATCATATTCATTGCTGATGATCCTGAAGTTGAAAACACCTACAAGGTATTTGTAATACTCTGATTGAATTTTTTGGGTGAACTTCAAAAACATGTGCATGTGCTGGGTGATATAGACCATGTTTATCATGAGCTCAAATCGTCATGGTTTGCTAGGGACATGCCAAGTCATATTTTCTATAATCTCTAAAGAATTAAAGATAAAAATGTGTTCAGGATTGCACCCTTGATTATTGTCTTGAAAATTCCTGAAGATACACCTTGGGACCACATACAGAACCAGCTGCACTCTGTTTCATTCATATACGGAAAAAACTTCTTCAGGGTATGTCTTTCTTGATCTTTACCAGTGGTTCATGATGCATGTTTTGTCAATAGGTGCATGGCCACTTTATCCTTGAAAATCCTCGAGTGATCTCTGTTTGTTGCAGCTACCATGTTTGCAAAAAGTTCAGGGTCTAGAAACAAACATGAGATATTGGTTGGTGTCATCATTGCAAGAATGAACAACTGTTTTTTCAAACTTTGCGAGTCCACGGCAAATTCTATCCAGATAATGGCCACCCCCAAGACGTTTGCATGGAGGACACTTATATAGACCAAGCATATGGTCTTACACCTGGCCAGTTCTTAAGAATGTTCACTTCTACATGGATGCCTAGGGCAATCAAGCTTTTGGAGACAAAGAAGCCACTAACAGGCCACTTCTAATTCTCGACTGGTGCCGATGAGAGCTCACCAAAAGTTATTGCATTCAAGGCTGATTAAAGTACTATACACTTTCATTTCCTGTTCCACAGTGTGCTTTTCTTTTCTGTTTGTACAATATACTATCTATAAACTTACTACATAGTTGTATCTGGGATCAATTGTATTATTACAACTTCAAAGTCTCTTGCAAGAATCTCTGCCAAAGCTGCCAATCATCTTAGTGACTTCTTTAAAATGTAGCAACACTGCCTCCACCACATGTTAAACACTATTTCATATTTGTCTTGTAGAAAAGAAAAATGTGATAAGAAACTTCCTGTTTATTTGAGCATGTCCATCATCTTGGTCTGGAAAACTGGATCCACAACCTCCACGCTGACACCAGTGCCACTCTGTGGCATTGCGAAAACATTGATGACCTAGATAGTGTATTTGGCTGGGCACCTAGCATTGGCTGGGCAAATACTAGTTCATCACATATTGTGCATAAAAAGAAGTTATATTTTTTTCCATAATCATATATTTTAACTAAATTCAGTAAGCTTTCCAAGCTTATATTTGATTAAGGATCTTGTATTATACTCCATAATAAAATTTCTGAATAACTGTGTAGTTGCATCTCTTTAAATAATTGGATAACTTCTTTGTAATAACCAAGCTAAAAAATGTGCCTCAACATATTTATAATTTATAAACACAATATTAAACAACTATTATATAGTAAAATATCTTAGAATATCCAAAATTATTCTAGATATCAAATATCACCCTTCCTAAAATTTCAATATTATAAATAACTTTTGAGTCAAATGATTCTGGATATAAAATCCTTTAAATAACCCTAGAAACACCCTTAAAAATATAACTTTTTAGGTTTGGTGAAAGATGAGTTAATATAATAACTAGAATTAAGATAATACTTAAATTTCAAGAGAATAATCAATGTATCATGATTTCTAGGAAAATTTAATATTATTAACATCATTTTCAATCTAAAGTTGTTATCTTTTTTTCAAGGCAATATTTTGAGAATGATATAGTGAGTTCCAAGTGTAAAAAGTGATCACTTTCAATCACATTAAGCACTTGGACACTACAAAGTATAAAAAGAGTGGATATATAGAAAAATTTAAGGGGAAAAGACCATAAGTAAAAAAAGATTTAATATTATTGTCATTAGAAGAAGTATTATTGCAACTTTCTTCACAAGAAAAAATAAGAGAGAAATGCTTACATAAATTTTTGGAATTAAGTGTTTAACATTCTAAGTGGGCAATCAAGCTATTGAAATATATTAAATGAAGTTTTTAGGATGTTTAAGAGCAATTATGGATTAAAAAAAAATTTATTTGTGCAAACTTAAAATATAATCCATCACAATCTTCCCAAATCTAGATCCAAAAGTATATTTAGAAAAATTACTTTTTTAAGTATCATAGTTTCTATTATAGCTATTACTACCCTTCTCCTATCACCATTGGCTACCATAATGTTATGCATAATAATATAAGTTGTAATATATTTTGATTGTATATAAAGATCACTATGATAAAGTTTTTTATTCACATACCTTCATTACATTTATAGTTGACCAAATGGTTGCTCAATTGTAATTTTAATAAAGTATATGTAGTTGAAGTTGAAAAAGTTAATTATAACAAATTTTGAAGAAGTCCCCAAAATTTATTTGGTAAAAAAGACTATTAATACTCTCATTATAAACAACTTTTGTTTTGAAATTTTTTGTGGCATAAACCTTTTGATCATTTGCAAAATTATGATATTTAGTTTTTAAAGTCTAAAAAACAAGCCTAATTTTCAATAATAGCCTATATTTGCATGTTAAATTGTCATTTATAATCCCTTCACTTTTGTCTATCAAAACTACTTAGAAGTTTAATTTTGGTGTATGTGCAATTAAAAATTTCAACATAATTAAGAAAATTATACTTCACTATCTAAAACTTTTACCCTTTTGTCACCTATAATATATGCTCCCATACTTTTGCTTAAATGCTTTTATAATTTTTTTCATACTTTAATGTAAATTAAGTGGTGGTATCCAAAATTTTCTAAAAATGTAGGTTATATATCCCTTATAATTAACTACTATAAAGATATAGCCACTTGATTCACTATACTATCTGAAATATTGTAAAGACTTTATAAAATATTTTTGTTAAGATTATCTTTCAATAAGTCAGAAAACAATTTGAATGTGAAATTTGAAAATAATTTTTCCATTGACATAATTCAACAACTCTCAATATAAGTGTAGAATAAATGTCATCAATGCAAACTCCATTTCTTGATGTATATATCTCTAATAAACTTGTCCATCATGATTTTAAATAGAATCTCCCCAACTAAAAATCCACTAAAACAACATTGAATTACCATATTTAAAATATGTTGCTGATAAGAGTAAAAGTGGCATCAAAACTATTTAAAGCTATAAAAGAGTGTAGACTTTCTTAATCTTGGATAATGTATTGAATAACAAGTTTATATACCTCCATCACTATTAACTCATTATAAGCTCTTTCCCATTTTTCACATTTAAGTCATTAGTTATTATTGTTAATCTTTTTATCTGACAATATAGCTTATATATCCCTTACACCGTAAAAATATAGCGATTTATTTCATCATAAAGGTTTTTTTACCTGAAGATGTTGCAAAAACTTTATAAAGGATTTATATTGAGATTATTTTCCAGCAAGTCACAAAATAAATCAAATGTGGTTATTGAAACTTAAAAGTAATTTTTTTAGTGACATAAAGAAAATCAAATGTGACTGTTCAAATTTGAAAGTAATTTTTCCAATGACATAGTTCAACATCTGTATAAAATAAATGTTATCAATACAAACTCTATTTTTTTATGTTTACATCTTCAACAACATGATTTTAAATGGAATTTCCCCAACTAAAAGTCTAGTAAAAAATTGTTAAATTACCACATTTGAAAAAGTGTATTGTTGATAAGAAAAGAAATGACATTAAGACTATTTAAAGCCATAAAAGAGTGGAAGTGTATTAAACAACAAGTTTATATATTATTAACAAAGAATGTTGGAAATTATTATAACCTCTTCTTCCTCACTCACACTTAATCACTGTCCATTGTTATTAATCCATTACATTCAATTAGGGTGAATTAAGAACATGCAAGGAAATTAAAAATCTGGATAGTTGAGTATATTGATATCAAAACACCATAACACTGGTTTCATGTGCCATAGACTGATTTATTATGACCTCATTTAGCCTTGAATGAAAATGAACAAAAGAAAAACTTTCCTAAAAGAACTTTCAAATTTACCTTTTAAGGATTTTATTATGTTCTTTGTCTTATTGGATGGTAAAACATATATCCTATCTCAACTCCACTCTCTTGATTTACATAATTTGTAAGCATTAATAAACTCACTATTTGAAAAATATTTGAGAAATTACCACCATCATCTTTGAGATGTTTGTTCTAGATCTGCAGTAATTGCCCATTGATATGAACCTAATGAGCATGTAAAGTGCTCTTTTTTCCTTTGTTGGTCTGAAAAAATTAGCTAAGCCATGAGAAGAAATGAAGAAAAACTCATTACCAAATACTTGAAGATATATGTTGATGAATTCATGTCTTAGAGCTTCAAGCTACATAGATCTCATCGTGGATTAAGAGTGTGTCCTTGAGTTTTGTGGTGTTCATCATTAGTGGTGAGTTCTTCACACACACAGACAGGTCCTTCCCATGTATTGACATGGGCACCAAAATTAACACTCGACTTTATAAATACTAAATGGTGTATAGCTTGTCCAGATCATCCATACTAGTGGCAACACTCTTAAGAATCTCTTAAGAAAAGATGCTGTGGAAGTAGAGGAAAGGAAAACTCTCTATTAGTGATTTTAGGATGCATGTAGTTGTTTCTATGTGAGAGGGGATCAATCTTCTATATTGGCCACAAGACCAAATATCCTTGTTGACCATATCAAGCCCATCCACTTTTTGCAAATTTCATCAACAACGAAAACTAAGTGCTTGCACAATTCCAAGAGAGTTATGTGTATGATGCAGAGCTCGTGTTAACACTAAAAATAGCAAATTTCAGAATTAGTTGACTGAACTCATAGTTGTCAAAGTTAATTTATAAGCTACATTATCACCACAATGTAACTCTGATCACCAAGAAAATGTGGTTAATGCTCAAGAATTTCAATATTACTTTTGACATAGTCAAACTCTCACTTAACAAGCGATATGATGATAATACTTATATCATCTAACAAATGATACCACACATTAATCTCAGCATGTTTAACAAGTGTAATACAACACCCATCTACATTGGAGTGACGGGCTGGTTCAAATGAGCTGGATTTCGAAGCCAAGCATGAATGAATGAGCCCAATGACAAAGCCTGGAATTGGAGCCCAATTTCAATCATGGCATCCAGTGGTTCAATGTGGCAGTCTACTATATGGCCATAAATCTAGGATACTTCTTCAGCACATAAAAACCAAATAGTCTGATGCAATCAGTAATGCAATTCGCTACCATCTCATCTTCTTGCAAAGAAGAGAAATGATGCTTGAACTTGCGGAAAAAGTGGAGTTCATTACCTTTCTCGAAGATGCCACTCATGCAATACAAGAGCAGCGCCACAGCTAAATAACCACATTCTCGATTGTTGCAGCTTTTTCAACCTTTTTTTATTTTTTTAGGTAGCATGAGAAATCCAATACGCAAAACATGAGCCGAAAAGGGTTTAGAACTGGCTGTGGAATATACTGGGGAATGAAAGTGTTTCATAGGGGTAAAAGAAGGAGATGACCCAAACATTTTTCACCAGAACATTGAGTCTAACATTACCTTAAATTCACCTCAACCTTCAAACTTCACAACAAGAACTGTAGAATCTTTGTCTGCAAGATCTAATTCTGAGAGGACCTTTGTTGTTTGAACAACATCATTGCCAACAGCTTCCTTAATGGTTAGAGAGTCTAGTTTCTTGAAGGATAAGGTTGCCATGATCAATATATCTTCTGGTTGTTTCGTTGCCTCCAGTAAATTCATATTGCCATCATCTTTTGGGGTAAGCCACTAAAACATAACAATAAACAATTGATGATAAAACAGGTTTTACTCACCTTCAAACCTTCAGAACACACCAGAGCGACTACAAAAGCGCCAGGCCCACCAACTACTACAGCATTTCCCTTGATAGCAATCACTGTCGAGTGCAACTCTGGAAGCCACTCATCCTCCTTGACAACAGAAACCGTTAACCATAGAGGAAAAATACTTTGAAGTTACCCGAATTGTGTGGATGCTTTCAACTTCATCATCCTTTTCCCAGTCTTTCTCATCCTCTTCAACTTGAATGAGCTCTTGGATCCTGTCCTGTGTCCGTTGCTTCACTCTGAATACATGGATCACAACAAGTCAGTAAAATGGATCCCTAAGGAATCAACCTTGAAGTCCTTTTACCTACAAAAGAGACTTTCAATGGAACATCTCAGGTTTCTGTTGGTGCAAAAAGCTTCTGATAAACACATATTGAACAGCCCCAGCCTGTACAAACAAAGGTCCCTTGCTACTGCGAAACAAAACCCAGATGAGCTTTTGGTGTGAAAGAGAAACGACTGACATGGATGTCTGGCTCCACGATAGCCATCCGATACAATAACGTGGATTTTCTCATCCCCTACTTGCAATTCTTGAAACAAGTTCTGCAGCCATCGCCTTTGAGAACAGCAAACTCAATCAGCAATGCTCACCAGATTGAAAGACAGCTTCTTGTCCATCCTAGCACAAGACAAGCCACCCTGAACATGAATCTGTGGCCCAAACCCGCAATCAAGTGGGTAAAACCGCACGCCCCTTGGCCAATTCACCTCCCGCTGCATACTTGCTCTCCTAGACCGAGTATGGTATTTTGCAGTTCCTGTACTAAAAAGGAAAGAAGGGCTTTATATATACGTATATATAGAAAATCCGGTTATACAGAGCTTAAGGTGGCAATGACTTTTTTTTATACCTAATTCAAGAATAGGTTGTGATCCAAAAATTGAGCTCTTTTTTGTCGAATGATTTGTTTCGAGGCAAGCAATACTTCGTTATGATGGCTCTACGGCAACGAGCGGAGTCTTGATTTATCTTTTTGAAGTATTTGGAAAAAGCTTTTGTTTGTTGGTGTCAGATTATAATCTTTTATTAAACTTTGAATTCTAGGTTCTCTCACATTTTTCACGTGAAGACAGATAGGTGAGAAGATCCAGGAGATCGACAGAGCCGTATTTATTGCCCGCAAAGAACCATGGAATATCTGAAAGTTATCACAAAAAACTAGAAACTTTAGAATCAATAAAACCTAAGAAACAAAAACTTCCACTTGTGTGTTCTTCGAAGGCTACTTCCTGTTCTGTGAGTTGAGAATCTCCACCGCATACATTGAGAGCTCGCGGAGATCCCTTTGCTCGATCTGGAGCTGCTGGAGCATACTTTCCTGGTTTCTCAGCAGCGCTTTGATCTGTTGGCAGATGAACTCCGATCCTTCCGGCCGGTTGAGCATGTTGATCGAGCACCGTGGCGCTGGTTTCGCGTGCCATCGAGACTGATTGATCGTGACTTCGTTCAGCCTGGAATGAAAATCCCGATGAAGAAAAGAAAAACTTTCCTGGAAACTTACCTGTCGAGGATTTTTATCATGTTCCTCGTCTCGGCCGGGTGGTAGAACACGTCCCTGACGCGATCCCGTCTCGACTCCACTCTCTCGACTTGGCCGCATGACTTGCATGCGTTGATAAACTCGCTGTCCGGAGTGCTGGGCGAGATGTTTGAGACTCTCACCACCGTCGTCTTTGGGACGTCTGCTCTGGAGATCCGCACTAACTGCCCGTTGATATGGACCCAGTGAGCACTCAAAGCGCTCTCTTTTCCTTCGTCGGTCTGGATAATAGATAGCCGTGAGACGGAAAGAGGAAAAGAAACGAAGAAAAACTCATTACCAGATACTCGAAGACATACGTCGATGAATTCATGTCCCGGTGCTTCAAGTAAGTTGCGTAGATCTCGCCATGGATCGCGAGCGCATCCCTGAGCTGCGTGACGTTCGTCGTCGGTGGTAAGTTCTCCACACATACGGAGAGGTCCTTCCTCATCTTCTGCGGGTCGCCAAGAGGTGGAATCGGCGAAACAAATCCTCCATTTTCGTTTCTCGGTGGAAGCGGTCTCGGCGGCTGCTGCATCTGTGGCGGCGGTGGTGGCGGCATGTCCATCCTTGGAGGAGGCATATCGTTCCTCGGGAATGGCGTATCCATTCGAGGAGGCATATCGTTCCTTGGTGGGAAGTCGTTCCTCGGTGGCATTTGCATGTCGTTCCTGGGTGGCGGCATCATTTCGTTCTTTTGAAATCCCATCCCTTTCGGCTTGAAGTCTGGCCTTTCACCAACAGCTCCTCCTGCTTTGTTCATATTCATCATCCCTGGCTGGCTGAACCGAGGAGCGTCCTGGCCGTTCCAAACTCTCGGTGTTTGAGACATCTGGTTCTTTGCGTTTTCTGTGTTTGGAGGAACCATGGATACGACTTTGGAGACCAGGTTGTCGATGAGTCCGCCCCCAGCAGGTTGAGGCTCTTTGATTTTCGGTGCAACGTCTGAAAGCTGCGTGTTTTGTGTCGGTGCTGCCTCTGTCTCCACCTTGTTCCCAAGAATTACAACGTTCTTCCTTAGAGCATTGCTCAAACCATCCGCAGTCTGCAAATAAGAACGGAAGCGTTAGACAACGAGAAGAAATCAACTTCGAACGTACTCACCTTGAAATCAATGAAACCGTACGTAAACTTTGCAGTGGGTTTCATTGGCTTGACCGCTGAGACTCTGGTTATCTCTCCACAGTCTCCAAAGGCCTGCTTTAGATCCTCCTCCGTTGCCGCCGGATTGAGAAACCTGACGAACATTCCATGCCGAGGAGGAAGAATTCTCGCTGCGAAACTTGGCCGCTTGATTTCTTTCTCCTCCGTTTCGGACGTAGCAGACTCGGCAGCCGCTGCAGTCTCTTCTTTTTTTCGTTCGGTGCCGAGGCTTTTCAACCTCGACAGAATGTCGATGTAGGTGCTGTTGATTTCACCAGGAGTTTCGCCAGCAGCCCTTTTCAGGCTCGTTATCTTCTCTTCAGGAGCACTGCTGGATGGCGGAGGAGCAGTAGAAGTTTTCTCTTCCAAAACTTCCTCTTCTTCTTCCGACTCGTCTTCCTCTTCGGATTCGCTCCCTGCAGCTGCTGCCGGACTCGACGCTTTCGCAACGTTCGGAGGCTCGACTTTCGGTAATGGTTCTTCTGTCGACGGCGTAGCAGTGACTTCCACTTTCACCGTTATACTGCTTTGAAGGTCTGCAAGGATGTCCTTCACCACGGCTCGCGAGCCACCCGTCTCCTTCAGGACGAGAGCCAGAGTTGGAAACTCTCCATTGTTCTCCGACGCATACCTGAAAAAATCAAAACGTTAAGAGGCATTCGTTCGCTGGTCTCCAGAAAGCTTACTTTTCCACGAATGACTTGACTAGTGCTGCACGCTCGTCTCGCGAGAGCCTCTTCTTCGTGAGCTCGGGTGGCTCCTCCACTGCTGCGGGTCTTGCAAAGGATTTCTCAGTGTGCTTTCTCCATGATACCTGCACAGCTGCAAGTTTCCACCATAGCTTAAAACAAAAAAAAGAGAACTTCCAAGACAAATGTAAGAGAAGACACATCTAAATCGTCGCTGGAGGCCGAAGAACTAAATTCCAATCTCGCCCAACATGAGAACTCACTCCCAATCGCAAGAAAACAAATCTAAGAAACCACACCAATCCAATGCAGCATCAAAAACCCCACGAATCGAGATCCTATACAGAGCAAACAAACTCACGTAATCTGCTGGAGAGATTGCTGGACTCCCTGGAAAGCCCAGCGTGCGCGGCGAAGCTCCTCTTCGAGACCGCCGACACCAGAACCCTGGATCCCACGGATTCGCGAAGAAGAGCGGGCATTCTGGCTGCCAGGACTCGCGCCATGGCCAGGCGCCGGTATTCCACTGCCGCGGCGGAGAGAGAGGCGCCACAGGCGAGGCTGCGCGGCGACACAACCATGGCCAATGCCACCATTTCGACCATCAAGCACAAAAACCCTAAACCCTCCCCATTAGATATTTTTCTTTTCCAAGGGTGTGTTCTTAGCTAGTTAGGAGAGAGACGGCCGCGCGCGCTCTTCATAGCGATCAAGAGGATAAGTCTTCATAAATCGAGAATTCTTCGTAGATTTCGAGCATTCTTTCTCACAAGCTGCTAGCGATCATCAGAATTCCTAAATTTCAAGAGCATTCTTTCTTCTATCGATCATATTTCTTCCTCGCGCCCAGTTCTAACGTGTTCTTCACAGCAATCTAGTGGATAGCCAATGCTTTCGAGCATTCTTGCGATCTAGTGGATAGCCAATGCTTCTTCGTACATTTCGCGCATTCTTTCCCACAATTTCTCTTCGTCTACCTCCGAAGAGCGATCAGTGGACTGGAGTCTCGGTTTCAAGGTAGGGACTCTCGATTTCTCGCAGAAATTCCATCTAACTTCGAAGAACATCCAGGGGATTGTATGGCCTGCGCGGCACACATTGCGCAGCTCCTAAAGTCTTGCAAAGCTTCCCGGGATCTCTCCGAGGCACGGCGTCTTGACGCTCGCATAGCGGCTTCTCGCGAGCTCCAGCACGACAGGTACCTCTTGAATCTCCTCGTCGAGGCCTATGGCAAGTGTGGTAGCACCCGAGACGCTTGCGCGGTCTTTGACAGGATCCAAGCTCCAAACCACTTCTCCTGGAACATCATGCTCGACGTCTACGCTCGAAACGGGAAGCTTTGCGAGGCCAGGGAAGTGTTCGACCAGATGCCCAGCAAGGACGCCATCTCCTGGAACACCATGCTCTCGGCGTATGCCCGGCAGGATCATACACTCCAAGCGCAAGAACTCTTCGCCAAGATGCCGCAAAAGGACGTCGTCTCTTGGAACTCCATGCTCACTCTCTACGCCAGCAGCGGCCAGCCCCTCCATGCGAAGCTCCTCTTCGAGAGAATGCCGCTCCAGAGCGAAGCCACTGTCACGGTGATGATCCAAGTCTTCTCGCAGCTAAGTTTGATCGAAGACGCGAGGAGGGTCTTCGAAAGCATCCCCGAGAAGACCCCGATTCTCTGGAACGCGATGATCATGGCCTATTCGCGGAGCGGCAATGCGAAAGAAGCCGCCACCTTGTTTCAACAGATGCCCAACAAGGATATAGTTTCATGGAATTCCTTGCTCACTTCCCTCGTCCAGGAAGGATGCCTGGACGATGCCAGGAAAATCTTTGATGCCATGCCCGATACCAGCATTGTCTCGTGGAATCTCATGGTGGCCGCGTACTCACAACTTGGTCACGTAGACGAGGCCGTCACCTTGTTCGAGACAATGCCGTACAAGACCATCGCTGCGAGTACGGCGCTCATACAAGCGTTTTGTCACGAGGGGTTTCTCGACAAGGCGAGAGATTTGTACGAGAGTTTCCCGGAGGAGAATCTCCAGGCATCGAATTCGATGCTCCTGGGATATGCCCATTCTGGGTATATGGACGAAGCCAGCGCCCTCCTTGCTCGGATGTCTGTGAGGGATGTAGATTCCTGGAACATTATGATCCTGGGATATGCCCGGGATGGGCATCTCCGCGAGGCCGAGTGTGTGTTCGAAAACATGCCGGAGAAGTCCGTCTCGTCGTGGAACTCGATGATCACGTCGTATGCCCGGAATGGGTATATAGCGGAAGCTAGAGCGGTGTTTGATTCCATGGTGAGGAGGGACGTAGTGTCTTGGAACGCGATCATCCAAGCCTACATTCTTGCAGAAGATCTCGCGAAAGCCGAGGATCTCTTCTGTACAGCCCCTGAAAAGAATACCGTGACTTGGACTTCGATGATCCAAGCTTATGCTCGCAACAACGAGATTGCAAAGTCTAGAGGGCTTTTCGAGGCAATGCCACGCAAGGATTTGATCGCGTGGAGGGTGATGCTCACGGGATATGCCCAAAACGGGCATCCAGACGAAGCCATGGAGCTCTTTGCGAGAATCCCTCACAAGAGCTCGAGTTTGTGGAACACTATGATCGGGGTCTACTATACGGCAGGAAGAATCTCCCAAGCCAGAAACATATTCGAGAGCATCAATCCAAAACCAAGCATTTGCTGGAGCACCCTTACCGCAGCATATGCCCGTTCTGGTCATGTGCTGCAGGCAGCAGAATTGTTCCACCAACATCCCAGCCCGGATCTCGAAACTTTCATCACTATGATCACAGCGTACGGAAAGTCTGGCCTAGTAGAAGATGCCAAAAGAATCTTTTACGCCATCAAGGAGCCAAACCCAATGGCCTGGAATGCGCTCTTCGCGGCATATGCCCAGAACAGCCACCTTGCCAGCGCGAGATTCCTCTTCGATACCCTTCCCCGCCGCGACGCCGTGTCGTGGACAGCGATGGTGGGCGCGTATGCCCACAGCGGGCATAGCGGCCTGGCTTGCGAGCTCTTCCAAGAAATGGAGATCCACGGCGTGGCACCCGATGGGATCACTTTCATCGCGCTCCTGGGCGCTTGCAGCCACCTGGGCAGGATCAAGCACGCGGGCAGCTACCTCAATTCCTTCCCGGAGCGAGAAATCGCCCCAATTGTGGATCACTACCAATGCATTGTCGACGGCCTCGCGAGATCCGGGCAGCTGGAACAAGCCCGGGATTTGATCCGGGAAATGCCGTTCGAGCCGATCGCGGCGGCGTGGACATCGCTGCTTGGCGCGAGCAAATTCCATGGGGAGCTTCTTGCCCTAATTCCCGGGCTTGGTTTCTAGGGCTGACGTGTTGGGGGTTTCACAACGAACGGACGTCCGTACGGTGCTTCCTCGTACCTCTCTCTCCTAGGGCACAGGGTTTCCGTGCTCTCGAAGCGCGCAGCATGCGAGCGATCGATCGATCGATTGGATTCCTGCGAGCGCAATGGTTTGTTTCGATCCTTTCGTGAGTGGGCGTTTAGATTCGTGAGCAAGGGTTTTTTTCTTGTGAGAGAAAGAGATCGGGCATTGTGGTGTCAAAGTTTTGGAAGAATGTAGCGCGTTGTGTAGAGAGAATCCGGCCGCTTTTGGAAATGTGAGAAACTTTGTGGAGATTTTTGGGGAATGTGGGTGAGAGAAGAAACATTGACACAGTAATGGTTTTCGTTCTTTTTTCCCTTTCTTCTTTCTTATCAGAGGTCTAGTTTGAGGGAGAAAACAGTGTGAAGAACGAGTAAGACGAACGAAAGAAGAAGAAGAAATAGAGGAGAGACGATGGAGAAGTGATGTAGCCACTGTTTCCATGACGACGTCTCCGAGAACAATGAGTAGCGATCCGGAGGATTCGAGTTGCTATTCTTCGCCTTACGAGACCAACAGATATCAGTCACCGAGCGAGAGAAGAAATGTGGCAGTCGATCAGGGAGGAGTTTCTTACGTGTTTGAGCCGTTCATGGAGACCAGCTTGGCAATGGAGAAGCCGGACGTTGTGGGGATTGGTGGAGGTGCTTGGTTGCCTCCGACTGCCCCAGTGGAGCCACCCCGGCCTCAGACGTGTCCCCCGCTCGAGTTCCAGCTTCCAAAGCGACTTATCATTGCTGCTCGCGACAAGGAATCGCTGCTGGAGGAGGTGATCACGTTGAAAACCGAGCTCCAGCACCAGAATCGCAAGATTGCTGCTCAGAGGATTCAAGCCTCGACGGTAGAGAACGAGAACAGGTCAGTATCTTCTTCTCGTATTTGCTAGCTTTGTTCTATAGAAAGTGCTGCTTGTTTTTGTCTGTAGGAAACTTGAAAAAGATCTTGAGGATTTGGAGCTGCAACGAACTGATGCTCGCAGAACTGGCGGCCCTGAGAGGTTACGTAGCAAAGTTTATGGTATAGCTCTTATCTTTTCCATTTCAAATGTTAAACCAGAGAGAAGTGCAGGATTGAAAACTAGACTAGAAGATCTTCACATGGTTTGTGAAGAACAACGCGATGAGCTTTTCACACTGAGGAGAGATGTTCGCCTAACGCGCTCCAGAGTAAGAGCATAGCAGCACTTTGTTTGCCAGGGATTTTCTAATGTGTTTCTAGAATGCCAGGAACTGGAGGTTGAAAGAAATGTGTTTGCCGATGAAATTATCAGGCTGCTGAAATACATGAAGCGCTTGAAAGCGGGGCAGAACAAGCTGAGTTGTGAGAACAGAGAACTCGCGCTTGTGAAGGACAAAGCAGTACTATTGGAGATTGCAAACAAGCGTCTCGAGAGCTGTCTAACAGTAAGCTTCTTCTTTTGCAAGACAATTTTCACAGGCTTGGCTTTGCTGCAGGCGATTCACAAGAATCTAGAGAAAACGAAGCAAGAAACTGCTGCGTTCAAGCAAAAGGCACTGGAAACGAGCAATTCCAACAAGGCGGACGAGAAGAGACGGAGGGAGCTGGAAGACAAGGCAGCAAAGCTAACCGAGCAGCTAGACACCGAAACAGCCGAGAAGGAAAAGTGGGTCAGGAAAGCTAGCAAACTGGAGAACGAGATCAGGAAGCTCTCCAAAGAGCTACGTGAGGCCGAGGCAGCCAAGGCCAAGTTCGAGCTACTCAACACTTCCAAAAGCCCGCCAACTCCTCCTCCACCAGCTGCGAAGAAGGCTGCAACTGCTCCTGCAGCTCCACCATCGCCTCCACCGCCAGCAGCTGGAAAGAAGGCTGCTGCTTCTCCAGCAGCTCCACCATCGCCTCCACCGCCAGCAGCTGGAAAGAAGGCTGCTGCTTCTCCCGCAGCTCCACCATCGCCTCCTCAAGCAGGAAAGAAGGTTGCTGCCGCTCCAGCAGCTCCAGCATCACCTCCAGTGGCAGCCAAGAAGGCTCCTGTCACTCCGGACAAATCTGCCAAGGTATGGTGAAACACTCAAGTCAAGGACCAAACAAGAGTCCTAGAAATGGCTACCACACGGATCATAAGTCGACAGTCGGGATCCCCAAGCAGGGACCAGGTGGTCTAAGGACAAGGCCGTAAAAGCTCGGGTCACTCATTCATCCGTCTTGAATGCACAGACGAAGCCCGGTGGTGACGAAACTAGAGGGAAGTCAGCGGCAAACGAAGCGTCTCTCAGAGGTAGCTTTTGTTTTAACACCGTCGCGTATGCTTCACCTTTTTCATTCTTTTTGGCAGAGGCAGAAGAAGATACAAAGCGCAAGGCAGCCGAAGCGTTGCGCAGGAAACAAGAGGAAGAGATGCAGAGGAAGCAAGAGGAAGAGCAACGGAGGAAAGAGGAGGCAAGAAAGAAAGCGGCAGCTGAAGCACAGGCAAAGAGCAGAGCGGCAGCTGGAAACGACGCAAAGAAGAAAGGTGGCGAAACTCAGAAAAATGATGAAGACAAAAAGAAGAAAAGTGATTTGGCTGGAGAAGGAGGTGGTGGTAGAGAAGATAAAGACGCAGGTGGAGAGGCTGAAGAAGAGGCAAAGAGAAAAGCATTGGCAGCTGCTGAGAAAGAAGCAAGGAGGAAAAGATTGTTAGCTGAAGAAGACGAAGAAGCAAGGAGGAAAAAATTGTTAGCTGAAGAAGAAGAAGCACGGAGGAAGAGACTGTTAGCCGAAGAAGAAGAAGAAGCAAAGAGGAAGAGACTGTTAACGGAAGAAGAAGAAGCAAGGAGGAAGAGACTGTTAGCCGAAGAAGAAGAAGAAGCAAAGAGGAAGAGACTGTTAACGGAAGAAGAAGAAGCAAGGAGGAAGAGACTGTTAGCCGAAGAAGAAGAAGAAGCAAAGAGGAAGAGACTGTTAACGGAAGAAGAAGAAGCAAGGAGGAAGAGACTGTTAACGGAAGAAGAAGAAGCAAGGAGGAAGAGACTGTTAGCCGAAGAAGAAGAAGAAGAAGCAAGGAGAAAGAGACTGTTAGCTGAAGAAGGAGAAGCCAGGAAGAAAGGTGGAATAACTGGAGCCGGGGACGAGGAAGAAGCAAGGAGGAAGGCTGCGGCCGAAGCAGAAGCAAAACGACTCGAAGAGGAACTGGCCGAACAGAAAAGACGGCTAAAACAGCGTGAGCAAGAACTGGCCGAGCAAAAACAAAGTGTGGGAAGCAATGACGAGGGAAAGAAGCTTAACGAAGACGAGGAGCGAAGGAAAGCGGTCGAGGGTCTCCGTATCAAGGAAGAGGAAGAGAGAAGGCTGAGGGAGGAAGAGGAAGCGAAGAAGAAGCGAGCTCAAGAGGAGGAGATGAAGAGAAGAATGGAAGAGGAAGAGCGCAAGAGGAAGGAGGGCGAGGAAGAGCTGAGGAGGAAGCGGGAGGAGGAGGAACGAAAGCACAGGGAGGAGGAAGCGCGCAGAAGGAAACACCAGGAGGAAGAACGGGAGAGAAAACGCAGAGAGGCCGAGGAAGAAGAAGCTCGCAAGAGGAGAATCCAGGAAGAAGAGGAGAGGAAACGCAGGGAAGCCGAGAAGAAGAGGCTGGACGATGAGGAAAGAGCGAGAAAGGAGGAGGACGCAGTGGCTAGAAAGGCCGAGGAGGATCGCAAGAACGCGGCTGGAGGAGGAAGGCCGAGGATCAGAGTTTTCAAGGCGAGAGGGACGACCTTTGCCGAGGACACCAAGCAGGTGGTGGACAGAGGAGCTCCAACGTTTGAAGGGAGGTCGCGGAAGAACTTTGGTACGGCTTACATGGCTCCAGCGCCAGCGTCTCCAGCGTCGTCGTCCACGACCGAGAGTAGCAGCAGCGCAAGGAGGACCACCTTGCGTGTGGATCCAAAGTCCGGAGGCGACCCCTTGGAGTAGACTCTGTGCGATCGTTTGCGAGTCGAGCTTTTCTATCTGCGGGGTGGCCGAAGGCTGTGCTGTGGACGAAGGAAAAAGAATGTTACCAAAAACTTTGCTTTAAAAACGAAAGCTTACCACCAGTGTTCTTCATGGATCATACTCCCGGAGGCAGTGTCCTGGAAGTAAAAACTTAAACTTGTGAGCGTTTCGCAGCAACCACAGCGGCAAATGGACTGCTGCGTGAGATCTCGCGGCGTTTCCCATCTTGGCTACCAGCTCTTTGAACGTGTACTCCTCCGGAAGGAGGCCAAACAGGTCCCTGCCTTTACAAACCGCGTCCTGGATTCTTATCTCGGCGTCCACCGAGCCGAGGCGCGAGGCTTTCAGCCGGTCTGCGTGGCTGTAGGCTCTGATCTTGAACAGGATCTCACTGACGTGTCTGAAACAGAAGCTGCAGTGCCACCCTGCGTCTGCGAGTATGAAATCTGACCTTCGGAAGTGGCCATACTTGGTGGCGCCCGGCTGATACAAATGCACGCACGGCCTCCAAGCTTTCTCGTCCACCAGGAACTCGAACGAGTAGAGATAGTTTCTCATTTGGAGGTGCATGGGAGAAGGAAATCCATCGCACCATCTGCACAAGGAAACTAGCACTGATCAAACTCACGCATCACAAAGCCGACAGCCAAACTATAAACTATTCTCGAAAGTTTGGAAACTCACAGACATCACCTAGACCAACACAGCCAAAACACGACTGTGCCAACGAAGAACACTACGACCAAGACAGACAAGTGAAAAAGACACTAAAACAAAACTCTACCTTAGCAGCTCCAGCGTGTGCCAACTCGGGATCTCATCAGCATCTGACATGATAACGATGTCTCCTTCTTCAATCCCCGCAGCCACCAGCGCTCGATCCATTTGCTGTCGCTGGAACACCTCCGTCGTGAAAGGACTCTCATTCTCCAGCAAAGGCCTCGTCCAGATCTCCCGGTAGAACAGCTTCGAGGCCGCAAACAAGAACCTGTAGCTGTTTTTCGCGAAGAAGAGCGGCTTGGCCAGACCTGTGAAAGTACCATTTGCTTCCAGGAGCACGAACTTGGTCACGAAAGGATACAATTCTCTCCACCGGATCTCCAGTAGGTCGAGCTCGTTGCTAAAGATGATGGCGTCAAAGACACGGCGAGGGGTCTCTCTCACTTCCCAGTTGTGTAATTCGCACAGATCCGAGCGGGAGAGGTTGTGAGCGAAGTAGTGAGTGATGAAGTCGAATGGCTTCGGTGGTGTGTCCCAGACGGGCCTGAGAAAGTATGATAAGCTCAAGAAATTGGAGTAGCCAGCGTGAAGGCAGAGGATCAACACGAGTACCAAAGCGGCCGCTAAGATTTTTCTCCCTCGTGGCTTTCTCGAGAGCATCCTTTTCTTCCGGACCGATGATTCGTGCACTGCTTCGTGGGAATGGAAGGAACCAAGTGAGAAACGAGGGAGAGAGAAGGAGTGCGAGAGAGTCACTCTCTTGCAAAGGAATCTTGTAAGTACCTGGCGATTGGCCTTTGTCTGACCACTACAGCCATCGCTGGAGCAAAAGTTACTCAAAGTTACTCTGGGAAGAAAAGAGAGAGAGAGAGAGAGAGAGAGAGAGAGGGAGCTGTCAGTATAAACTATGAGATGATCTTAAACAATGGAGAGCTATGGACTTACTCCCGAGTGATCTTAATCGCTGGAGCAGTCCCAGATATAAAACTCCCTCGATTGTCGTGGCATCTAAAGCTCTGACGAAATACATGGATAAGTGGACCTCGACAAAAGAAAAGATAGAGAACCTAGC
The DNA here is from genome assembly GCF_000143415.4 of Selaginella moellendorffii. NCBI lineage: Eukaryota > Viridiplantae > Streptophyta > Lycopodiopsida > Selaginellales > Selaginellaceae > Selaginella > Selaginella moellendorffii. Next base: position 682,293 of record NW_003314299.1, on the reverse strand, counting down.
AACGAAAGAACAATGGCGAAGAACGCTTGAGATCTTCTCCAAGAATGGAGGAACTACACGATAGTAGCACTGACCTCTGAGAGTGATGTCACGACTTTGGCGAAGTCGTGCTTGAATCTTCCACCCGAAATCCACGCGCCAGCGCTTTCCAAAGCTAGGGTTCTTAGCAGCTTCCTGGCGCCGGCAATCGTAGAAATGCGTGACACTACTTCTCGATTCTTCGCACAAGCGCGTTGGCGGCATCGATAAGTATGCATCGATCGCCAAGGCAAAGGAGGAGCTGCTACTCGCATGGATGCGCCGACAATCCCACAAGGAATCGCGAAGAAAGCAAGAATGAGGGCGAGGGATTCCATCGCGCCGTGCTCGCTCCATTTGCCCCATCTCATGGACTATGGATGGCACTGCCAGCCCCTCCTCACTCCATCTCCATCGCCAAGCTGCCCAAGAGCCCTAAATTTGCGTGGTAGGAAAGAAGAGGAGAGAGAGCTTTGGAATGTCTTCCAGGAATTCGATAGCAACCGCGACGGTCTGATTTGCAAGGGCGACATCGCACAGATGATGCTGCGGCTGGATCGCAGCCTCTCGGATCGCGACGTGGCCGCCACGCTCGAGGCGATCGACGAGGACGGCGACGGATTCGTAGATTTCGGGGAGTTTTGCTCCATCTTCCACGGTCGCAGGGATATTCTGGACGGAGAGGAAGCGCCGGATTGCGAGGGCGAAGATCAAGAGGAAGAAGATCTGATGGAGGCTTTCAGGGTCTTCGACCGCGACAACGATGGATTCATCACGGTGGAGGAGCTCCACACGGTTCTCGCCAGGCTAGGATTCGTGGAGGAGCATGGCGGCCGCCCCAGTTGCTCCAGGATGATCCGGATGGTGGATTCCAACGGCGATGGCCTGGTCGATTTCCTCGAATTCAAGAGAATGATGTGTAAGCCCATGATCGCTGCTCATTAGAGATCTATAGATCGTGTAAATACATTCTTTCTAGCTTGATCGATCTCATCTATCGACTCATTTACTAATCAAATGTACTGCGCAGCACAAGCCGGGTCGCGCGGCACACACTAGTAACCGCGCGGTACAAACGCGAGAAATTGGAAGAGCCCTAATACGCTTAAATTTGAAAGCTTTTTTTTCGCACGAATTCTAACACCACCTAAACCCTAAACCGTCCGAGTCGCTAAAAGTAATGTACTCCGTTGTAGTCTAGTCGGTCAGGATACTCGGCTCTCACCCGAGAGACCCGGGTTCAATTCCCGGCAACGGAATTTTTGGCAAAAATTTTGGTAAACGAAACAAGCCGAGCAAGAGGGAGAGAGAAGAAAGGAGACCCGCGAGATCGATTCCAGTCCAGGGGTCACCAGGGATGTTTGTGCTCGGGCTCCGAGTCTCCTGGTTCACCGAGGACTTCGTGGAGTTGATTCTCAAGGTACGTACACGGACGCGTGTTGTTTGATTTCATGCCGACTGCAGTTAGCGCCATGGAAAACCAAGTTAGAGTTTGATCATAGCGGCCAACTAACGATTCAGCCACTGTGATCGATCAAGAGCAGCAAATCCGGATCCTGCCACCATTTTCCAAAAGGCTCTTGGAAATTTTGCGCTATCGTTTCTTGGTTTGCTATTGTGGGCATGCTCTTTTGACTCGTCCGTCACCAAAGATTTCAACAAGATACCTATGATAGGCATATGCAGTTACAACTGCGTTTCACGAGAGAAAACCTTTCTCTGAGATCTTTCGAAGAAGCATCAACCCAATTGTCACGCCACGCATTTTAAATATTTGCGTTAGAAATTTTTAGCACGCAATGCTGCGCCACGGCATCTCCGGAAACAGTTCCTGCAATCGGTTTGGAACCGTTTACAACCTTCGTCAATTCAAACCCATGCGCAGTTGCATTGCCATCCCCACTTGGCATTCATTCCCTCCGCTTCTGTGCTTCTCGATCTCGTTTTCTCCACTCCGGGCGCCTACGTGGTGCAGAAAGCTCTAGAATATTGACCATCTCGTGGCAATATAAGCCCAGCCCTCACTCGTTCCCTCACCCTTGCTTTCTCACTCTAGTGTTCCCTTTTGCGATGTAAGCAATGCTCATTCTATGCTTTCCATCTGGGGCTCCTGGGACTAATGCGTGTTTGTGTCCGTTTGCTTTGTTCAGATATGGTCAATCTCGGCCCCGTTGCCGCAAAGAAACATTATGAGGAACGTTGTAATCCGGAATGGGAAGAGGATCCTCCGCAAATCTTCCCCACGAAAGGAGGACAAGGAGAATTGATGCATGCCGGGAGGGAACTTACGATTGAGCCGCAAGCAGGATCCTGCCACCAAATTTCCAAAAAGCTCGTTGGAAATTTTGCAATGTAGTTGGCTATGGCCTTTTAGTTTTCTATCCATGTGGGCTTTGCATTCTCCTTTGAGTTGTCTACCTGGAGTTGTTTATCATAGCATTTACCATCCCTAAAGATTCAAAAAACATACCAGGGATGGGCATATGCAAACACGACTGCGTTCCATAAGAGGCTATATTGCTTTGGGATCCTCAATATGTCCATACTGCTGGCCATGGCAATGGCATCACCAACCGCATGACAGGTAGGAAAAAGGTTGTGGTCTCGTTTGAGAACCGCAAATCTTCCATTGAGAGAAACGAGGAGGAAAACAGTTCCAACAGCAGCGGGACAAAAAGCTTGTCCATGATCTTGAATTATCTCCCGCCACTCTTTCTTGTGGCTGGTGTTGTTCGCATGCTGCGCCCGAAGCGGCCAAATCAGCAGCTTGTAAATTCTGATAATAACACTCCCAATTTCTCTACTGGAAGAAGGAACCGGTCGTGGTGGGCAAGATTTCATTCTGAGCGTTTAGAAACCCACTTCTATACACTCCCTTCCATTCCCAAGCTTCATCCAAGCTTTTCGTTTGGCGCGTGGACCCGGGGAAGGACTCGATCACTTCTCGCAGCACACCTGGGACGGGTGCGTGCATCGCGGCCATCGCACGATGATTTGTGGTCAAACGCTAGCCTGTTTAGCTTGATTTATAGCAAACACAAAGAAGAAACACACCTTCGATATCTCCTCGATTCCTGTAGAGATCCCCACGCTCCTCCAAGTAGTCCATCGTGTCCTCTCCCTGCAAAGGCTTAGCTCTCGATTTCCTCGCAGTTCTAGCCACCTTTCCGAGCTCAATTTCAAGTTGATGGACCTCACACTTCTTGTTGCAATGAACATTCCGGTGGAATGCTAGTCTCCTGCGATGACACCAACAAGCCTCTGTTCGTCCAAGTCCATTCTGTGATCTCCATAGCCTGCTTCGAGTAGAAAGACGGTGATTGTTGCACAAGCTCAGGCACTACATCTGGAGAGCTCGAATTTGCACGAGGAAGGTACTGATGAGGAACGAGAAGCATAGAACTCCTCCTGGCCAGGAATCGATTGGTGGGCTCTTTTCCCACCCATGCGAAGAATCCCTTCGTTTTCAGATTCTGAGCGTTTTAAAAATAAAACACAAACACCAAGCTTTTGATGATTTCAGTGACGAGTCTGTTCGTTTGGTGCGCGGATCCGGTGAAGGCCTCGATCATGGCTTCTCGCAGCATCTGAGACGAGAAAGCTGGGTGTGAGCATCGCGGCCATTGCACAACGATTTGTGGTCAAACGTTAAAAATAAAAAAGCAGAGGCTTCCATTTTCTCCTCCTCGTCAATCAAATCCATCGTCTAGAGCAAGGCCAACCAGCCATCGACTATGATGTTCACTCCCTGAACATCACACGCTCCTCCAAGTACTCCATCGTCTCCTCTCGCCGCTTCGCTCTCAATTTCCTCCCGCGGTTTTACCACCTTACATCTTGCTTGGGAACTTCAAGAGCATCAACTTCACCTGGACTGGACTTGTCTCTATTCTAGCAATTTCGAACTCTCGAATAAGTATAGCTTATTAGTATTGGTACCTCCAACAGCAGCATTCCACTTCAACACCAAGCGTCCAAACTTTGCAGGACAAAACTTATAATCACCACTCAATCTCGTCAACTTTCTAAAGAAGATGTATCTCTGGCTGATGGAGAGGGAGAGTGCCACAAAGATCAACACTCCAATGTTGCAGCTGATTGACAGCGAGCTCTGGGTGATGGTCTGACAGCCAAGCATGCAGTGGAAGATTTCTACACTCCTTCACAAAGACAAATGCAAGATTGTTGTTGTTGTTGCTCTCATTGATGACATTCCATCACAAATCTTTGCTCACGAATTCTGGAGTTTGCATGGAACTGGCTCGGCGCAGCAAGTCATCTATAATACAGATTTTGCCAATTTCAGCCCCCCAAGTTGGAGACCGCTGACAAATGGATCTAGGACAGAATTAGCATTCACTCGCACCATATACTCTCAGGCAAGTCTGGAATCTAACATCACGGCAGAGACAATGACTTCATTAAGCTATGCATGTTTACAATAGAGAATTGTTTCACGAGCACTTCTATGGTAAAAGAAAACCATGTTTTCAGGGTTACATGTGGCACCTTTGACACTGTAGCAGTTTTATGGTTAGTCTTATAGAGTCATGAGAGGTGGTTTTCTTATTAGAACTCGGCAATGTTTTAATGTATGCATCTCCAGGAGGGAGATTCAAGACGGTTTCTGAACAGATATGTGGACTGGACAGATGGGAAGGCGTGTATTGTTTTAGCGATATGGCTGGAGCTGCGGTACTCAAGGTGAGCAAAGAAAAGACATCACTATTGAAGCTTGTCAATATTGAGTCGTTGTCATCAAAGATTTAAACAAGATACCTATGATGGCCATATGCACATACCATCGCGTTTCACGAGAGAAAACATTTCTCTGAGATCTTTCGAAGAAGCATCAACCCAATTGTCATGCCACGCATTTTATATATTTGCGTTAGAAAATTTTAGAACGCAATGCTGCGCCACAGCATCTCCGGAAACAGTTCCTGCAATTGGTTTAGATTCCCACTCTGGGAAAGGGCAATCCAGCGTGGCGAAGGGAGTGATCGCAGTTCTCCAAGAGAACATCTTCCGACTCCTCTCCCAGTTTCCGATAATCGTGACCAGCACGAGATCCTGGCGGGAGCAGTCGCCATTCCGATTATACAGCCGCAAAGTTTTTGAAAGTTTTTTTCCGCGCGAATTCTAGGTGGTCTTATCGTTAAATAAGACTTGCGAAGAGAGGCAACACAAAACTCTGCTCGGGCCATCCCCCTATGCTTCTCGATCTCGGTTTCTCCCCTCCAAAAGAATCTGGCCTACGTGGTGGAGCAGGAAGTTCTAAGCATAACTCTCGGAAGAACAACTTCTATGTCTAGCTCTCCAAGAATCCAAGTCTCTCCTCTATCGACAAATGGAAAGGTTCTCTCAGAAAGTTGGCTCTCCAAGATTCTAGGAAGAACAGTGGCTCATTACTCTTTGGATTACATCGACAAGTTGCTTGGCCCGGAATGGTTTGCAAGCGTATGCATCCATTCCCGCCTCGATACACTTGTCCTCGTACCCCTGGATCGCGTGAGCCGTGAGCCCGATTATCGGCTTGGACCGATACCCGGCTAGTTTCTCTTGGGCTCGGATGCTCCTCGTAGCCTCTAAGCCATCCAAAACTGGCATCTGGACGAACAAGAAACTCAGATCTGGAAGAACGAAAGGGAAGAAAAAACTTACCTGGACGTCCATGAGGATGAGATCGTAGCGATCACGGTCTCTCTCCAGCGCGCTCAAGCACTGCTCGCCATCGCCCACCACTTCCACCGTGGTGCCAAACTTGCGTAGCTGCTGGCACGCCACCTTTTGGTTTATAACGTTGTCCTCGGCGAGCAGGACTCTCATGCCGCGCAGTATGCCAAGGTCCTCCGGCGGTGCCACCGGACCAAGTTGAGTTACTCCGGACACACTGCGCGCCTCCGCTGAAGTGCCGCAAGATGCAGCCGAGTGACGTTGGTTAGCACCGCGCGGCAGGGAGTAGCCGGAGTTTGGAGTTTCTTCGTGTGTCCTGAGCCCATTGGAGTGACACGATGCTTCTTCGGCGGATTGTATCCTGTCCTGGTATTGGATGGACTCTACCTCCTCGATTTCCAGGCTCTTCTTTACTGCTCCTCGATTTGATTCTTGTGTTGCCACTACTCGATCGAAGCAAGCAGCGAAGTAAAATGTGCTGCCTTTGCCGGCTTCGCTCTCGAGCCAGATCCGGCCTCCCATCATCGCCACCAATCTGGAAGAACAAACTTGGAAACGTTGAGAAAGAAAACCATTCGAGACTACATACCTTTCGACAATGCTGAGTCCCAGACCAGTTCCTCCATACAGCCGGGTGATGGAAGTATCGGCCTGAGAGAAAGCTTTGAAAACTTCCTTCTGTTTCTCCTGGCTGATACCAATGCCGGTGTCTTTGACGGAGAACAAAACACACACGGCCTCTTCTTCCCTTCGCTGCGGATCATTCGAGACATGATTCCTGGGACTCACGAGCTTGAGGCTGTTGCTTCCGTCCGAGTGAAGGAATGCTCGAGGGGAGGCTAGCGTGCTGTGGCTGGAGCGTCGTCTCTCCAAGGCTTTGACGTACTCGAGCGCTTGCGAGGTGGAGGAAGTGGCCCTCACGAAGTCGTCCTCGGTGTAGAGTTTCGCGGACAGGAAAACGGAGCCTCGCTGCGTGAACTTGATGGCGTTTCCCACTGCAAGAAAGTAGAAGTTGGCATCAAGACAACATCCAAATCAAAGAATATAAAACGAGCAAGCAAACAAAAAACACGAGAGAGATCAGCTTCACGAAGAACAACCGAGCCAAGAATTCGATGGAAATACCAAAACCTTTGAAGAGCTTTTGATGGAAAATAGAGCTAAAGAAGAGCAATGCAAAACTAAGAAAACCAAAGAACCAGAGAAGATACTCACCAAGATTTAAGATACACTGCTGGAGCCGCCCAGCGTCACCGATAAGTTGCTGTGGAACTTCAGCCGAGACCTCCCACGACATATCCAAGTCCTTTTGCCTGGCACTGACCTGGAAGAAAACTCAAGAAATTATCTTTCACTCGAAAGCTAGAAAACTATGCCGAGAGGAAAAGAGGATCCATGCTCTTACTTGAAGCATTTTCATGGTGGAGCTGAGCAAGTCACAGACGTTAAAGGGGACGTGTTCTAGCTCCAAACGGCCAGCCTCGATCTTGGCAAGGTCGAGAATGGTGTTGACAATGTGGAGGAGCGAGTCGGCCGACTGTGCGACCGTGTCCAGATGTTCACGTTGTTCTTCCGTGAGATTCGTGTCCAAAGCCAACGAGGCCATTCCAATTATCGCATGAATCGGTGTCCTGCGATTCAAAAGCTTGAGTTGACGAACTAAAGTCGGGTAGGAAGAACGAGAAACTTGAAATGTTCTACCTGATTTCGTGACTCATGTTGGCCAGAAACTCCGACTTCGCGCGGCTTGCTTCTTCTGCCGCGGCTTGTGATTCTTGGAGCTCTTTGTTTGCGAGCTCCAGCTCGTTAGTTCGTGCTTGAACCTGCGGAGAAGTCATAAGATATCAACTAGACAAGCTTGCTACTACCTGTAGCTCGAGAGTGGAATTCATCTCGTTAAGTTCTCCTTCCATTTGCTTGCGATCGTGAACTATCGCAGCAAGAGTAATAGCTACTATTGCCAATACGCAAACGAACATTTGCACCTGAAAGAACCAGAGTAAGAACAAAGGATGATCAAAGGAAGCAGAACTTGGAAAGAAGAGAAAACCTGTTTTCACTACACCTGGAGCAAAGAATGGTTGTTGTTCTTACGATAAAGAGGTCCTCGATGCTTGGCAGTGCCAGCGCTCGCGATCACTGCCACGACCAGCACGGCCAGAGGAAGCCCAATGCGATTGAATCGAAACGAGGCCCAGATCACCACCGGGAAAACCAAGTATGACAGCCTCTGGACGAAGCTCAAATCACCAACGAAGAAGATGACGAGCGACAAAACGATGAGCAAGACGAACAAGGCGATGCACTCTCCTGTCCGGACGATGCACTTCCGGATGGATCGAGCGTCGGGAGCTCTCGAGAGGATGAGCGATGGGAGTGGCTGAGGCTTGGACGTCGTCGATAACGATCGAAGTCGCAAGTAACTCTCCGGTGGAGCGCTCTCCATTTCACTCGTCACAGATGATATCCTCGCATCGTTTGCAGAGGTGGTGGCGGTGGTGATGTTTCCATCGTCGACTAGCTTGTCTTTGATTCTCAGCAAATCCAAGAGCTTCCCAGTGACTCCACGCCTCTCGGCTGCTTTGGTTTCTCGATCACCACCCTCGTCGGGAATTTGGATGGAGTGTTGGTGGCTCTCGGGATTCTCTTCCTGGAATCGCTTGCTCCCATACATTTTCCAGAATTGCGAGGCATAGCTTCTGCTGCGTCCCCAGTGGATCGGCGACGTCCCTGGAACGAAGAGGTTCCAGAGGTGGAGGACGCAGGGAGTGTAACACAGGATCGCGGAGAGATCGCCCAACACCCAAGTTGGCCAGATTTCCAGAAACTCGCTCCACTCCGCCAATCCAAACACGGACAAAGAGAGCGCGTTGCCGGTTCCAAAGACGAAGCTGACGAACGGGGCCACGCTGAAGAACCAAAGAGCGTCGTGAAGAGTGTCTACGGTCCGTGCACCTTTCCTCGCTTCCTGGAAGGAAAAAAGATGAGTTTTTTTTGCGCATGCATACGTCAAATCAAGTCCCAGAAGAAGAAGGCACGAACTTGAGAAGGAAAAAATCATCAATGAAGAGGATTTATCGATTCACAGAAGTAAGAAGAATAAAAAACGAGAGAGAAGAGCTCCGCGAACGAAAGAGAAAGAAATCTAAACTCATGGATGAATCGAAGCTGAAAGCCCACGATCGAGAAACACCATCTATCGAAAGGTAGAACAAGAAAAAATCTAACGACGAAAAATATCTATCCAAACTTACGGCGGTGGAAAAAAATCCAAGAACAAGGAAAAAACCAAACAAAGAAAGCCATGGATGATCCAGCGCGAAGTTTACCAGGAAGAACGAAGAAGGAAGCAAGCAAACGCGCTCTACCTGGACTTGGAAGCACATCTTGCTATTGTTGATCTGGGGCGGATGATTGAGCAGCCATCCACAAGTCATGGCCTCGAGCGTGGAGAAGATCGCGCAGCCGCAAGACGCCGGCAAGTAAGCTCGCGGCCGCCGCCCATGGAAGTACCAGACATTGATCCCCAGCGTTCCCAGCAGCAATCCCGCCCAAATCTTGTAGCCCACGATCAAAACCAGCGCTACCATCAATCCCGACGGCGCCCAGATGGGCGATGCCTGCGCTCTCACCACAGATAGCGTATCCGACAGCTTCCCAGTTCCAATGTAGAGCCACATGATCGCGGCATTCACTGCCAGCCAGCGAGAAACCTCGCGCATTTTGGCGCTCCTGGAACGATCTTTCGGCCCCGGGCGGGGAATCTAGCCACTCTAGCTACGACCCAAGTGCGTGATCTTGCCTGGATTGCTGGCGATCGAGGGAATGGGAGGGATGATGATCGTCCATGATTCTTCTTTTTCTTGGTTTTCTTGTTCTTGGATGGAGGTTTTAATTGCGAGAGGAACTTTAATGGCGATCACTCACCTACTTGAGTCGCCGCGGCGGCTGCCAATCTCGGTGTTGGCGATGGCCAAGGATCTCGATTTCTCCTCGCCGGGGCGTGCAAGAAATTGAATCGCCCAGGCGGAGATGGAGATTTTCTAGCGATCCTGGGTTTCTTTCTTTCGCTCGATCGAAATTGGCTTTAGATACTTCCAGAGCCTCTGCCGATCGATCCAAGAGATGGATGGATTGGAAGGAATGGATTGAACGCATCCACTCACTGTTCTTCTAGGCTCGATCTTTCTCTCTTCTTTCTTTTCCATGGTAAAGGTGATGGTCGGCATCTCCAGCTTTGATTAAAGAAAGTAGCCATTCAAGAATGTGTGATGTAGACTGGATCTCCATCCTCACGGAAGAAATATTCTTTTTTCTGCCGTAAAATTTCAAATTTGAGGATATTCTACGCATTTAGAGCTCTAGCTAGGGTTTCGTGGGGCATGGAGACAGGGGCTTGCCGCAGAGCCCCGGATTGCCGGCGAAGTTCTCCGGATCCATGGTGCTCAGCGGCGCTCCATCAGGTATGGCGCCAGTGAGCTGATTGTGGGAGACGTTCAAGTAGCGCAGGCGCTTGAGCGCCAGGAATTCCACTGGAATCTTGCCTGTCAAGCGATTCTGGGCGAGATTCATCCTCTGCAAGCTCGTGAGGTTGGCGAGGCTGCGCGGGATCTCGCCCGCAATCGCGTTGTCGTCCAGGTAGAGCCCCGTGACTTGGGTCAGCTGGCCGAGCTCCGGTGGGATTCTTCCAGTGATGATGTTGGAGCTCAGCCTCATTACTGCGACGCTGTCGGAGTCGTCTTGGATCATCCGGATCTTGGAGAACCAGCTTGGGATGGCTCCTGTGAGGTGGGAATGGTCGAGAGTGAGGAAGGAGACTTGGGAGAGTGTGGTCAGTCCCTCGAGAGCCTGGAAGCTGAGATTGTTGTGCTCCAATCCAAGCGAGTAGAGCACTCCTTTTCCCAAGTTGGACAGGTCCGCTGGTACTCCCGTGAGAACGTTGGAGCTAAAGTCCGAGTATGTCAGCCTGGGGAGAGTTTTTCCAAAGCTGTCTGGGAGTTTTCCTTGGAGTTTGTTGGATTGGAGGAAGAGATTTGTGAGGTTGGAGTTCCGTCCGAGAGCAGCGGGTATAGTTCCGGTGATGGAGTTGAAGGAGAGGTCGATGAGACACGAAGATCCCAGGGGCTGTTGCTTGAGGTTGAGGTTTGCAAACCAGGAAGGTATCGGTCCTTGGAGTTTGCAGCGACTGAGAGAGATGGTTGAGAGCTCCGGGAGTGTTGCCAGTCCAGAGATCGCGTCAAAGCTTCTGATATCGTTGTTGTCCAAGTAGACAGCGTTCAAGTTGACGAGTTTGGCCATGTTGGTGGGAAGTCCAGTGAGGTTGTTCATCGAAAGCTGGAGGACTGTGAGATTCTTGAGGCCTCGAGCAAATCCTTCTGGAACTCGACCGGTCAGCAGGTTTTCGGAGGCCCAAAAGACTTCAAGACTGGAAAGAAGTCCCAGAGACTCAGGAATGCTGCCGCTCAATGAGTTGGACGTAACGTCGAGTTTGACAAGTCTGCTAAGCTGGCCGAGAGAGCTCGGTATTTGTCCCGTAAGCCCAATGCTGGAGACCGAAAGCTCTTTCAGGGAAGAGAGCTGGCCGAAGGAGCTGGGAATGGGACCACGCATACCTGCGTTTTGAGACAGCTCCAACACTTTTAGCTTCTTCAGGTTTCCAAGCGTGTCGGGGATTCGTCCTGCGGCTTTGGTGCCTGAGATTCTCAGCGTTTCCAAGCTGGTAAGCTTTCCAAGCTCAACAGGTATACTACTGCTGACGAGCGTGTTGGAAATGTCCAGGAAACGCAGCTTGGGGAGGTTGCCGAGAGATGGAGGAATGGAACCAGAAAACTTGGTACCACTCAAGTCGAGATACTCCAGGTTTTGAAGGCTGCCTAGAAACGCCGGTATGGACCCTGTGAGCCGGAAGCCGTCCGAGAGATCGAGCGTTTGAAGATTTTTCAGTTTACTCAAGGACGAAGGAATGGAGCCCGTGAACCAGCTTCCTTGGAGATTTAAGACAGTGAGATTCTTGAGGTTGGCGAGGAACGAAGGAATGCTGCCGGCAGACGCATCAGCTCTTTCCAGGATGAGCTTCCTCAAGCTGGTAAGTTTTCCAATAACCGATGGAAACGGTCCTTCGAATCTGTAACCTGACAGATCCAGCGTTCGCAGCGTGGATGCGAGCTGAGCAAGCGACGCTGGCAGTGCTCCGGAGAAGAAGTTGCTGCCCAAGTCGAGAACCTCCAGCCGAAGTAGCTTACCGAAGGTGGAAGGTATCGAACCGTCCATGCTATTGCCGTGGACGTTGAGCGTACGGAGGTGGGAGAGGCTTCCCAGCTCCGGAGACAGCGTACCTGTTAATCCCAGGGACTCCAGCTTGAGCTCGCTCACCCGGCCGCTAGCTCCATCGCATTTGATACCAGACCATTCGCAGCAACTGGATTGCCGGCTCCAAGTGGTAAGTAGCTTGCTTCGATCTTGGTCGGCGTCCTTGAAAGCCAGCAGTGCCTTTTCATCTTCACTGTTGCAGGACGCCGCGGTGGTGTGGTGGGCGAGCAGTGAAACTGTCAAAACAACGAGGAAAGACGTGCTTGTTCTAGACATTGCGACTAAAACCATGGAACAGTGGCGAGGTAAAGTCGCTTGTTGTTTCGTAGGTACTTCTTTGTACTGATCTTATCTACAGAGATGGGGAGTTCTTAATTGCTGTCGGTGTCAGCCACCGTTTTGGACTTCGTTCATGATGAAAGTACTTGTATTTTTTTAGTGGTCTACTCAAGCGTATTGTCGCTTTGGCCGAGTGGTTAAGGCGTGTGCCTGCTAAGTACATGGGGTTTCCCCGCGAGAGTTCGAATCTCTCAGGCGACGCAAATCTTTTGATGTCATGGCTCTGGGACACAAGCCGTTAATTTAGGGTTCTTCCTTTTCATGTCTTAAAGTGGCGATGGCGCGGCAAGCCCGGGAATGGGGTACTTCTCCGACGCGGAGTTGGCTGCCCTCGCTCGATCTGCCACCGATCTGTCACAGGCCAAGCGCGCCCATCTCGCCATTCTCAAGAGTTCGCGCTCGTCAACTAGCCTTTTCCTTAAAAACCATCTTGTCGACATGTACGCAAAATGTGGCAGCCTCCATGACGCCAAGGCCGTCTTCGATTCCATCTATGCGCCGAATCTCCACTCCTGGAACATCCTTCTTGCAGCATATGCCGCAAATGGGCATCTTTTTTATACGAAGCGTGTCTTTGATGGTATGGTCCAGCGGGACGTGGTAACGTGGACAACCATGGTCAAGGCATATTCCGAGAGTGGTTTCTTAGATATGGCCAGGCTAATGTTTGAAAGAATGCCACAGCGGAACGCAGTGTCTTGGAACGTTGTAATAACTGCGTATGCCCAATCAGGGCATATGGAAGAAGCTGAGACTCTCTTCAAAATGATACCTCAAAGGAACGTTGTAACATGGACTACCATGGTGGCGGGCTATGCACAAAACGGAAATTTACCAAAAGCAAGATACACTTTTGACATGGCGCCGGTTAAAAACCTTGTGACGTGGAATACCATGGTAGCAGCATATGCCCAATGTGGGCAGATTGAGCATGCGAGACAGGTGTTTGATTCCATAGTCGATCGTGACGAAATCTCGTGGACCATTATGATCCAGGCATATTCTTTGCTTGGCTACGTAGACGAGGCCGTGAGATTCTTTCACAGAATGACAAGCCGAGACAGGGTCGCTTGGACTACCATGGTACAGGTATATGCGCAGAATGGTTACTATGGCGAGGCAAAGTGGGTGTTTGACTCCATGCCAAATCGCGACGTGGTAGCTTGGACTTACTTGATCCAGGTGTACGGGCAGAACAAGGGTCACGCAGTTGCGAAGGAACTCTTTGACTCGGCACCCGTACGGAACCTGGTAACTTGGAATGCGATGATCCAATGTTATGCCCAGGTTGGGCATGGGACCGTTTTACTGCCTTTTATGATCCTGGAGGGCTTTGATCCGGATCAAGTGACTTTTAGCATTGTTCTCGGCACTTGCAGTCACTCTGGGTCGCTGGCAACGAGTAGAAGCGTTTTTCTGTCGATGGTGGCGGATCATGGAGTTTGCGTGGAGCTGGAACACTACCGATGTATGATCGACACTGTTGGGCGATCTGGAGACTCTAGGAATGCTCGGGTGCTTGTTGAGAGTATGCCTTACAAGGCTGATAGTTTTGCGTGGACGATCCTTCTCGGGGCTTGTAATGCTAGCGGTGATCCTGTTCAAGGCTCACAGGCTGCTAAAACAGTCATCGATGATCAACAGGTTTCCAGTTCTGGCCCTTACGTTGCATCCGAAATTTTCTTGAAAACGTAGTAAGAACTTCAGTTTTGTATCATATTTTCGTGAAGGATACGTAGTGTTTGTCTGCAAACAAAAGTACAAAGTAAACGGTTGTCAGCTGGCTCACCCTACTTTTGGGAAACTCTAAAGCTATCCACAAGGAGAGAACTTTACGATTATCCACCGTTTTGAATGAGTGCCCGCCTGATAACGTTTTGGCACGGTCTGGCAAGTAAACACAAAGAATTTTTCCGTATTTACCTTTGTTAACTGTTAGTCATGCCCAAGCTGTATTATTGGGTGATTGTATACATTGTTTGTTCTTGGCATAGAGCTTCATTACCAGGCTGCCCAAGGTCAGGAAACAATAAAACTCGTGGTATAAAGTTTGGAGGTATGTGATAAGTGGTGTAGAAGATCTTTTCTAATGATGCCTGGGGAGAGATTTGGGATCGGGCAATTGGAGTTGGGGTGTGGAAAACCGACCAATGGATGGACGGGAACAGAAATGGCCATGAGAGTGGAAAACATGATTGCGTTATACGGACGCAATTGCACAAGTCAAGTGGACTTTCCATTTGTGAGGTTAAGTACCATGTTGTCACTGAGGCAGTCAAGGAATTATTGTGAATGTGAAGATTTTATTGGGACATTGGTTTTGAGATCCATGGACTAATGACAGCTTACAATGACAACATGGGATACTTGCAAATGATCTTAAACCATGCCATAACAAATGCTTTGCTCTATTTCATACATGAAAGGATCAAAAGGGATAAGTATATTAGTTATTGTTTGTGACACATCGGTGTTTATTGACATTTAACAGTGATCTTTAGAAGTCTATTTAAAAGTTGCATTGTGAGTTGCCAGTGTGAGCGGAGTTGGCTTGAGACTTTCAACATCCTGTGCAAGTGCCTTGAGTTGAGTCATCACGTGTGAGAGCTGCTGGCATTGTTTTCTTCGTGTTTGGGGAATCCCCTTGTGCGGCATTTGGGGCTACAGTGTGCTCTAGCCCCTTAATGCCTTCACCACGGGGTTTCTTGTGGCCGGCTGGGGAAATCAAGTGGCTCCAAGAGTTCTATAATTGTCAAAGTGAGAGTTTGATGCTGGCATCACTTCTTTTCCATGCTGGGACTCTTTCCCTGAGGCTTCTATAAGTTGTGCCACCTTTTGCAGCTGCATGCATACAAGATCAATGCTAGGGGGTTGATGAAGCCCTGTCCAATGCTTCTACACTTTCTTGGTTGAGCTGTCAGGTTGGTGACACATTGGTTAATTGGGAAGAGTTAGAAGTACCATCTCCCTGGTTGAATTTTTTTATTTTTTTTATTTTTTTTTTCCTGGTTGACTGGCTAATTTGGAGAGCATGTTTGCCCTAAAATTTCAAATTTGAGGATATTCCACGCATTTAGGGCTTGATGCATGGCGAGAGCGGCTTGCCGCAGAGCCCCGGATTGCCGGCGAAGTTCTCCGGATCCATGGTGCTGAGCGGCGCTCCATCGGGTATGGCGCCAGTGAGCTGGTTGTGGGAGACATTCAAGTAGTGCAGGTTCTTGAGCGCCAGGAACTCCACTGGAATGCCGCCGCTCAAGCGGTTCCTGTCCAGATAGAGGCCCGTGACTTGGGTCAGCTGGGCGATTTCCGGTGGGATCCTTCCAGTGATGCTGTTGGAGCTCAGCCTCAGTACTGCGACGCTGTCGATTTCGTCTTGGGTCATTGGGATCTTGGAGAACCAGCTCGGGATGGCTCCTGTGAGGTGGGAATGGTCGAGAGTGAGGAAGGAGACTTGGGAGAGTGTGGTCAGTCCCTCGAGAGCCTGAAAGCTGAGATTGTTGTGACCCAGTCCAAGCGAGTAGAGCACTCCTTTTCCCAAGTTGGACAGGTCCGCTGGTACTCCGGTGAGAAAGTTGGAGCTAAAGTCCGAGTTAGTCAGCCTGGGGAGAGTTTCTCCAAAGCTGTCTGGGAGTTTTCCTTGGAGCTTGTTGAATTGGAGGAAGAGATTTGTGAGGTTGGAGTTCCTTCCGAGAGCAGCGGGTATAGTTCCGGTGATGGAGTTGAAGGAGAGGTCGATGAGACACGAAGATCCCAGGGGCTGTTGCTTGAGGTTGATGTTTGCAAACCAGGAAGGTATCGGTCCTTGGAGTTTGCAGCGACTGAGAGAGATGGTTGAGAGCTCCGGGAGTGTTGCCAGTCCAGAGATCGCGTCAAAGCTTCTGATATCGTTGTTGTCCAAGTAGACACCGTTCAAGTTGACGAGCTTGGCCATGTTGGTGGGAAGTCCAGTGAGGTTGTTCATCGAAAGCTCGAGGACTGTGAGATTCTTGAGGCCTCGAGCAAATCCTTCTGGAACTCGACCGGTCAGCAGGTTTTCGGAGGCCCAAAAGACTTCAAGACTGGAAAGAAGTCCCAGAGATTCAGGAATGCTGCCGCTCAATGAGTTGGACATAACGTCGAGTTTGACAAGTCTGCTAAGTTGGCCGAGAGAGCTCGGTATTTGTCCCGTAAGCCCAGTGCTGGAGACCGAAAGCTCTTCCAGGGAAGAGAGCTGGCCGAAGGAGCTGGGGATGGGACCACGCATACCTGCATTTTGAGACAGCTCCAACACTTTGAGCTTCTTCAGGTTCCCAAGCGTGTCGGGGATTCGTCCAGCGGCTTTGGTGCCGGAGATTCTCAGCGTTTCCAAGCTGGTAAGCTTTCCAATCTTAACAGGTATACTGCTGCTGACGAGCGTGTTGGAAATGTCCAGGAAACGCAGCTTGGGGAGGTTGCCGAGAGATGGAGGAATGGAACCAGAAAACTTGGTACCACTCAAGTCGAGATACTCCAGGTTTTGAAGGCCGCCGAGAAACGCCGGTATGGACCCTGTGAGCCGGAGGCCGTCCGAGAGATCGAGCGTTTGAAGATTTTTGAGTTTACTCAAGGACGAAGGAATGGAGCCCGTGAACCAGCTTCCTTGGAGATTTAAGATGGTGAGATTCTCGAGGTTGGCGAGGAACGAAGGAATGCTGCCGGCAGACGCATCAGCTCTTTCCAGGATGAGCTTCCTCAAGCTGGTAAGTTTTCCAATAACCGATGGAAACGGTCCTTCGAATCTGTAACCTGACAGATCCAGCGTTTGCAGCGTGGATGCGAGCTGAGCAAGGGACGCTGGCAGTGCTCCGGAGAAGAAGTTGCTGCCCAAGTCGAGAACCTCCAGCCGAAGTAGCTTACCAAAGGTGGAAGGTATCGGACCGTCCATGCTATTGCCGTGGACGTTGAGCGTACGGAGGTGGGAGAGGCTTCCCAGCTCCGGAGACAGCGTACCTGTTAATCCCAGGGACTCCAGCTTGAGCTCGCTCACCCGGCCGCCAGCTCCATCGCATTTGACACCAGACCATTCGCAGCAACTGGATTGCCGGCTCCAAGTGGTAAGTAGCTTGCTTCGATCTTGGTCGGCGTCCTTGAAAGCCAGCAGTGCCTTTTCATCTTCACTGTTGCAGGACGCCGCGGTGGTGTGGTGGGCGAGCAGTGAAACTGTCAAAACAAGGAGGAAAGACATGTTTGTTCTAGACATTGCGACTAAACAGTGACAAGTCTCTTGTTGCTCGTACTGGGCACTTTTTGTACTGAGAGTCTTGATCTTATCTACAGGGATACGAGTTCTTAATTGCTGTCGGTGTCAGCCATTGTTTTGGACTTTGTTCGTCGATGGCTGTGCACCTTGGAAAGGTTCTCATGGTTAGTAGTTTTTATGGGGTTTCTATGGTGTGCTGTTTCTTCTCACATTACCAATGGAACGCGCGGGAGTTGGAATCTCACTCTTTTGTTCTTACCATTCTTAAGGTACTCATAACTTTTTCTGTCATTGCAGTCGCCATTTCTTGGCCTTTGTGTTCGATTGCTGGCAACGTCAGAAACAATTGATGGCCTGGAGGTTATCTTTTAGTTCCAAGTTCAATGGTTCTTCCTTGCATTAATTTACAACTCACAGGGCATGGCCAAGAAAAAATTATATGCGGACAATTTGAACAACGTAGTGTCGCTTTGGCCGAGTGGTTAAGGCGTGTGCCTGCTAAGTACATGGGGTTTCCCCGCGAGAGTTCGAATCTCTCAGGCGACGCAATCGCTCTGTTACTTGTGTCATCTTTTTCCCAAGTTTCTTGGAGTGGAGATAGTGAGCGATAGTTTTCACTTTAAGATCAAGCCCTCGTCTCTTACGTTGGCTGCCCTTGGTTGAATGGGCATCTTTCGGATATGAAGCGTATCTTTGGAATGGTGCGTATCCAGAGAATGGCTGCTTAGAGATAGCCAGGCTAGTGTTTGAAAGGATGCCCGTAGTGTATAATAACTGCATATGCCCAATCAGGGCATATTGAAGACGATGAACTTCGTTTCAAAGTCATACCACAAAGTAGCTTTGTAACGTCGACTACTAGCTATGCACAAAACGGCATTATAGAGAAATCACGACACACGTTTGACATGGCGCGGGTGGAAAACCTTGACGTGGAATGTCATGATAGCAGCATATGCCCAGAAAACTGGGCAAATGACCATTATGATCCAAGCATATTAGACTCTTCCACAGAATGACAAGGCGATTGGACTACCATGGTACCGGTATATGCGCAGAATGGTTACTATGACGAGGCAAAGTGGGTGTTTGACCCCATGCCAAATCGCGACGTGGTAGCTTGGACTTACTTGATCCAGGTGTACGGGCAGAACAAGACTCGCGCCGTTGCGAAGGACGGAACGTACATGACATGGTAACTTGGACATGAGACCATGTTGCTGCCTTTTATGATCCTGGAGACTTTTAGCATTGTTCTTGGCACCTATAGTCACTCTGGATCCCTAGCAGCGGAGCTTGTTGAGAGTATGCCTTACAAGGCTGATAGTTTTGCGTGGACGATCCTTCTCGGGGCTTGTAATGCTAGCGGTGATCCTGTTCAAGGCTTGCTAAACAGTCATCGATGGTCAACAGGTTTCTAGCTCTGGTCCTTACGTGATTTTCTTTAAAACGTCGTAAAAACTTGAGTTTTGTCACATTTTCGCGGAGGATAGATCCGGAAAACTTTGGCAGGGTAGCAGCGTTTGTCTGCGAACTAAAATACAGGTAAACGGTTGTCAGCGGAATAGGGACGGCTGACCCTAGACACTCCACGGCTTTTGGAAACTCGAAGAAACTCCACGGGAAAAATCAAGCTATTCAAGAGGCCAGCTCCTTTGGATGATCACAACCTCTGGGTTTGGGGTAGCCAACTTGTCATTCTCCCAAGACTCTTCCAGGGTATTTCCTAATGAATGCCCCTTAGGTACGGTCTGGCAAAGGGAAAAATTTGATAATATTTAAATGGAAGCACTTTATCGTACTTTTACCCATGTCTTTTGTAATCGTACCCAACCGTAAGGTCGTATACTTTGTCTCAGACGTGCACATTGGTGTTGGAGACCAGACAAGAGCTCATCTATTATGTGTTTGGTTGAAATCCTAATATAAATTCATATATTCCATTTTATTTGGAGTATGTTTCCAAAACGACTTACAAGTAAAAAATGCGGGCAATCTGCGTCACTATGACATGCATTGATTTTTTGCTGCCACGTCTGCCATGATATAATGGGACCGCCTGAAATTTCCGCCACCTTTCTTCTTTTGTCCAACTCCACCTCTCCTTCTATAATTTTTACGTGAAAGCCTAATCGGGGTTTCTTAAAGAACCGTTGGCATTTATATACAAGAGTGGCTCTTGTGCGTAAATATTCTCCTCTCTTCCTCTCTTCCCTCTATTAGATTATCGATCTGGAGCCCTCTAGAGCGAGCAATCCCATCTCTAGAACTCATCGCAAATGGCATCGCGATCGAGGAAGCCCACTCTCGAGCTCCAGATCCCCGCGCCCGACGAGAATCCCATGCTGCTCCCACTGATCGATTTCAACTGGCACTTCCAGTCGATCGTGTCGCCCAGCGGCAGCTCCAGCGCCTCCCAATCGCCGGTTCTCAGCCCGCGCGGATCGAGCGAGCAGTCCGAGGAGGAGTGCCTGCGCGACGAGTTCTTGCGCGTCTTCCAGGCGATTGACGAGAATGGCGATGGGCTCATCAGCAAGGAAGAGGTGGGCAAGCTCATGGCGAAGCTGGGCCACGGGATGAGCGATTCCGACCTGGAGCTCCTCATGCTCACCGTCGATCTCAACGGCGATGGATGCGTGGATTTCGAGGAGTTCCAGGCCCTGTACATTACGAGCGTGGAAGGCGGGCGCATCGACGGCGGTGGAGGCGTCGGCGGCGACGGTGGCGATGGCGCGGAATCCTCCGACTCTTCTTCTTCTTCCTTTTCCTCTCTGGCGAATCCCCGCGGCGAGGAGGACGAAGAAGAGAATCTGAGGGATGCGTTCCGGGTGTTCGACCAGAATGGCGATGGATTCATCACCGCCGAGGAGCTCCACCGCGTGCTCTCCCGCCTGGGATTCATCCAGGGCGCGCGCAGCATTGCCGCTTGCAAGAACATGATCCGGGGGGTGGATTCCAACGGCGATGGGCTGGTCGATTTCCTGGAATTTAAAAACATGATGCTGGAGCGCCCATCGCCCAGATCCTACTTCGCGACCATGATCGAGGCGAACTGACAGTTCACGTACGGCAAGATTATGCCCCAGGTAATATACGCATATGCTTGATTTTGAATAGAAGCCATTGTACGGTAGAGGGACTTCCCCTTGACAAAACTCGCTGTAGTTCTATGAACGAGCAGGCCCGTAAATGTACAATTTTTTTTTCAGTGTTCTTGCTCGTTGGTTTTGTTTGTCGCTTGCCATCGCGTGAATCTATGCTGCGCTTAAAAATCCCATCCCACCAATTCGATAGAAGGCTTCTCTCCCTCCAAAGTTTCAAGCTTCCGAGAAGAAAATAACGCTGCTTATCACTCACCTATGGACGGGAGGCCACTTTTCCCCACTTTCTCGAGCTCGGCTCGGCCCTCCTCGCTCAAGGACTCC
The DNA here is from genome assembly GCF_000143415.4 of Selaginella moellendorffii. Taxonomy (NCBI): domain Eukaryota; kingdom Viridiplantae; phylum Streptophyta; class Lycopodiopsida; order Selaginellales; family Selaginellaceae; genus Selaginella; species Selaginella moellendorffii. Next base: position 661,308 of record NW_003314299.1, on the reverse strand, counting down.
CTCCACTTCTTGCTCACCTGGGACGAAACGTAAACATCGTTAGCGCTTGCGTGGTTCCGTCTAAACAAGAAAAGGAGAGCTTTGGACGATGGATCTTACCGAAAGCCGCTCGAGCTGCTGGTTCATGGACTGGCGGTGGATTGAAAGATTTACATTTGCTGCTCTGTGGCGTTCCTGAGCATGCTGTCTCGACTCTAGCAGCCGTCGCACTCTATCGGTCTCCGCCTCGATTTTCTGGAGGATTTGCATCCTCTGGAGAGCCTGTTTTTGGATCCAAACAAGAACATCAGTGTTGAGAGAAGGGCCCAAGGATTTGAAAAGAAGAGAAAAGAGAGACCTTGACACGTTTGATGTTTTCAACTCTCGTTGTCTTGTCCTCAAACTCGATTTGATGCTCGACGGCTCTACGCGCATTGGCCAGTTTCTTTTGCATGATGAAGTTTTGTAATATCATATCAGCTTCATGAGCCTTGGCTAGGAGTTCCTGTGCGGGCAAACAGAAAAGTTTCTTCGGAGTGAAAGAAGTAAAAAACATGTCCCGTACCTGAACTCTCCGTTCACGCTCGTTCTGGGCTTCTCTGATAACTTCCTGTCGCTGCTGTTCCTTCATTTCTTCCTTTCGCCTCTTCTCGGCCTCTAGTTGCCTGTGCCTCTCCTCTTGCATCTTGAGCTTTATCCTCAGTTCCTGGAAGTGGCAAAGACGTTAGCACAAACATCGGCAGTGGTGCTATCAGTAAAATCGAGCAATAATTCAGCCATCTGACGATCCAGCCCAGTAGCAGTACTCACTTCCTGCTTGTGCTCATAGTCCGACTGTCGCTTGGCAAGTTGATGAGCGAAGTTTTCGACGACTTGCTGGTGGCGTTCCTCGGCCAGCCGGCGAGCCTCTGCATTTGCTGCTTGCCTTTCCTTATTTTGTTGCTCCATCACCCGCTGCCTTTCCTGATCTTTCCTCACCATGTCCTCCTGTCTCTTCCTCAATACCTGCAAAAGAGCAAAAGTTACACACAACTACATGCAGAAAAATGGTACAGACCTCCTGCTGAGCTTCCTGTATCCTTTCAAGCTGCCGTCGGAATTCCTCCTGTTTTTGCTGTCTCTCTTGCTCTTTCCGCACTGCTTCACGTTGTAGTTGTTTCTGGAGATTAAACAAGCGTTAGGAACCCATGCATCGAAAACGCAGTCTACGCACCTGACGTTCAGCTTCTATCTGCATTTGCTGCTGTTCACGAGCATATCTCTCCGCAGCCATCTGCCTGCTCCTCTTTTCCAACGCTTCTTCCTGCGCCAAAGAAAGAATAAGTATGTCTGTGTGTAAGGAGATAACTATCGAGTTTTTCATACCTCCTTGACCTTCTCAAGCTCTTTCTTCCGTAGCTCCTCTTGCCACTCCTTGTCCTTTTTCAACTTTTCAGCTTTCTGTCCAGAAGAAAGTTACGAAAATTATCGTGTGATGCTACTGCTTTTGATTTTCAAATACCTTTCTTTCCGCAGTCCTCCTTTCCGCCTCAACCCGTGCTTGGTTCTCATCGGCCATTTGCTGTTTACGGAAACAGTAAGATGCAACAAATCACTGGAAATCACAGACCTGTCTTTGAGCTTCGTACTTGGCCATTTGCTCCATCTCTCGCTGCTGCCTTCGACGGAGTGCTTCAATTCTTTTTCTATCCTGCAAAGTACTAGGACAGAGCTTGTTCAATTAACCTTAAACAAAACGAGTGACGATCACGATAGTAGTAAAGAGTGAGTACTGCCGACTGGGCTGTGATCGCTACACGTAAGTCGATTCCCCGAGCAAACAAGACTTGGAGTTTTTACCCTGTCCATAAGGTCTCTATCCCCTCCGCCCTTGCGCCTTTTCTCGGATGCAGCAGAAGCTCGCGACTTGTCCTCGTCGGACTTTCGTATCAAGCGTTCTCTTTCCTCTTTCAATCTTTGCAGCTTCTCTGCATTCAGGTCGCTAGGCGATTCACAAACCATTACTTGATATGCGAGATTGGAGGGGTCTGTACCTCACCTCTTCTTTGAGTTTCATGGTGGTCGTATTTTATCTGCTGGAACTCTCGGCGCATTCCCCTCTCGGCGAAAGTGTCCATTGGCCTTGAAAGTTTCCAAAGGGCAAAGATAAGAAGAAGCTAGCAGAAAGAAAAGAAATAGCTGGATTTCTCGCCATACCTGTATACCACCTCGCTGGGATCAATTCCAAGATGGAGACATGCCTGGAGAGATCTGGGACTTGAAAGCCTGACAGTATGATCTGCGAAGAACAACGCAGGAAATTTAAAATCGCGTTCCCGCCAAAACGAAAAACGCAAAAAAAGACGAGACATACCCGTGACTTCCAGGAGATCATCCAGATTGACGAATTTCTTGTCCCTGGGGGAATGCTTGGCAGCATCGATGGCATGCTGCGAGGAAGTGATTGGATTGAATGGATCTATCGGCGAGAGATCGCAATGTACCTTCCAAGCGCGGAGCATTTGCTCCGTCCATAAATCTGGCGGCACGCTGGGATCATTGATGACCGCTCCCGGAGTGTGCGACATGGCGCCTCGCCGAAGCAGTTGTCCCTCAGGATTTTTCTCCCGAAAACCCTAACCCTAGAGAAGCCAAAAAAAAGTTTTTTCTTTTTTTATTTGCCATATTTTGTTTCCACTGGGCCAACCGTGGCGACCCTTGAAGCACGAAACCGTGACGTGGTCCAGTCAGGGGTTGCCATTGAGCTCACGGGCGTAACGCTGGCGCCGGCCGACATGGTGACGTGTCAGTTAACTCTTGACGGTTGAGCCTTCGTCGAGGCTTGGTAAGTTCGTAGTGTTTAATTCTTCTTTCGTTTCCAGGTCGGTTTGATCTCGTGCTCTCTCTAATTTCTAATTCTCTTTTACTCTCGTTGCCACGGGACCACATTCACTGGATGTATATGCAGCTTCTTCTTGCTATGCTAAGTTGTGAAGTCTATCTCATTAATCCTCATAAATTGCCTTTTAGCCTAGACTATAGAAAAGATTGACAAGTGGCCACTGCAATCAAACAAAAGTTGGGAAGCCCATCAAGAGGACAAAGGGAGATGAAGCTAAGGAAACCAGAGGTCCAATTAATATCGTGAGGATTAAGGAAGCTAAAGTAGCGTAGCAAATCCTAGGGCAGGAGACTACTAGATAAAGAAGGAGAGGGAGCTCGAGACAAGTGCCAGCATGAGAATCCGCTAGTAAACAAGAAACCAAGAATCAAATATAAGTAATGTTTACTAACTTAATTTTGGTGAAAGAAAATGTGATTAGGGGTGACTATGTAAAACGCTAATTAGCACTACCTTTTACACCATTCTCTTCTCCAGAAGATGGTCTGGCAGAACATTTAGAACATCTGCTAGATTGCCACAAGAACTTAAAACTCCTAAAGCAATTGGTAATTATGACATAATAAAAAATTAAAGTTCTGGCAGAAGCATTAGCTAAATAGAATTTAGATGAACTATAAACCAACCTTAAACTTAAATTAAAGCTATAATTCTAAAACTAATAAGGGACTTCAAGTGGGCTTAATCTTGAGTTTATTGACACCTTGATGCAAATATATGATACTGGTAAGCATAATTCATAGCTTTAAATATTATACCACCTTTTTGTTCATGTTACAGATCTTATATAAAGGAGGAACATGTAAAATTGTAAATTGCATCACTAATTCCACTAAGTTTGAGCACATTTTCTTAATCTGATACCATGTTAACAAACCTGGGCAATGTGTGGACCTATTTAACAAAGCAGCAAAACATAACTTAGTTTTATTCAAGCTTAGATCAAGTTTACCTGTTATTGTTTTCATAATCCCATTAACCTTGTAGGAATATATTTTAGTGTCTTAGACTCCAAAATCATTGTTAACTCAAGACTCACAACTTATCTAATATTATACATTGAAGTTTGTTTATATTAATTTTTCATATCCTCTTTATCCCCACCTTAAAAGGAAAAAATAATTTAAAGCATTGATTCTATTTATACTCTTTGCATTTATCCTTGCTTTAACATGTATATGTATCATGTATATGTATATGTATATGTATCATATATATTCAGCCTCACTTCACTATCATATGCACTTGGTTTAAATTTTTTTTAGTAACATTTAAAGCAAAAACACAAAAAGAAAGAAAATATATTCAAGAGAAAAACTCTTATACTCTCAAGAGAATTGAAGAATTCTCCAATGGTAATGGTAAAACAAAAACTTCTAAAAATATTCACATTATGATTTAACCTTTGAAATAAGAAATTACTCAAAGTTAGGAAGCTACTCAAAGCTACTAAAGAAAAAAGCTAGGAAAGAACAAAGGGTAGAGAAAAAAGATTATATAGTAAATTGAAACTACAAAATGTCTAACTTATCCTCATAGTTATCCTTTTTAACAAGAGTTTACTTAAGTTTGTAAATATTGTCTTCCCAAAGGTTTGATCCTTACACTACATCATCTATAGCTCTCTAATTAATGTAATAATCACACTATATCAACAAGATAAAGCAAGACACTAAGAAAAACACTATGCCCATCGAAGTTGGTAATCATCTGGCAACGTATGAAAATCTTTGCTGGTGAGCTGACTGTGGAGGGCTGTTGATTGAGAAATGTGTTATTTAAGGTTGTAGATGCTACTCTATTATCCTCATCTAATAATGATTTTCGTGCTATTGTGTCCATATGGAAGAACAGTCCCCCCATCGTCGACAAAGGATTGATGCTCTAAAGCTTCTCCAACTCCAAAGTTTACACGACACAAAAAACTCTAGCCAAAGTCAGAAGAAAAGCTTCATGCCAAAGAAAAACTTACCCGTGATTGGAAGATCCAAAAGCAATGACAAAAGAGAAATATGGACATTTGCAGCAGACAATGGTGAAAATTGAAAAGAAAACTAAAACAATAACTAAGAAAGCTAAATTTGACAAAAAGAGTAGATTTAGATCTAAAGAACAGACAAAATAATCAAAGCCTAATATAAGGATATGGGAATAAATATTTTTAATTAGGGTAAAGACTTTTTTATATAAATTAATCTGACGGATACACTATTATCTTTAGCGTATTTATACATGTATTTACAGATTATTGATGATAGTTAAATATAGAGACAATGTTGATTGATTGATTAATAGTTAAATACAGGTGTTAATAACAATGTTGATTGATTGATTAATAGTTAAATACAGGTGTTAATAACAATGTTGATTGATTGATTGATAGTTGATAAATTTAAAGCTAGGCAATTATTGCAAAACATTGCAAAATATAATCTAAATCATGGGGAGCTTGTATATTTTACTAATTGCTAGCCTGCTGTGGTTAGTGGTTGATTGCAGTAGAGTAGCCACCACAAATTCTAATTCTACTGCTGGTAAGTTATGTTTATACCTATTGAACTTATTATCTTAGGTGGTAAATTTTTAGCGCTACATGGGCAATGCCACGGAGTCTTCTTCCCATGTTTACCTTTCACTGAAGGATGTTGTTCATTCTGTACTTTGTTTTTGTGTGCTTGGTGAATTATATTCCAGAGTAATCTAATTTTACTTCGTTCTTTCCGGTGAAATTTTATAGACATCGAATCACAGACATCAATCTATGAAGATTTTCAAGACCACACTACATCGACGAGTTTTTACAATGGCCTCAACTTTGGCTATGATGTCCATTCTTTACAAGACTATGGTGAGCTACGGTGAGACTAGCAAGCCACCATTGTCCAAATATTCCTACCATTTTCCGCTCTAGTTCTTTCGTTCTAGACGATACAAGCCTTCAAAGAGCCTGATCACAAACATGTCCATACCTGCAAGCATCGTGTCTCGTTTTTCACTTCGCATCGATTCAAGAGGTTACCTTGATCTTCCCGTCTCCAGATCCGCTGTAGAGCACGTCCCCGTCCACTGCCAGCGCGTTTAATTTGCTCCCTACTGCCAGACTTCCTACTTTGGCAAGCCGTGCTCGAAGCCACACCTGCGCAGAACACAGTGGTGGTTTGCATTCGAGTTCTTATAGTCAGCTTTGCTTGCCTCGATCGTTCCCGAGCTTAGGCCGAAATAGAGGAACTCCGAGCTCATAGCCATCGATCTTACTTCCGATTGTATGGACAGTGCACTTACGAGTGACTTATCGGCTTGGTTCCACACCTGTCATCGTTGATTCAGCATCGATACAGCACAAGCAAATCGCGTACCTTGACATTCATTCCATCACAGAATGATCCCGCTGTATAGATCTGACCTTTGAAAACTTGCAATGCATTTACTGGCCGTTTTCCTAGCAAAGTTCTCACGCCGCCTTGGATGCACATCATGGCAGTTCCTGATGGATCGGTTTCCTGCCAACCCATCTTAGTGACGTTTCTTAAGAACAGATTTCGCTTACATGTACGCTGTTGTCTGTGCATCCACAGTAAATCATGCCTTTGGAAGCGGCCACACTTTGTATGTTCTTGTGCGAAGAAATATGTCTTGCGTCATTCTCTTCGTATTGCACCTGTTACTAACAAGTTGATGACTGAGTAAGTCGATGCTTTCCCTACCTGAATGCCTGGGATGCCTTGTAATATAATGCACGCGAGAGAACCCGTCACAACCAGGCTTAGAACACCACCATTGAGCTCGAAGACATGGAGGCAGTGTAAGGTATCGTCTTCAATGGACCAAACCTGTTTGTAGCGACTGTTAGTCATGGCATAACCCGCGCTTACTGTTTTGCATACCCGGATAGTTTTGTCCAGAGAACCGCTGTAAAGCCTGTGCTTTGATGGTAAAATCGCCAGGCTCGTGACGCATTTTGTATGCTCTGTGGCTTCTCTCAGCAACAGCAGATTTTCTTCCGCAACTTTCCAGCTCTGATAAAGTGGCATAAGACAGTGTCAGTGTGGACCGCATGTTTCGACCACCTTGATTGTTCCGTCAGAGTGTCCACTGTAGAGAAATCCTTTTGCACATGCGAGTGCACGCACCTCACCATTGCCACTTGTATCTGCTTGCATAACCTCGTCGTGTTTCCATTCTTCTGCCTGCAACTTCGAGTGTTAACTCCAAAAGGAGAACAGGAGAACGACTCACTTTCACATTTGGGCTGGTTATGAATGTTTGGTACAGCTTTGACGAGATCCAGCTCTCATTTTTCATTGATTTGAGCGGCTTGCATACGGCAGCAGCGGACTTCACAAGCTCTTGCGTACTGGCTGTTAAAAGAAACGAGTTAGGAAGGATCGCAGGATGATAATTGAACTGCGCATCAAACCTTTGTCCGTTAGAAAACTATACAAAGCAAGAGCTGCGAGGACTCGATGAGCGTCAGATTGTAGCAAAGTTATGTATCGGGGCAGTAAGAGTTTGCGAGCTTGAATCCAGAGTCCCGTTTCAGGTAGTTCACGTGCCATGTAGAGTAACCACGTCGCGATTGTTATGCAGGGTGTCGCAAGCTCCAATGCCTCGTCAAGTACATTCTCAGCTAGCACTTCCAGCAAAGTTCCATTCTCATAGTCCAGCAGAGCTCTCGCAACTTTCTTGTCCCAGTCATCCTGTAAGTCGGTAATCGGCCACTCAGTCGGGAATTACAAACGTTACCTGCTGATAATTTTTAGTTGGCTTTGTTTTCGACGCTTTTATAAGCCAGGATCTCAGCACTGGTTTACCCGAAGAAGAAAATCTCCCGACTATGCATATGATAGTACGAGCTGCTTCCACTTGCAAAGATAGCCGATCTTTGTTCTTTATTGCCTTAAGTAGTGTGTCCATTGCTTCTTCCGTGTACACGCTATCTTTCCGAGGCTCTCCCTGCGTTATTAAAACACGTTAGAAACCAAAAACGCTCAAACTTGCATTCTTTTACCAGTAAATCTAGCTGCATTAGAAGGCCTGCTGTAAGTATTTGCTGCTCCAGTGGTGCAACTTGGAGGTGCATCAGAAGTGCGTGCATGCTGCTCACACAACCTTCAGTTTTTATAAGCCCGAGAATTTGTAGACGAGATGTTTTCCTGTCATGGTTTTGTGTTAATGTATATTGATTGAGCGAAAAGCTTACTTGTATGATCGAACAAGTTCCATAAGGAGCGCAATAGTTCTTGCCCTTGCCGCTTTATCGGCACTGTGGAGAACTTTCAGCACCAAAGTTAAGTGATCGGCTTGAGAGACGAAAGTTCTAGCGTCCTCGTTGGCTCGCACACACCTGAGTAATATCGACACCGCAGCTACTCTTTCCTTTTTATCCTTCGTGTTCAGGCTTTCGATGAGAGCTGGAACCGCTGTCAAAGAGACGAGCGTCTTGATGTTTACAGAGTTCCTTTCCAGTTCCATGCTCGAGAGTACATGCTCAAGCATTGTGACTGCAGCGGCCTTCGGTTTGATGCTGCTCTGGAAGAAAACATCGCTAATTGTCGACTCCCTGCTTTGCTTGATGACAGCTACCAAGTGCGGTAGAAAATCGGCCATCGCAATGTCGGGAAGAAAAGGCCTCAGCTGAAGCAGCAACACTTTCAAGTTGACTAAACCTTCTTTCAAGAACTTTTGCATGCGTTGGAGGCCTGGGTCTATAGTCAAGATGGTCTGCCTTGTGTGCTCATCCCTGTGAACTAGTTCAATTAGAATGTGTACTGCTTCCTTTTGAACCTCCACCGAACTCGACTTGCATATAGTTTCCATGAGACCGTCGATAACTCTCGGTTCCGTGAGCAGGACAGTGACGTCTTCGTCTCCGTGGACTTCCTCCCAGACCCGACAGATTGTCCGCACCGCTGCTTCGCAATCAGTAAGATTATCCAGTCTGCTAAGAGTCTCCAAAGACATCTTTAGTTTCTCTAACCCCGTCAGTCCTGCATCTGTCAAACTGCCTGAAGACGTGGGAAAGTAATCGTTGTTCGTAGTCTGAGGGGAATCCTTTATAGAAAACTGAGTTGACTCTGCTTTCCAGTCCGATATCAACCTTTTGAGAATATAGTTTGTTCTAGGAAGTGCTACCTTGATCAGAGGTTGCCGGCTCATGGGACAGGTTACATTTCCCCGACTTAGCCACTCCTTGATGGCCTTTCTCTCGTAAGTTTGGCCAGTTTCCAAAGTGACAGGGTCGTCAAATATCTGGTTCGTGATTGGACAGACAAAATCTTTGGGAGGCGTACTTGCAAATAAGCTGCAATGCAATCGAGTAAGGGGGCCACAATCAATAACTTCATATTCGTAGTACCTCGTCGAAGGAGAGCTCTTAGTTTCCATAGATATGTGATTGAAAACTTCATCGCTACCGTCTGCTTTGTTGCTTTTAACATTCTCAACCTCTGGTTGTGTATTATCACTGCTTAAAGTACAACTTTCATAAGTTTTCAGGCTGCAAAAGAAACACATGTTAGAAACTTATAATGCCAACGTACTTCACTACCTTTGGTTCTCGACATTCTTCCGATTGAAGATTGCGAGCTCGTGAACGGGTGTCATTGGTGGTTCCGCGATCGGCATAAGTGGAGGAACGCGCTTCTTCAGAGAATCGGCCGTGAGAGTTAGCCAGTCCTTGTAATACTGTGCAAACTCCCGTGTGTGATCGTCCAGACTAGCCTGGTAAAGCCCCTCGACCCCTTCCAGCTGCTCTTTTTGTTCCAGAGTCAGCAAATCCTCTTCTCCGTCTTCCTCTCTCGACTGGAACGAGTAAGAAACGTCGTCGGACTCGGCCATCTTGATACGATGTCGTTGAAGAGAATACCACCCTTTGATGCTTGTAAGATGAGGCTGGAACAACTGGTCCCATAGCTGAGGGGCAAACTTGAGTCTAGCCGACCGAGGATCCACCAGGAACATATCGAGCACGCAAACGGCAGCCTTCCGGTCATCGTTCCGTAGCTTCCACACGTAGGAGAGAATAAGCGATCCCCAAGCCGATAGATACGTCCCTGGAATCCCTGCTATCTCACTTCTCACGTCGAGCAGCGCACAAACTTGTAGCATCTTCTCGGCGTGCTGCAGCCTCGCGCTCTTCGTCTCCTCGTGTGGAGTTCGTATCGCTTCCTCCACTGCCTCGATCCCCCAGTCCAGGTTCGCCAGCACCGCTTGCTCGGCATAGTCGACATAGCCTCCTTCGTTGTCGCTGTGTTGCACCAGTGCTTCCGTGCAAAGCTTCTTGTGCTCGGCTCGTCGATCGCTGTCCAGCAACTGATCCAAGATATAGCTCCCGACGGTGGAGAGGACGATTTTTTCGATTTGAGCTGGTGTTCGTGCCGCCGCAAAGTTGTGAGAACGTTTTTTTGATGCCATCATCTATCATCGTCCGCCCTGCTAGCTAAAAAGCCTCGGTTTCTCTGGATCTAGACTTCCTCCTACGACACTCTGTCACGCGAGAGTTGTCCTAATGGCCGCGTCCTATTTTTGTTTTAGCGAAGTTGTCCGGTGTGCCTTGGCATCTCAGAGGACGAAAGCATGCATAACACTGGTGACAAATTCAGCACAAGAACAGAAGCAATGATGTAAGCTCGTAGCTAGTGAAACTTTTGGTTACGTACATTATATTTTGTTCAGAAGCTGTTTGTCCAAATTGTCACATTTTACGTCGTTAAATGCGTCCAAGTGGCTAATCAACAGTCGTTAGCGACGGACACTATTGGAAATAAGGTCAATTTGCTCACTATTACTTATTTATCTGAATCGAATGTTGCTCGTCCCGTGGAAGTGAGCTTTCAGAGCTTGTGGATTCGCCCACTCAGAGTTTGTGTAGGAGTCGTCTGTGTTCTCTTTTAGAGTCTGCAAAGCAGCGTTTGCGAGAATAGAAAGTCAGCTATTGCAGGCCAAGGAAAGCGTAAATAATAGAAGCCAATGACCTTTTCTTCTTGCTGCCTTTTGTAGTACCAAGACATCATGGCCTTTTGAGTCTCCGCATCTACTGGCTTCTCAAGAAAAAAAACAGAACAATTAAACAGTGAAACAATGCCGAGAAAAATAAAGAGCTTACAGGCTCACGCATAGGAGCCCCACGGCCTCTTTCTTGAAGCTTGGCAATGATCTTTATACACAAAAATAAACAAAAGGACGTCAGGTCAATGTACTATCAAAGAAAACTTCCAACCTTTGTCTTGTCATTCTTCCCGACGTAATCCGCAAGTCTTTTGTCACGCATGAGCTCTTTTCCTGCCCACCATAGCTGCGCAGTAGCCGGATTTAAAGTTTCCATGCCTGGCTTAAGAAAAATCTTAGCAAGATGGTGACAGAAAAGAACTGGTATACTTACCTTCAAAAGTTCCAGTAAGTTGCTGCTGCACAGGGTCGTGCCTGGGAAGTCCCTGCGGATAGCAGATCATCACAGCGCCTTTGATGTTCTGGATCATCTCCTTGAGGAAAAAACTGGACAGCGGGACTTTGTAAAGCACTTGATCCTAAGAAGAAAAGAAGATATGGATCACTGATCAAAGAAAAAAACTAAAATGTGGCAATCACTTACTTTCGAAACGCTAGTCTCTGCGTCCGATAGCGTTCTCTTGAGCGTCTCACCCACATTGGGATCGCAAGCTTTGAGAAATAATATAATCACGTAACATGAAAGAAAGATCAAGGAACAATCTAAAATTTACCTTCTCCAGTCCGACGACCGCTTGGATCCTTCTTGTAGAACGGCCCTCTTTCCTTACGAGAAGAAGAGCTACTGGCGCCAGTGGAATTACCCTCGTCTTCCTCCTCCTCGTCTTGTTCTTGCTCCTCCTTGGATTTGATCGGCCCATACTCCAGCAGCTGCCCGCATTCCTGGACCAGATGGAGAATCCGGAGCTGGAGATTATTCACGGCGACGACATCCCTGACGATCGCATCGACGCACTCGGCGCCGGGCGCCTCGAACAAGAACTGGCGATCATCGCCCTGCTTGAAATGCAAGAGCACCATAGAAATTTCCCTCCTCTTTCTCTGCCCTAAAAACTATAACCACGATTGGTAGTTACTTTTGTTCTTTATAACGTGACAAAACTTTGCGCTGTACAAAGCAAACGAGCACAAAACGAGCAAAGCAAGCGGTCTTTCGCTTGTTCTTCGTTCTTCGGTATGGATGGGATTCCAGCCATTTTATCCTGGATTTGGCTGGAAAACAAGAATGAAGCCTTCGAATCTTCATGATTTCTCATTGATGCCTCTCGGGCTTTTGCAGCTGGGAAGAACTTTGCTGCAGGTTTTGCTGCTGCTGCTGCTGCTGCTGTTGCTGAATTTGGATCTGGAGTTGCTGTTGATGGTGGGTCATCAAGTGCGCATTGTACAAATCGGTGCTCACTCCCTGGATGTCACGCGCGCGTTAGTGCTACGCTTTAGAAAAGCTCTGAAAAGCGAAGACAGACCTGCGGGAATTGAGCATTCGTGGGAGGAGCTCCAGCATTGAAATGGAGTCCCGGATGCTGTGGGAAATGGTGCCCGGCCACGTCTACCAGGCGTACTCCCACACCGTACGGTGATGAAACGGGAGGAACCATTGGGAACATCATCCCGCTTCTCATGGACATCATCTGGCACAAACGGAAAAGCACTTTTAGAGTCGAGCCACGAAATTGGACAGACCACCTGTAGTTGATGTTGAAGTAACTTAAGGTACTCAATCGCCTCGTCCAACATGGACGCCTTGTCAGTCTAAAACAAAAGAGAAAAAGAAACAGTGGTTTTAGAAAAACCATTAGAGTCTCTTCCTCACCTTGTTAGAGTTTGGTATCAGTTCCTGTAAAGCTTTCATTCTCTCGTTTATCCTGTCCCTCCGCTTCTGTTGCCACATGAACAAAGAATTAGAAAAGAAGAATCAAAATAGAATCCATCACAACTTGAGAACTTCCAAAATACCCGCTCAGAGAGATTGTGAACTTCTGCTGCTCTACTTCTTTTGGACCCCTTGGGAGGCTTCTTGTCCCTCTATCAGATCATAAGAAAAGCATTAAAAACACCAACATGAATGAATGACAGAAACGCTTACTCTAATTTGACACCCCGCCGTGTCCTCGACGTCTACTCTTTTGCAGTCCCTGTCGGTCTTATCGCTCCGTGATCCACCCGTGGTAGCTGTGAAGGAACTATCATTTGCATTCCCCAAAGTCCTGCCAGAGTTCTTTGTATCGTAGCTGCAGTTCATATCCGAACCTGTGATATCCGTCTCACTTGGCGCATTCTCGTCGCTCGGCCTACAACTTCTACACTCCAACGTACTCCTGTCCGATTCCAAAGAAATAGCTTCCTGAGCTTTCCATGCCTTTGCCGCGACCCGTGTAGACGTCGTTGCCGCGGACAAAGAAAACTGGGGGAAGCTCCCGACTAGAGGCTGAGACGAGGACGAGCTCGGGAAACTTGATGGATCCTGGAATGGTGGCCTTGCTTGAGTTGAGTGAGGCCGAGTTGTCAATGGCTGGCACACTGTTCTCGACTTGTTAAACGTTTGCACACCGCCAGTTTGAGGCACAAAGCCCGCCGCTCGTCCAGCGGCTAGCGCGAGAGCGGCATCAGCATTGTTGCCTCTCGACTGCTTCTGGAGATCTGTCCCGAAACTTTGCTGGATCCGGGGATCTCGGAAAACTTGTAGCGACGAGCATGGTCGATCTGCGGAGCCCCCGGCACCAGCAAAGAGCTGAGTGCCACAATTCGGGTCGTCCAAGTGTAGCCACGACGCCATATCGTCTCGAGCAGCGGCAAAGTTTGATGATCCAACGGCGGCCTCCACACTATCCAAATGCATTAGAGCGGACGATTCCTCTTTAGAATCCCAGGGATATTGCCAAAACGTGTCACTTCTCGTGTCAGTATTCTGCCCAGAGGATAGATTTTTTAAAAGAAGAAAACCATGAGTGCTCGCTCGCTTTGTGGAGAAAATCTCAAAATCCTTATATCTTACCTTCATCCAGCCGAGCCTAAGTCACGATCAAACGCGATCCCAATCCAATCCAAAAGCCCCTACGCATTCTCGTACCCTGCCAAGACCAAAGAAGCCGCCGGCATTCGGACGAAATATCGAGAATGCGAGAGAAAGATCGGCGAGTTACCTCGCATTGCAGCTCCCAGCGCTCGAATCCACGCCCCCGCTGCGAAATGCGCCCCTCCCGCGACGATATTTCGCATCCAGGAGCTGCGAATGCGGGAGACTATCGCCAGAATCCCACGCCGCGACGCGAATCGAGGCGAATTCCAAGCACACCGACCAGGCGATCGAATGCCGCCATCACCGAGAGAGCGCCGCGCCGGAGCTCCTCACGTCCTTCCCCACGAAACGAGAATACGAGCCGGAGAAGGATCTTGCCTGGATAACACGTGGCATTGTGCGTGCCCTAATCATTTGGATGTAATTTGGAAACTCGTCATTGTCAGCCATTATCCCTTAGGGCAAGCGCTCCCAACGGCCGCGATGCGCCCATGTGGCAAATCCAACGGCGGGGACCCCGTCAGCTTGATTATTCTCCACCACTTGTTGGGAGATCCCTTCTTGTGGCGGTGGTGCCTGTGTGCCGCAATCTTTGCGAGGCGTCCGCCGTACAAATTTCGCCCGTACTTCCTTTCCAGCAATGCTAGCAAGGGTCAAATAATTTGTTCGGTTGGCATTGTTTTAGTGCTTTGCTTTTTATCCTCGGACAGACCGACACGGCCTAACGTACAACTCTCTTCTAAGGGCATGTTGTTGTTGGTGGCGTCCACGTCAGGGCATGGCCTTAATCCCTGCTTGTCTGTCGGTGGTGCGTGGATACGATGCCAGGATATATTCCACCTTTTGACTTGGGGTGGACTGCTTGGTCAAAGTCCGCACCAACCGTTGACCGCCGAATTCCTCCGGATTCTTCGACTTTCCTCATGCTGCCGTCTCGAACTCAAACTGGATTTCCCCCAAATTTCCAGTAGTCTGGAAGATCGACACCCCAGCCTCCAGCTCCACCGCCTCAATCAGTGACACCGTGCTTCCAAGGTCACCGGAGCGGCAAACGAGATCCACGAGGCACAAGTAGTGATCCTTGCACGGTATTTTGTGGCCGTAGTCGCCAGTGAGCGAGCGAAAGCATTGCAAGCCGAGATGCAGCTCGCCGGCGTGGCTGCATGCCGCCAGCACGCTCACAAGCACAACGTCGTCAGGCTGTATACCGTGCTGTAGCATGGAATGGAAAGTCTCCAAAGTCCTGGCGGTATGCCCGTTTTGGGCATATGTCCTGACCATCGCAGACCAGGCCACCAAGTCCTTGCGAGGCATGTCTATAAACGAGCTCCACGCTTTCTCAACGCTGCCGCATTTACCATACGTGGTGACCAGGGCGGTTGCAACAGCGGTGGTCTTGTGGAGATTACACTCGATTGCAACTTCGTGGATGGTTTTGATTTGTGAAAGAGATGGTATGTTCGAGCAGGCGTTCAGTACACATACAAAGCTCACGGAGTTTGGAGCCTCCCCTTCAAGATCCATCGTCTTGAATACGAGGATGGCATCGTTGGGATGCCCGTTTTGGGCATACCCAGCGATTACGGTGTTCCAGGTGACAACGGATTTTTCCGGAGCACCGCTAAACATGGCAATGGCTTGATCAAGATGAGCACTTTGGACGTATGCTCCGATCATTGCAGTCCATGAGATAACGTTTGGATTCGAGAGACCATCAAACAAACGTTTTGCTCCATCCACATCGCCGCACTTCCCATGCATGTTCAGGAGAGCGTTCTTCACTTTGAAATCCGAATCCAATCCTGCATTGAGAATAACAGCGTGAAGCATTTTTCCTACTGCTAGATCGACGCACGCCTCCAAGACACTGATGAAAGTCACAGCATTCGCTTTAACTCCCTCCACATTCATCGCCCAAAACATTGCAAGAGCATCTATCTTTCTTCCGCTTTGAGCAAAAGCCGCCACCATCGCATTCCATGTCACAACGTTTTTCAAAGGAAAAGGGATCAAACCAAAGAAAAGCTTTGCCTTCTCCAAATGCCCATTTGTGGCATATGCTGAAAGCATAGCGTTCCAAGACACGGTATTTCGATCAGGCAATCGATCGAAGAGTTCTTCAGCCTCCGTGACCATCCCATGCCGCGAGAATGCGCTCAGCATTGCGTTCCACGAAATCACATTCTTCTCCGGCATAGAATCGAAGACGAGCTGCGCGTTGTCAATCTCCCCACACTGGGAGTATGCCTGGAGCATGATGTTCCACGAGAAGAGATCCGGCCGCTTGATCCGATCAAAGGCTCGTCGCGCCTGGGACGCCTCCCCGCATCGCCCATACATCTGCGCGATAAGATTGCCCAGAAATGTGTCGCCATCGTAGCCGCGCTCGCAAATGTGGAAGTGAACTCGCTGCCCCTCCGCCAATCGCTTCGCGGCGCCAAATCTCTGGAGCAAAGCAGCGTATGTTGCCGAATCTGGCGCTCCCAAGAGCTCCTCTATCTGCTCGTTCATAGAAGAACCCTAAACTATGTTTATAACGGTCAGTTCTAGTCAACGGTCATCTTCCTAGCAGCCCAGTCAAAGATTAAGAGGAGGGAACGACGCGATGAATGAGAACGATGGCCACATCCATTAGATGCGCCAGGCGCTCCGTTTCATGAGCCAAGCTTCTGTCGCTAATCCTCCTCTTCGCCACCGAGAAGATTTGGAGCGCGAGCTCGCGCCACTCCTTCGGCAATGCATCAAGACGAGGGATCTATCCCAGGGCAAACAAATCCACAAGAGAATCGTGGAACTAAGCCTAGAAGGGAGCCGATTCCTCGGTCACCTCCTCATCCAGATGTATGGCAAATGCGGCTGCATCGCAGAGGCGCAGCGCGCATTCGCCAGCATCCACACCCAAAACATCTACTCCTGGAATCTCATCATCGTTGCGTTCCTCGAGAATGGGAATCTCCAGAGCGCGCAAGACCTCTTCGACCGCCGGCCCCAATTCAGCGTCATCGGATCAAACGCCATGATCTCGGCATATGCCCAAAACGGGCATCTGCGAAAGGCAAAAGAGATCTTCGATTTCATGCCAGACAGAGATACCGTCTCGTGGAACGCCATGATCACGGCATATTCCCAGAACGGGGATATACGCTCAGCCAAGAGAATCTTCCACTCCATGAAAGAGAGAGATGTGGTCTCCTGGAACACGATGGTCGCGGCATATGCCCAATCTGGGCACGGCAGGGATGCGATACGGACATTCCGTACAATGGAGCTGGAGGGGTTGCGGCCCGACCACGTGACCGTACTGTGCGCCCTGGCCGCTTGCGCGGAGACCAGGCTGCTTTCCGAGGGGCGGCAAATGCACGTACGAGCCCGCCAGTTCTGGGCCGAGACCAAAGTGGGCAACGCGGTCATGGACATGTACGGAAAGTGTGGCGCGGTAGGAGAGGCCAGGTTGGTGTTTAACTCGCTGCCCGTTCGGGACGTGGTCGCGTGGACTACACTCTTGGTCGCATATGCCGCAACTGGGGATCTTGGTCAAGCAAGGCGCGTGTTTGACGAGATGCCCGACAAGAACCTCGTCTCGTGGAACTGTATGATCATGTCGTACTCCCAAGCCGGGCATTTCCAGGATGTTTTGGAGATCTTTGGTTTGATGCTCCGGAGAAATGTGGTGCCGGACGAGGGCACTTTTGTCACGGTCATCGACGCTTGCGCCAACGCCGGAGCCTTAGTCGAGGGCGAGGACATCCAGAAGCTCGCCATCCAGCATTGCACGGTCAATGGTCAACGGTTGGTCCATGGCTCACGGTCAACGCTCGGCCTCAAGATCGGTAATGCGCTTCTCTCGCTCTACACGAAGTGCAGCCGAATGGAGACGGCGCTGGAGATCTTCGAGCAGATGCCCGTGAGAAACGTTATTTCTTGGACAACGCTAATCTCCGCATATGCCCAACAAGGGCATGGCAGGGAATCTCTCAAGATTCTTCGAAAGATGGACCTTGAGGGCATCCCGCCGAACGAGGTAACCTTCGTGAGCGCGCTGGACGCGTGCGTGGCCGTCTCGGCGCTCCCCGAGGGCCGCCAGCTCCATCGCCGGTCCATCGACACGGGCATATTCGCAGTGGATGCCAAGGTCGGCAATGCGATCATCAACGTATATGGCAAGTGTGGGAGACTCGGTTCCGCCCTTTCGGTTTTCCGTGATATTCCTCGTAGAAACAGGATCTCTTGGAATGCGCTACTCGCCGCATATGCCCAGAATGGGCATTGCAGAGAAACTTTGGATCTCTTAGCGTTGATGACTCTCGAGGGTATCCAGCCGGATCAGATCACTTTCACGAGCGTACTCTCGATCTGTGCTCACGCTGGTCTGCGCCGCGAGTGCTGGAGCCAATTCGTGGCGGTGAGGTCCGATTACCGGATCACGCATGATGTGACGCACTACGTTTGCATCGTTGATCTCCTGGGACGCCTGGGCTACCTTGACGAGGCGGAGGAGCTCATCGCAGCAATGCCATTCGAGCCCACTGTGATCGTCTGGACGACGCTGCTGGCAGCATGCCGGATCCACAAGAACACAGAGCTTGCAGTCAATGCCGCCGTGCAAGCGATCGCACTGGAGCGTGGCGACCCTGCTGGACTCTACATCCTCCTCGCCAACCTCTACTTCGATGTGGGCCGAGTGGAAGAGGAAGAAGATGAAGAGCCCTAAGCGTTTGGCTACGTGGCACAAAATATACGATCCACGTGGACGCTACTTTAATCCACGCGGGGGCCACGTCGGTAAAAAACCATAGAGCTCTAGTCAACTTCATCTTTTTAGAGAAAAACAAAAAAAGAATATAAAGCAGTGCTGGCAACCATGATGGAATGCCACGCATATACCCAGAAACGCTTATTCAAATACCAACACAAAACACCACAAAGCAATACAAAACCGAAAGGAAGGAGAGGAGCCAGGACGAAAGAAAAGCAAAAGAAAGGGAAGAGAATAACAAGGAGATACACGATCACACCAGAAGACAACGGAAGCAACCAACACGAAACATACCTTTGTCTCGAGAGAGATCTATAGAGCTCGGATCGATCACCGTTATTTAGTAGGACGAGGAGGATGAGCCCATCTTCTGGCGCTTGCTAGAGCCGTAGGCCGACGTCGAGAGCTCGCTAGATCGCTCGATCACTGCCCTCAGTGCCTCTTGG
The DNA here is from genome assembly GCF_000143415.4 of Selaginella moellendorffii. Taxonomy (NCBI): domain Eukaryota; kingdom Viridiplantae; phylum Streptophyta; class Lycopodiopsida; order Selaginellales; family Selaginellaceae; genus Selaginella; species Selaginella moellendorffii. The sequence goes on along the minus strand of NW_003314299.1, from coordinate 642,223 downwards.
ACGCAGCTCACACTCGGCCGGTCACCGGTCCCATCACTGCTGGATTCCATGGCGGCGCCGCCTTGTTCGTCGCTGTGGTCCTTGCCGATGAGGATCACATTCTTGACGCGCCCACCCAGCGTCGCGATCTCGGCCTTGAGCGTCCTGAGCTTGAGCGTCCGCAGCGCCTTGGTGAGATCCGAGAGGAGGTCGGGGCGGTCCTCGCAGCACAGCGACGCCTTGAGCACGAAGTTGCCATCGCTGCTGGACGCGTCTGTGTCCACCTTGAGCTCGTCCACGTCCGTCGGGACCGGCCCGCCCTCGGCGATCTCCGCTGCCTGTCGCTTGAGATCTTTGACGTGCTCGATCACCTCGGCCAGCAGCGACGCTTTGTCTGTCTGCGCAGCAAAACACCAAGCCGTGAGCTTTTTGCTTTCACAGCAGCAACAGTACGAACGACAACGAAAGCGAAGACCATACTACCTTGGTGGTGCTCGGGAGAAGGCCCCGCAAAGTGTTGAGATGGTTGTTTATTCGCTCACGTCTCCTTCGCTCCGCTTCGCTGTGGCTCTTGGATGCTGCCAGAGCCTTTGCATCAATTATCTCTTGCGGGGTCATCTTCGACAGATTGATAAGCTCGCTCCGGTTGTGATCCAGAACAAGGGACCCCCCATTGTACTGCAGAGGGTAGTGGTGCCTGCCACGGTCCTTGTAGCTCAACCCCACTCCATAGCCGCTCGACGAGGAAGCTAGCGCCCCAGACTTGTAGAGATCGTAAGGGAGTGTCGAGAAGGGCGAGGAGGAGCCGTGTAGATCGTGGAAGCGGCCAGGAGCGGAAGAACCACCACCGCTAGCGTGCAGTAGAGAGGAGACGTGATCCTGCTTTGTGACGAACTGGCCGTGCTGCGACGATGCTGCCGCGAGCTCTGGGAATGCGGCGGTGGAAGTGGCTTGCGCTGCTGTACAGCCAGGGGCGAGAGGAGGTATCGTCCATGGCGGACGAGAGCTCGAGTGGCCCGCGGCAGTGACGAGACTAGCAGGGAGCTCCTGCTTGAGCTTGGAGAAGCCTGCGTACGTCATACCCAAGCCGGACGAGTCTACAAAGGGAAATCCCACGTCCACATTGTTCGTCGATGGGCCTCCCATGGCTGGCGTGCTCGAAACCTTCGCAAATTTCCAAGCCTCCACACCGGAATTTTCTTCTCAGCAGGGAATACGCGCGGAGATTGCAGTGCCTCCCCCTAGATCTTGATCTTGGGAGCTCGCATTCTTCTGGCTTTCTGGCGAGAAGACTCCACCATGGAGATGGGAGAGGCGCGCGATGCGATCCGACAGCCCCAGGCGTAGGAAAAAGATAGGATGAGCCGCAATATCACGAGCCTACCTTGGATTTCTCTGACGCCTACTCGCGATTTTCTTCGCTCGCATTCTTGTTCTCGGCGTGAACGCGGTCACGGTTCCAAGACCTCGGCCCGACCTGTGCCATGACCAAAGCGAATTTCGGCGATCCGGAGCCCCGACGCCGGTACTGCTGCTCCGTCTTCGTCGATTCACGGAATTCCTGTCCAGCCCGGGCTACTGCGCCGGTCGTTTGCAGCCGCCTAGCGCGTCGAATGCCACAATCTCCATGGGATCTCTCACCTGGAAGAGAAGTACTACTCGAAAACAATATCGGAAACCCTCACAAAACCCCCGTAAGATCGCAGCAGGAGGAGCAGGCTCGATGAGGCGCCTCTATCGCGAACAATCGATAGACACAGCATGAAATCGAGAGCGCAAAAACGCTCGATCGATCGAAACAGCGCCAGAGAGAGAGAGAAAGAGAGAGAGAGAGGAGACCCTAGCACCAAGCTACGGACATCGTACGCTTATATAGTGTGGCGCTTGAGCCGTCACACCTGGGGGGCTCAAAGGGCGGAGTATGCGCCATGACCCGTCAGGCGTGAGGGCGATCGTGGGGGTCTGTAAATGGGGGCCATGGCCATCATATCTCATACATTCCCATGGCCATGAACATGGGCATGGCCAGCCATGGGCATGCGCCACATGATGCCGGCGCTGCTGGTGATTTGATGTGGCATGCATGGGGGGCAGGAATTTCGCGCTCCCAAAATTTCACTTTTGACTGGCCGACTAAAGTAAAACCTATAGACGTGAAAACCAACATGTATAGAATGTGGTACATTGCACAGAAATCATTCTTTGTCACCTCCAACGGTATGTGTTCGTTACTCTCGAAGCCCTCTTTTTTTGACCTAAAAGCATCTTGATAGGATCACTAAAGAATAATATGGGAGAGCCTGAAACAACGAGAAACATCCCATCCTGTGAGGAGCAGATCATAAGATGGATGATCATTGTTTTTAGATTTTACTATAGTTTATGCGCTCCAATTATATCGTGCAAGTTAATGGATGGTTTTGATATTTTCCGCGTGACAACAGTGGCAAGTTTTCAATGGTGTTTGCTGTTTACCATGATGTATGAAACAGGGTCAAAAATCTCGCAAGGGTTTTTTTAAGCTTGATACTCGTCGCAAATCCATCGCCCTCTCGTCGTGGCCCAAAGTCTATGATTGATGCAAGCGTATACAAACTTAAATCACATGCCACTAAGGTTTATTTGATTTTGATTGCTTCAATTGTAGTGGCGATACGTGGCCCATCCACGACTTTATTTGTAAGGTTCAACCACAGAGCACCAACAAGAACAACTGTTTAGCTGATAGATAGCAAGAAAGAAGATAGCAATAGCACACAAACTATAAAACTAATCAAGCATATCGGGAAAATATTATGACGATAATCCCGTGACGGTGCATGACGTTGGACGCATAAAATCTCCATTCTAGCAGGATCAAAGAAATTATCCATCCACGCATTTCCGGATCAAATCCAGCGTGGAAAATTAAAGGTAGGAATCGAGATCATCCTTGTGATTTTTTACCACGGTAAAAAATCGCGGAGCGAGCTAACTACACACAGGAGGAAAATCTAAAACAAGATTTGCCAAGTCAGAAGTAAGTTGGCCGTAAGAAATTGGCAGCCTCATTATACCTTTGTCAGAGCAGTGTCCCCCATGTATGCATTGCTCCCTTTAGCCATGGCCCATGGAGCCATGACCATGGCCACCAAAAGTGGTCAGTGGACCGGCCGGCGTACGGCCGCCGCATGCACTGCTGGTGATGGTGACGGGTTCGATTCCCTGCAACGGCGCTGGAATAGGACGACGGTCACAGGCTCGAATCTCGCTCTCGCTCTCTCTCTCTCTCTCTCTCTCTCTCTCTCTCTCTCTCTCTCTTGCGGAAGAATTTATTTGCAAAGTACACGCTTGGCCTGACTCGCCGAAACGAAGCGAGCGGGCGAGTCAAAGACTCGCTTGTCACGGATCGAGAGATTTGGACGTGGACTCGTTTGTTTGGTTGTTTGCTACACTGCTGCGCTCTTGGCTGCTTCCAGCTCCAGCTCCTGCAGCTCTTGGCGAGAGATTTCCAGACTGCGAGGCAAGGCCTCCGCGCACGTCCCTTGGAATCTATACCTGTTGCGGAAGTGACAGGAAAACCAAAGCTCGTGAATTCATGAATGAAATGAAAGACAGCGAAGCTTAAGCGAGCAAAGAGACTGCTAAGAAACCGAGAAGGCAAACAGAACAGAAGCAAGGACACTGAGAATGAGGAAAGAACCTGCCTGCAGTATCGGCTCGCAGGTGTCTCCTCGAGGTTGAATTCCGCAACCGCGCCGCCGCCACCTTTCACAAGCGGAATAAACCCGGCTGCTGGCTGCGAGCGACAAAAATGTTCTTACAATGCAGGAAATGCAGGAAAAAAAGGTGGCGGTCGAAAAGATTGATCATGACAGACATGCGCAAAAGGCCAGCGGAGAAAAGGAAAACAGAGGACACAAAAAGCTTCAGATTCAGGATTCAGGATCCTTCCAGGAACCAAAAGTGATGCGATTGCGAGAAGGCCGACAGGAGTACCTGGACGACAGCGGAAGTTCCAGCAACGAGCAGCAGGTCGCAGCGGCGGAGTGATTCGTGAGCACGCTCCATGACACCGAGATCAAGAGATTCCCCGAACCACACAACATGCGGCCTCAGTAATCCATTGCATGACCTGCAGCGCGGGAGCTGTAGTCTCGGAATGTTGGCGTCGTAAGCTGATGGATCTGGACACCCCTGCTCTAGAGAAGGCCAAAAATGAGAAGAAGAAACACGAGAAGACGTTCCGTATCAAAAGCAGGAAAGAAAAAAGAAAAAAAGCCAAAGAAAAAAAGGATTTTGAGGAGGTTTTACCTTTCCATCGAGAGCTGCACAGATTGGCATGTCGAAGTTTTGCAGCACTTGGTCGCAGGTGCAGCAGCGGGTCTTCCACATCGAGCCGTGGAGTTCTTCCACGGATTTTGTGCCTGCGCGACTATGCAGTCCATCTACGTTCTAAAGAAACGAAAAACAAGAAAAAGGATTCCATTTTAGCGAAGAACGTCGAGAAAAAGCAAGCTGGAATTCTAAGAAGAAATGCGAAGGTCGTCGAGAAGAACAAAGGTGGAATTCTACAAGAAATGCGAAGAACGTCGAGCTGGAGTTTTAAGAAAAAAAAAATCACCTGTGTCAAAAGCTTGAACTCCTTCCCTTGTTGCTCGCATCTCTTCTCCAGCGCTGTTATTGCATAGTGTCCGGCGTTTGGCACAGCCTTGGACACAATACAGCTATAATCAAACACCATCTGGCTAGTTAAAACTTCACAGAACCAAAAAAAGAAAAAAAAAAAAAATGGAACGAAAAAAAAGAGGACGAAACGAGCTAAAACTTTAAGACTCACCGCCGGTAGTGGTAAAACTCCCACACCATTGAAGGATTCGCCGCAAAGGCTTCCGGAGTCGTGAGCTAAGCAGGAAAAATTCAAGCAGCACATTAACAAAACCACCCAAGGAAAAATAGAGAAAACAAAAATAACGCACCATGGCACTCCATTCTCGCCATTCTTTGAAGGTCGGGACCCCAGATTCCGCGGATATCCCTGCACCGGTGAGAACCGTGACTTTCTACATCACCGAAGATGCCAAGTTCTTTCATTTGTTCTTTTCGATCTAGTCTAGTCTTACCTTTGATTTGTCCAGCGCGATCGCGAATTCGCGAGCTCCTTTGTCATCGCTCATCGATCGGCCCTTCTGGATCCGGCCAGATGCTCTTAGATTCCGCGATAGCGAGCGAAACATAACCTAGGCCTTTGTTATGCTTGGCATTTTGATTTAGGGTTATTGGGCGAGGGTAGGGTAGCATAAGCTAGATCGAGGAGGAGATAAGAGGGCATGGCGGTCACGACCAAGGGCGCGGCGCTGGAATCTTGCTCGGTGTGCCTGGAGCAAGTCAGCGATGTCGGGGAGAGATCGTTCGCGAAGCTCAAATGCGGTCACTATTTCCATCTAGGTATGCCAAAAGCCCTCTTTCGCTGGATTTGTGATCTTCTTGTTTTCTCCAGATTGTATCGGCTCGGCCTTCAATGCCAAGGGATCTATGCAATGCCCGAATTGCCGGCGCGTCGAGGAGGGGCGGTGGCTCTATGCTTCTGGATGCCGCCAGCACGAGGATTTCGCCTTTGTGGATCTGCCGTCCAGCGACGAGGAGTATGATGTCTACGCAGGCATGGCGGATTATCACGAGCTGGTATGAAGAGAGAGAAAAAAAATCTTTTTCCTTTCGTGGTTCGTACTGATCTTGGTTTGTTTGTCTCGCAGCACTTACGCCATTTCCAATGGTGTCCATATCAGAGCTTTCTCAGCTTGGAGTAAGTATCCTGGATCTCTCAGGATTGATTATAACTGTGCTCTTTCCGTTTGTTCTCAGGGAAATCGATCCTTTAGTAACTGGATGTAAGTGCTCGTTTCATCCAGTGTTCTAGTGACTGAGAGAACGTTTTGTTTTTTCTCTTGCAGATTCAGATCCCAACGTTGTTGTCAACGTTTTGTATGGAGAGAACCATCCCGCGGCCCCGACGAACAGCAACACACACCACGTATGTCCTTTCTTTTCCCCCGCGCAGTCCTACTGGGGGGCGGCAACGCGACAGATTGTAGATGAACTGGTTGTAGTGCAAAACCAAGTAGAGCCCCCGAGTGTTGGTGGTGGTGGTGGTGGAGGGGGCTCCATAGGTGGGACTATCAGAGGGCCACACTCATTTCCAGTCCATGAAAGAACTGGATGGGCTTCTCAATCTGGTGGTGCACACAATCCAGTTGGTATGATGAATGATGTTGGACTTGCAAGCTTACCTATTGAGCGTTTCAGGTGGTCTGCTCCTGCAAACCGCAGTGATGCTGTGCAGCCTGGTTACTCTGGGTAAGTTCACCAGAAAAGGCAGTTTTTTCTTTGCGTGCTAACGTTTTTTTCTGTTTTTTTCCTGACAGGCAGCTCAGATCTCCTGAAAACAATGCAACATCATGGCATCACGTCCCGTGTCCTCACCACGGGCTAGCCTCCACCAATGTGTCCTCGTCGCCGGCTTATGCCCATGGGAACGGGCCGTCGAGAAGATCAAGACATTGGGCCCATGGAACATCGTCGTCCACAGGCCGAGTTGGAGCTGGATCGAGAGTGGCTTCTCCGAGAGAGCAGCGAGAGAGCCACCACCGAGAGTGGCAGCGCAGAAGAGAGTCCCCGGGCTATGAAACTATGGTGGATGCGTCGTCACACTGGCGTCCTTGGTTCCAGTCGGGCAGCAGTGGGAGCAACTTCTCATCGGAGCTCAGAGCGGCGGCAGCGTCTGGAAGCGTTCGAGCGGATGTTTATGGTCCGAGTGATGGTTTCCAGGGGCAGCATTACTACTACAGCCAGTCGTATGCTCCTCCAGGGGACGAAGCGCGTCACCAACAGCACCACCACCACCACCACCATGCACGGTGAATGAAGATATATATAACACGGATATTAAGTGATTCTGGTTCAAGTAAATAAAGTAAATAATTTTGGCAAAGAAAGAATGCACGCACTTTTAAGTTAAAACTTTTAAATTAGAGGATCTTAACCTAATTTAAAATTTTAATGCTATTCTTCAACATTAGTTAATAGTAGCATTTACTCATTTTAAAAAGTCTTTAACTAATGAAAATCCGTTCACATAACCATTATTACACTTCGTTCCATTAGAAATATTAGGTCAAAATATACGTAAGGAATATTCTTTGTGTGGCCACCACAACTCCCAATGCTAATTGATTGATGGCCAGGAACTGGAGTCCCTAACAACTCTAGTAGCACAAGGATTGATTGATTTCACAACTTGAGAGCTTAATGATTGATTGATTGGCACATTGACAGCGCCCTTCGATCCTGGCATCATCTTGCGTGCAAAAGAAATTCTCCACCACTTGCCCTAAAGAATATTCTTGAATATTTTAATTCTAATGCTAGGATTTTAAGGAAAAATACAAAGGAAATGCTAATGTTACCATTCAGCTAGTTTAATGTAATTTCTGGTCTGAACAAATTACCATTGAGTTAAACTATTAAATTAGAATTTGCAAAATCTAATGTAATACTGTGGTGGTGTGAACACATTATAATTAAATTAATTAATTTAATGGTGGGTGTGAAACCCCCTTAATTGCACAATTGTAAGCTTGGACTTCTTCATTGTTTCCCGAGTTCAATAATCAGCTAGACTACCATAGTGTTTGCAATAATGAATTGGCAGTGAGCAAGGTGGCAAATCTTGGGATGGGGAGAATATTGCTTTTCCTCCATGATGCCTCACTGTCCAAGATTGCAAGGTAGATCAACTTATAGGTGTCAATGGTCAGGCAACAAGATCTTAGCCCTCTTCTTTTCCAAGACTATCACAAAGTACATATGTTGGAGTTTTGATAAAAAATACTACAAACATATTGAGAAGTGGCAGCCAAAATGGAAGACTCTAGCTATACCTTTCACTTTTTTCTTTTTTTCCATTATAGGAGAGTAAGGATCTAGTTTCTTAAAACTCAAGTAGTGGTGATGTTTTCCTCCCTTCGACAGTCCTTTACATCACAAGCAAGCAAAAGCTTTACCCTCATCTTGCAAATCAACAAATGTGAATGAAGGGACTGAAGTATATATCTAAAATATACTTAGATATTTTGATCTAAACTCTAGCAATTGTTATTTATTTATATTATTGAGGTTTAGACCCCTACACCAGATTCAGTCCAAAATAAATAATCTATATGCTATAGTACCATAATTAGTGTATTACCTAGAGTAATGTATATATATATATATATAGACACATACATGTATTTACAAACCTTACAAATTTAACATTTTGCAACATAAATATTTATAAAAACAATCTTCTTAATCTTGAAAATGCTATTAATTTTCACCACGGGCTTGAAGCCTGAATCGTTCCCGCATGTTCATCATCTTCCTCTTCTCACCAAACTAGGGCTATTTTTTGTGCGTCTTATTCCGACTCCAAGAATTCCCAATGCAGATGTAGACAATGTAGGCTTGAAGTGCAGGATTTAGAACTGGGAAGATGGCGAATCAAGGTGAGACGGCTGTGTACAAATTCTAACAGAGTAGTAGGACTGCAGCTCCCGCTTCCGGATTTGCACTTAGCAAGCAGGAAATCAAAACTTCTTACAGGAAACTTGCTTGAGAGGTGTGATTTTCCTCCTTTGTAATTCACGAGCTTGTAGTTTGCTAGCTTCTTTGTTTTTCAGTTTCATCCAAACATAAACAAGGAGTCCAATGCAGAGGAAAAATTCAAGGAGATCACTACTGCGTACGAGATAAGAATTTGCATTTCTTTCAATTCCATGAAGATCATTCCCATGTAGGTGCTCTCGGATGATGAAAACCAAGCCATCAAGAGGAGGGCCAACTTCCACGGTAAGGCATCAATTTTCGATTGATAGAGATGATCTAGAGTTTCTTTTTGTGCGCAGGATAGTCCATTCATATTTTTGACTCGTTTTTAAAAGACGGAGCAGATTTGAAAGGCGCAGATTGATCTGGAGTTCAAGGAAACGATCTCAGGTATGATCCAACTTACAAAAAGATCTTCTTTTTTTTTTTTGATTTTATTATTTTTTCTCGTGACAATGCTTCTGCAGGAGCCTTGACCTCAAAGAAGCGGTTTTTGGAGTGGAAAAACAGTTTGACATATGGCATGTGGAAAGCTGCGAGGCATGTAAGGGAACTAGCGCCAGAAGTAAGAGCACAAAGAGATATCGAGTCTGTGGAGGAATGGGTGAAGTTATGCGGACACAAGAAACAGTCTTCGGGATGTTCTCACAGGTTAGCAATTCTTCGATGACTTTTGACTCTATTTTATTTTTCTCACAGGTGAGGGACAAGTGGAGTGTTCCGTGTCAGTGCGAGCACTCTCCATGTTGCCAGTGGACTCGCTTGTTCTATGTAGTTTCTCTGTGACTGACATTGTGCTCTCTCGGTGGTCCATCCGGTGATCTCTACGTCAATCTTAAAATCAGAGACATGCCTAGAATTCGAAGAGACGATCTTTACTCCGATATCTCGGTGAGCTCAGAATGTATACTGGGGCCAGGGTGGCAGTGAGTTCATGGTGGATGCATTTCTAGTCCGATAGCAGTGGGAGCAACTTATCGTCGGAGCTCAGAGCGGTAGAAGCATTCGAGCGGATGTTTATGGCCCGAGTGATGGTTTCCAGCAGCATTACTACCACAGCCAGTCGTATGCTCCTCCAGGGGACGAAGTGCGCCACCACCACCACCGTCAGCAGCAGTATACCTGTTGAGCTTGGCAAGCTTACCAGCTTGGAAACGCTGAAAATTTGAGGACGTGAGCCCGTCTGTGCTACTAGAGAAAGAAGCATACTCCATGTCCTTGTAGAACCCAAGCTTTGCAAGAGCCTCCTGCGAAAGATGGCAATGGTTTAGAAATACTTCAAGGAAGAAAGAAAATGAAACGAAAAGTGTGCTGGACGCAAAAACTATTGAACAAACAAAAGGAAAGCACGTACATCAAAGCTGCAGGACAAATCCCCGACAACGCTCAGAGTGTTGGACCTGTCCCAAAACGCGGTCCCATTCCCAGCTCCTTTGACCAGTTCTCTTCCCTGGAAGATCTAGCACTGGAGTTACGGGACAAATGCCAAGCTCTCTTGGCCAACTTCGCAGACTTGTCCTCGACAGAGCAGCTGTGTTCCTGAATCTATAGGACTTCTTTTCAATCTAGACGTCTTTTGGGCCTCCCAAGACTCACAGGCCTTTCGGTGAACAACCTCACTGGACTTCCTACCAACATGGCCAAGCTTGTCAACTTGAACGCTGTCTACTTAGACAACAATGACATTAGAAGCTTTGACACCATCTCTGGCCCGGAGCTCTCAACCATCTCTCTCAGTCGCTGCAAGCTCCAAGGACTGATACCCTCCTAGTTTAACCTCAAGCAGCAGCCCCTGGGACCTTCATGTTTCATCCCAAATCCATTACTGGAACTGTAACCACTGCTCTTGGACAGCTTTGGAAAAACTCTCCCCTGACTTGAACTTTGTGCCATGGATCTAGAGAGACTATCATGGAGGGTCTAGGACCACAATCACAACATATCACGATGACTTTGTTGCTTGGTTATTGAAGTGAGTTCCAAGGAGCATTGAAGTTGCCACTTTGTGGAAGACTTTGGACTTTAGCAGCAAGATATACCATCTAAATGCCTCTCTAGGGAAGGGGGAGGAGGAGGACAGCATCACCATTACTTAAATTTAAAGTACAAATCTTTTGAATCTTTTATTTCACCTTATTTATCTATTTATATAATGCTTTGGATATCTTAAATCTTTTGTTTCGCCTTTGTTTATCTATTTACATGGTGTTTTTATCCAACGCACTGGGCTAGTGCATCTTCTTGCTTTATCATAGAAGTTTGAAGTCTTTTGAAAATTGGTGACTTCAAGTACCAATAAACAAACAAAAGTATAGAGAATAAAGCCATCTAGAATATGTTTATAATTAAAACCAACATGATTGGAATTTTAATCCCTCGATGATAATTTTGGATTGCTAGCAAAGTTTTTTGGATCCATGCCATAAAGTCCAAGTCTGAATATGGGATGAGATATGAAAATTCCATGCATAACTGGAAAAATCCTATGAACAATTATAACAATAAAGATATAGTATCTTTTTCCTTTTTTTTTTTTGCTTTATAATACTGTGTATAAAAGTCCTCTTAATTGATTAATTTCATTAAAAGTATAAAGATAAATTATATATGGATTTCTCTCCTTATCTACCAATTTACATAGTTATGTAAAAAAAAATTATGTGACATAAAAAATAAACCATTCTATTAATATTCATTCTAATATTTATTTTTTTATTTTCTTTTTGTAGTCCTAAAACACAAAAACTATATCTTGTGAAGTTAATATATTTAAGTAAATTTACAAAAGTTTGTTTGGTACCCAAAGACAAATATTTTTTCAAAAGACATTTCATTGAATTAATGTTATATAGTAACAAAAAGCTATAAAAAAAAGTAGTATATTTGTTACACAAAAAAAAAGGTAGCTAGTGCCTATTGTGTTGACTATAACAATGGAAAATTCCATTATGTGCATAACAATGATAAACAAAAAATTTTGCATGATAAATTGAAAAAAACTGTATAATATCAAAAACTCAATTTTTACCAAGGGATTCGCTACATTTAAACTAAAAGATAAAAGAGTCCTAAAACTTTTGAATGTAATTTTTCATGTGGAATAAAAACACAATATAAATAAATAAACAAGGTGAAGTAAAATATTTATACTTTATAATTATTTGAGGAATCTAATCTTTTAAAAACTCAAATAGTGATGATATTATTTTTATTCTCCTCCTTTAAAAAATTTTCATATCACAAGTTAAATTTAGAAACTTTAAGACTTATTTAGCAAATCCTATAGCAAATATTAAGTATTTGATGTTATACAAAAATTTTAGTTTGTCATTTTTATGTACATTTATTTATTGTCGTAGTAAAATAAATAGATACCAATCAACCTTTTCTAGCATAACAATTATATTATTTTTTTATAATTCTATACAACTTATTTTGAGTCAAAGTAAATGACTTTAATATAATAAAATATCTTTTGGAAAATTTTGTTATTGTGAATGGTAAACCATAATGCCTTCATACTCGTCATAAGTGTCTCATAGCCACAAGTCCCCTCGAGTCTAACGACTTGAAAGCAATGTCAATGGAGATAACAAACACACTTTTATAGCTCCTAGACCCCAGACACTTAGCAGCAGAGCAGAGAGTAGCCATAGCTTTGCAAATAGACAAACCATTGCCAATTTATGTTGACGATTTATTACTCATTGTCATAAGCTCTACGACCAATGCACTATTGCTACTAAACAAATTTGCATAGCTTTTGAACATTTGAAAATAAAAAATGAGTATTAAAAATTATTGATAAAATGGTAGATAAACAAATTTACTTTTGATATCATACTTTTAATGTAAAAATCTAAATTTTCCATTCTACTTTAGTCACTTAACCACCTCTCCGGCTACTAGGAGGAGTCTCATTCACAACCTCCATAAATCAAATTCAGTACTTAGGGTTTGCTAACCTCGAGAATGGCATCTATGCCACTCAACCTTTGCACTTGGTCCAAGTGCTCCACGTGTCTAATCCCATAACTGACACCCCAAGGTACCACCGACATATCAGCCCATTACACTAAGCTATGCCCATTCACCTTGGTCACATTGTGTGAGACACAAAATCCCTAGGCCCCAAAGTGGAGCCGAAAGGGCACCACGTGGTAGTGGCCGAAACGAAAGCCAAACGAGCGTAATATGTTTGGACTAAAAGCTCCGCCTTGAAAGGTCGAGAGCGGGAGTTGAACTCCCAACGAAGTGCTCGAGAAACAAGCACAAAGAGAGCAATAAGCGAGGCTCCAAAAAAGGACCCGAGATGGAGTCCAAGATGGAGTCCGAGATGGACCCGAGATGGAGTCCGAGATGGACCCAAGATGGAGTCTGAGATGGAGTCTGAGATGGAGTCCGAGATGGAGTCCGAGATTGACTCGAGATGGACCCAAGATGGACCCGAGATGGACCCGAGATGGAGTCCGAGATGGAGTCCGAGATGGAGTCCAAGAAGGACCCGAGATGGAGTCCGAGGTGGAGTCCAAGATGGAGTCCGAGATGGACCCGAGATGGAGTCCGAGATGGAGTCCGAGATGGACCCAAGATGGAGTCTGAGATGGAATCCGAGATGGAGTCCGAGATGGAGTCCGAGATTGACTCGAGATGGACCCAAGATGGACCCGAGATGGACCCGAGATGGAGTCCGAGATGGAGTCCAAGAAGGACCCGAGATGGAGTCCGAGGTGGAGTCCAAGATGGAGTCCAAGATGGAGTCCGAGATGGACCCGAGATGGAGTCCGAAGTCGAGACCGGGACCAAGACCGAGACCGAGATCGGGACCGAGACCGAGACCGAGGCCGAGTCCGAGTCCGAGTCCGAGTCCGAGTCCGAATCCGAGTCCGAGTCCGAGTCCGAGTCCGAGTCCGAGTCCGAGTCCGAGTCCGAGTCCGAGGCCGAGTCCGAGTTCGAGCCTGAGAGGGTGAAAGCCCAAAGCGTTCATCTCCTAGACCCTGGGGGGTTTGGTGAGCTCCAAAAGTATAGTAAGGGGGAGGGCTGCAGTGGAGCCAGTTTGGCCAGGAAAGGCCAGTTTGGCCAGGAAAGGCCAGTTTGGCCTAGGAAGGCCGGACCCAGTGTTGGGTGATGAGCTGCCCACTGGGAAGTCCAAGACTAGAGTGAACACAAACCGACAAGCGGGGTAGCTTGGTGAAGTGTTCAAGAGCTGGCTCTAGTTCCCCTGGGAGATCAACTGGCCGATGCTCCCAGTCCAAGTGTGGGTGGCACTACCTACTTGGATACCTGGTGTGGCTCAACGGAACCTCGCTCTAAGCCCATGGCTAGAACACCCAAAGGCAGAAGGCGAGGAGAGTACCCATGAGGCCCACGTAGGGCCACAGTGTTCCGAAATGTTGTCCCAAAGTCCCAGACTGTGGAAAGGAAAAGGAATACCCCTCTGGTGTGGTGATAAAGGACACGGTCACCCAGTGAGGAAGTCCCAAAGGACAGTTGGACTTAGAGGTCAGACCTGTGGGCCTTGATTCAGTGGTAGTGTTGGTGAACACGGCCATGGACAGAAAGGGACTTGGTGGGGACCAAAAAGGAGATATTGGGGAAGGCTATTTCCCATGTCTATGAGCATCCTAAGGATGCTAAGGAGTGGATCTGGGATGACCACTCATGGACGGATAACCCAGTCTTGGAAAGACGGGATTGCAATGCAGGTGGTGTTGGACTACCGATGTGACCAAGGTGATTGGGCATGGCCTAGCGTAATGGGCTGGTATGTTGGTGGTGCCTTGGGGTGTCGGTCAAGGGATCGGACACGTGGAGCACTTGGACCAAGTGCAAAAGTTGAGTGGCGTGGATGCTATTCGCGGGGCTAGCAAGCCCCAAGTTCTGAATGGGACTTATGGAGGTCGTGAATGAGACTCCTCCAAGTGGTCGGAGGTGCGGTTAAGTGACTAAAGTAGAATGAAAAAATTAGTCGCTTACACATTGGTGGTCTAACACCACCTGCATTGCAATGCTATCTCTCAAATACTGGGCCATCCGTCCATGAGTGGTCATCCCAGATCCACTCCTTAGCATCTTTAGGATGCTTGTAGACATGGGAAATAGCCTTCCCCAATATCTCCGTTTCGGTCCCTATCAAGTCCCTTTCTGTCCATGGCCGTATTCGCCAACACTGCCACTGAATCAAGGCCCACTTAGATTGGGACTTGGTCTCGGTCTCGGTCCCGGTTCCATCTCGGACTCCATCTCAGGTCCATATCGGAATCTATCTCAGACTCCATCTTGGACTCCATCTCGGGTCCATCTCGGACTCCATCTCAGGTCCATATCGGACTCCATCTCGGGTCCATCTCGGACTCCATCTCGGGTCCATCTCGGGTCCATTTCGGACTCCATCTCAGACTTTTCCACGTGTCATGTATTGGTCCTCTTGTGTCCCTTTTCTAGAGACTCATTCATTGCTCGCTTCATGCTTGTTCCTCAAGCCCTTCGTTGGGTGTTCCATTCCCGCTCTTGACCTTTTCAAGTCGGAGCTTTTAGTCCAAACGTGTTACACTCATTTGGCTTTTGCTTCGGCCACTACCACGTGGCACCCTTTCGGCTCCACTTTGGGGCCTAGGGATTTTTTGTCTCACAACTCCACCACCCATAAACAAAATTTGATGTCCTCATCAAACGATAAACCATTTTATAAAGTAATACTAACATGTATTACCCTTTCCATCCTTGGCACCTAGCCAATACTCATCAATGGTTTGACATCAAAGGCTCACTATGTCTTGTCCATCCTTTAAGGAGCATAATCTCTCCAACTTAGAAACTCATTTGACCACTTGTGGTGGTTCTCTCTTTTTATTAGTTTAGTTCTCACTAAACCTATTAGAGACACTTTTTTTATTTCAATCCCACTAACTATTCTCAGGTAATCTTAGTTTTTATCGATATAACCTTTGCATTTTGGAACTTTTAATTTTGACTTCTCAGAGTCACTTTCCTAGGTGTCTCCGACACCTTGCATTGCACATATGGTGCAACTCCACTTCCCCATCCTAGGAAATTTTCTACTTAAGGGCACCATCATCTTCTCTTCAATTTTGTGCTACCTTTGGCATTAAGTTCCAGTTATCATAATTTGTGTTAGGGCTGTTCACAGCCCTATCATTTGGCTACCTTACTGCTCCTTCCTTTGGAACTTCCACTTCTGCTAAATCGAAGCAATTGAGAATCCATCCTTGAAAACACATTGCCTTTTCCACAATCCGTTAGCACGCAACACATTAGTGTTCTTGGCCTAACTTTGCCATTTGGATTCTTTCATATGATTCCCATGGTTTTTTTCTCATCCACTAGTCTTTTGCTTCTATCTATTGATTGTTGCATTTAGTAGCATAGGATCGCTACCTCCATTCTTGAGGTATTCTTTTGGTTCCATAACAAAGACTTTTTTTTGTCAAGTCTAGAGGGTGTTCACCCCTAGTATGTCTCTTTAGCATTTTCTACTGTGGGCTCTATCCACGGGCCAACTTTATGACCCTCCCATGGGTCTCTTATTGTAGCGCATGTGATCATGGGATGAAATTTGGATATACTATCACCGTGGATCCTTAGAACCTTGGGGGATAAATGGGGATAAAATAGCCACTAAGAGCTTTCTCATCGAACTCGTGACATTTGCTCTGATACCAACTGTAGTGCACCTTATCTCTCTCCTCTTAAGCCAACTGAAAAAGGGGCAATTGCTTGATGAGAGAGCCCTTAATGGCTATTTTATCCCCATTTATCCCCCAAGGTTCCAAGGATCCACGGTGACAGTATATCCAAATCTCATCCCATAATCACATGCGCTACACTTATAGAGACTACTTTCTTTGGACTCACTATGCTATTGCATTGTCACAATTCATTTCCTTTAGATGTTCTTCCCGTTTGGTCACTTTGACCAAGCCACACCATCATCAACTATTCAAATCAACACTTTGACCTAGGAACCTTATTCCTTACCCTCACAAGGACTTTATCTTTGTTTCAGCCATAAGATCACCTAGTAATCTAACCTTGGCACCTTAAAAGGTTTGTCAATAGGTACTAAGTCCTTTAGACCTTTAAGTTGTTCATCATGACCTCGGGGGCATCCCCCACACTTGGCAGTGCACCCAAGCCAGCCCTTCCGGCTAAGGGTCCATAGCAACTAAGACTGGGTGTCCCCATCTCCTTCATCACGTCTTTGGTGCCACTTGCACCAAAGTGTTTAAGTTAGATATGCTAAGCCACACTAAGCAATCTAACTATGATTCACGACTCTGGGGCATCCCCCGCTTAGCGGTGTCACCAAGCTAGTCTCCTTACTAAGAGTTCATGACCACCGAAAAATGAGTGTTCTCATATTCCAAACCATCACTGCGCCCTAGTAAGTTGGGACTCGAACCCAAACACTAGAAGGTCAGGACTCAAACCTAACCTCCGTATATGCATCTATGGACGACATCACTCAAGATGCCTGGCATGACTCCCCATGCTGGTGCACCAACTTATAGTTAAAATGCGCTACAAATCACAACTTAGGAATGTAGTTTTTCTGCACTACCAAATCCTCTCACTTGACAAGTTTATGATCATGCATAGACTCCTCTATGCTTGGCCCCATGAGCCACCCTTTTGAAGTTAGCACCTTCAACTAGGGGATTTGTTCCCCTAACTTGCCAATCTCACTTAGCAAGTCATCCGACCAACATAACATGGTTCCATGCATAAGCGTGAAAGTCCTCGACTATCGACTTTTATTCAAAGCCATCCCTTTGAGCATTCGGGAACTGCTTCCCCAACCTTGATAGCATTGCGTTATAGCAAGCTTCAAGGTCACGTTTCTGTTGCGCCACTCTAATTTCACGCGTTTTATGAACCATTTACACTTAGGTACTAAGCTACCTAAAATTGTCTTTGGGAACCTTTGAAGGAACTCTGTCCCTTAGCTTGCTAATGCCTCTCTTTTCACAAGCTTTTTAATTGCTATATTGTTTAACATGGACAATTCCATGCTTTACACTCTCTATGGCATCATGGTTGTTAATAACAACATGCTTGAGCACCCACTTGATTTTCCACTCTCAACTGGTATAACCACCCTTGGTTATGCAATTTGATTCCTATGGTTTGGTTCTATCCCCTTACTATTTATTTTTGGCCTCACAACTTTTCTTCGGTTATTGTCCTCCAGACTAGGAGGATAACTTTGCACTTTTTACTATGCCGTAGTAAGTATTCTTAAGGATGAACCTACCTAATAGCCTAGGGAGTGGTTCCTCAATCCGGGTATGCTCAACTTATAATCCCACATATTAGGATTAACGTTGTTATTTATGGGCTTTTATATACCCATCACTAGCCTTGCCAAAATTCCATTTTGGTTTTGTCCAATTTGGGTAGATGGTTTTCTTTTGTCCCTGCAACCTTGGACGTTTGGATAGCACCTTCTATCCATCATTCGCTAGGGACTTAGTCCCTTGGGCCTTATTTATTGCCCTTGTGACACTAAACACCACCTCCTGGTGTTCTAGAGTGTTTGGGTGTCCTAATGATGGCCTCCTTGATAATGAGCATTTCCTTTTACGACATTGACTTATTATATTGCTGTAAGAGACTAATTTTTTCATTCTACTTTAGTCACTTAACCACACCTCCGACCACTTGGAGGAGTCCCACTCACAACCTCCATAAGTCCTATTTTGGACTTGGGTTTGCTAGCCCCGAGAATGGCATCCCTACCATTCAACCTTTGCACTTGGTCCAAGTGCTCCACGTGTCCGATCCCATGACCGACACCCCAAGGTACCACCGATATATCAGCCCGTTACACTAAGGCCATGCCCATTCACCTTGGTCACATCGGTGGTCTGACACCACCTACATCATAGTCCTGTCTCTCAAAGACTGGGCCATCTGTCCATGAGTGATCATCCTAGATCCACTCCTTAGCAACCTTAAGATGCCCATAGATATGGGGAATAGCCTTCCCCAATATCCCTTTTCCGGTCCCCACCAAGTCCCTTTCTGCTTATGGCCGTGTTCGCCAACATTGCCATTGGATCGAGGCCCACAAGCCCGACCACTAAGTCCCATGGTCCTCTGGGACTTCCTCCTCACATGACCGTATCCTGGGTCTCTACACTATAGGATGGCTCCTCTTCCTTTTCACAGATTGGGACTTTGGGGCAACATTTCGGAACACTGTGGCCTTACGCGAGCTTTGTGGGTACTCTCCCCGCCTTCCGCCTTTGGGTGCTCTAGCCATGGGCTTAGAGCGAGGTTCCGTTGAGCCACACCAAGTATCCAAGTAGGTAGTGCCACCCACACTTGGACTGGGAGCATCGGCCAATCGATCTCCCAGGGGAACTAGAGCCGGCTCTTGAACACTTCACCAAACTACCCCACTTGTTGGTCCATGTTCATTCTAGTCTTGGACTTCCCAGTGGGCAGCTCATCACCCAACACTGGGTACAGCCTTCATGGGCCAAACTAGCCTTTCCTGGCCAAACTGGCTCCACTGCAATCCTCCCCCTTACTATACTTTTGGAACTCACCAAACCCCCTAGGGTTTGGGAGACGAACGCTTTGGGCTTTCACCCTCTCAGACTCGAGCTCAGGCTCGGTCTCGGCCTCAGCCTCGGCCTCGGTCTCAGTCTCGGTCCTGATCTCGATCTCGGTCTTGATCTCAGTCCTGGTCCCGGTCTCGGTCCCGGTCTCGGTCTCGGTCTCGGTCTTGGTCTCGACCTCGGACTCCATCTTGTGTCCTTCTCGGACTCCATCTCGAATTCCATCTCGAGTCCATCTCAGAGTCCATCTCAGACTCCATCTCGGACTCCATCTTGGGTCCATCTCGGACTCCATCTCGGGTCCATCTCGAACTCCATCTCAAACTCCATCTCGGACTCCATCTCAAATCCATCTCAGACTCCATCTCGGACTCCATTGCGGTCCATCTCAGACTCCATCTCAGGTCCAGCTCAAACACTTCCACGTGTCATGTGTTGGTCCTTTTGGGTCCCTTTTTTAGAGCCTCGCTTATTGCTCGCTTCGTGCTCATTCCTTGAGCACTTTGTTGGGAGTTCCACTCCCGCTCTCAACCTTTCAAGTCAGAACTTTTAGTCCAAACATGTTATGCTTGTTTGGCTTTCGCTTCAACCACTACCACGTGGCGCCCTTTCGGCTCCACTTTGGGGCCTAGGGATTTTGTGTCTCACAATTGCAACATAAGCAATTTATCTACCATAAGGGCATATCTAACTTCATATGCTATTAAGAAGTTTTGGGTAATTACCTTTTACCTGTTTAACCAATTATTTTGCACCTTTTGTTTAGTTGCTTTATAGTTGTCAAGTCCTACAACTCATTATTGGTGCTTTCACACCTCCATCATTATTTGGGTCACCACACTCTAACCGCATGCATTCCAGTTTAAGCCATGCCATTCCTATTTCCATTAGGATTCTTTTGGAAAGAGGTTCTCATGAACCCGCTAACTTGATCTCAAGGCATTACACTTTGGCACATTCGGTGTTTTCACACCATCGACTCTATGAGCCTACCTTTAAGACACTTTTTTTTTGTGTCTAGGTCCTTGCCAAGACCAATGCAATTTTTTTTCATGCCAACTATCCATTAGCACTACACTATAGAGTTTATGCATAACTTATGTCAAAGTTGTTCTCTTCTAGGAACACCTTTCCTACGACTTTGGTATGGCACATTCTGCTATCCATGAGATACCCACTATTCTCATATTTGGATCTTATGATCCCCCCCCCCATCCATCGTGGGGCACAACACACCTCAGTTCAAATGCTTGTACCAATCCCTTATGACCATTTCTTGACTTTACTTGAGTCACCTAACATTTTTGGACTTTGCTAATCCAATAACCCGTGAGGTCCTATTTTTGAAGTGTCAGCTTGCTTGAATACAACTCTGTGTATTTATGTCCTATTCATAAGGACCATATCTGCAAGTGTTACTCCAACACTTGATTATTTTCTGTTCTATGTCGGTTACCTTTGCCCCTTAAGACTATTTGTCCATATTATGAAAATACCGACTCATTCTCTGAGCACACCCCCAACTCCTTGGGTTTGTTCCAACATTTATAAAGAGTAGCCTCAACTACCATTTCAAGGACTCATCTCCTCATCCGTATTTAACCTCTCAAGGTCCTTAATTCCGGTCTTAAATTCATGAGAACTAACCTCAACTATATGAGGATAATATTGTAACTCCTTTATAGTTTTGGAGTCTCTATCTTTCCCATGATCCCAACCACAGTTGTTTACCACAACTACATTGGCCAGTTTGCTAAATCAAACACTATCTAGATCACATCCTCAACTCACCAAGGAAAGCTTTATACTGTTCACAAGATCCCAAAGTCGTTCCATTATTGGCCCTTTTCTATCCACCACCTCATCTATAAATTCACACATGAACTGTAGTGGAGAGTTATGTCTTCCCGACTTACTACTCCTCAAGGATAAGCTCACTTCTACGACCTTCCAATGCCAACACCAGTGGTGATATACTCGAGCACCAATAAAAGTCAGACTAAGGAACGGCTCCAATACCAAATTGTAAGCAACTAAATTTTCTTAGACACTTAACCACCTCTCTAGCCACTTGGAGGAGTCTCACTCACAACCTCCATAAGTCCAATTTAGGACTTAGGGCTTGCTAACCCCGAGAATGGCATCCATACCACTCAACCTTTGCATTTGGTCCAAGTGCTCCACGTGTTCGATCTTATGACTGACACCCCAAGGTACCATTGACATATCAACCCGTTACGCTAAGCCATGCCCATTCATCTTGGTCACATCAGTGGTCCAACACCACCTACATTGCAATCCCTTCTCTCAAAGACTAGGCCATCTGACCATGAGTGGTCATCCCAGATCCACTCCTTAGCATCCTTAGGATGTCTGCAAACATGGGAAATAGCCTTCCCCAATATCTCCGTTCCAGTCTCTACCAAGTCCCTTTCTGTCCATGGTTGTATTTGCCAACACTGCCACTAAATCAAGGCCCACAGGCTCGACCACTAAGTCCCACTGTCCTCTGGGACTTCCTCACTGTGTGACTGTGTCCTTGGTCACCACACCAGAGGGCTACTCCTCTTCCTTTCCACAGTCTAGGATTTTGGGACAACATTTCAGAACACCGTGGCTCTACACAGGCCTCATAAGTACTTTCCCCGCCTTTTGCCTTTAGGTGCTCTAGCCATGGGTTTAAAGCGAAGTTCTGTTGAGCCACGCCAGGTATCCAAGTAGGTAGTGCCACCCACACTTGGATTAGGAGCATCGACCATTCGATTTCCCAGGGGAACTAGAGCCGACTCTTGAACACTTTACTAAGCTACCCCACTTGTCGGTCCTTATTCACTCTAGTCTTGGACTTCCCAGTGGTCAGCTCATCACCCAACACCTGGGTACAGCCTTCCTGGGCCAAATTGGCTCCACACTCTCCCTATTATACTTTTGGAACCCCCTGCATTCCCCCCCCCAGCTTGGGGGACAATCGCTTTGGGCTTTCACCCAATTGCCTGTATTAGTATTCGGACTCAGACTCGGACTCGGTATCGGTCCCGGTCTTGGACTCGGACTTGGTCTCGGTCTCAGTCTTGGTCTCAGTCCCAGTTCCATCTCAGACTCCATCTTGGGTCCATCTCGAACTCCATCTCGGGTTCATCTCAAACTCCATCTCGGACTCTTCCACGTGTCATGTTTTGGTCCTCTTGTGTCCTTTTTCTAGAGACTCACTCATTGCTTGCTTCATGCTTGTTCTTCGAGCCTTTCGTTAAGAGTTCCACTCTTGCTTTCGACCTTTTCAAGTCAGAGTTTTTAGTCCAAACGTGTTATATTTGTTTAGCTTTCGTTTCATTTCGGCCACTATCACGTGGCACCCTTTTGGCTCCACTTTAGGGCCTAGGGATTTTGTATGTACACCTAAAAAATTAAGGTATTTAAAAAATATATAAAATAAAAATGAAAATAAATACAATCATGAATTTATAGTATCTTAATAATATCTAATAAAACTTTGAGTAAACCTCTTAATATGACTCTCTCTACTCTCATCATTTAAGAGTTCAATGAATGAGTTCAGAGGGTTTGATCCCTAAAAGCGTTTTTTTTATAGATGGCCTTATTTTACGACTTTAAAGAAATTAAATAAAATGGCCGTGGACGGCAGGATTCGAACCTGCGCGGGCAAAGCCCACATGATTTCTAGTCATGCCCGATAACCACTCCGGCACGTCCACCCACTTGTCAAACATCCCGCCCGCCACGTAGGTCTTGTGCATGCATGCTTCACAATATAACTCTCAAGCATTGCAAGTTTCCTCTTTGCCTGGTGATTATCATGGCAACGCCTCCAAAGCTCGCCTACATCACCATCTACTGCAAGGACGTGACCAAGTCGGTGGATTTCTACTCCAAAGCGTTTGGGCTCAAAGTTCGTCGCATTGACAACACTCGCAAGTAAGTTCTAGAGATGCTTGGGTGTTAAAAATCTGTGAGCTTGTTTTTGATCTTTAGATGGGCCGAGCTCGAGACGGGCTCTACAACGCTGTCTTTCACTCCTCTAGAGCAACACGAGACTGCTATAACTGGAGGTGTCCAAACAGCTTCTAAGGACGAGCCACGCCACAATGTGGAGATAAGTTTTAGCTACCAAGACGTTGATGCGGCATACGAGGTAGCCTCTCTTCTCCTTCTTTTGCGTTCTTGTGTTCTTCCCCTTTCTAGATCTTAATTCCTCGATTTTGTAGCATGTTGTTCGAGCTGGAGCGGTCTCGGTTGCTAAGCCTGAGGAGAAAAAATGGGGTCAGAAGGTTGGATATGTGAGAGATATAGACGGCGTCATGATCCGCGTTGGTAGCTACGTTCACGAGCCTTGATTGATCTGTGGCTGTGCCTCTAATAAAACTGTGAAGGATTACCTCAGCTGAAAACTTTCTTGATTGCTTCCTTCTGAGCGTCTGTCAATGTCTTTGGGAAATCTACTTCGTATGTAACAAGCAAGTCGCCCGAGTTTACACTCTCAAAAATGGGCATGCCTTGGCTGCGGAATCGCCTAACTTCTTTCGGCTTTGTAACACCCTGAGGACAGCAGTCCGACCAAGTTAGCTCCATTAGTTTTGTAGTGGAGTTTGCGTTCTTACCGTACTACCGATGCTAACGGCGTGGCCATCGAGATGTTTGATCTCCTTTTCAAAACCAACCAACGCTTCAAGCTGCCGCAAAGAATTTCGTCAGTAATCTAGACTGTGAATGGTTAGCTTCTAGCCTACCAAGGAAATGGTAACAGCTGTGTGAAGGTTGTTTCCATGTCTCTCGAACCGGTCGTGCTTCTCGGTACGCACAACAAACTGCACAAGAAACCAAATAAACACTGGATTTTGGAAAGAAGTAAAAGACGCTTCGGACCTTCAAGTCGCCTGGATCTCCATCAATTATCGGTTCGCCATCCTCATGAAACGTGATTTCCTATGTAGAAAAAAAAAGACATTGATCAATGAAAGAAAAAAAAAAAACGCACTCACATGTCCATCCTTCATTCCCTTCTCTATATCAACGGTGATGTGGTAGCCTTCGCGAGCAAACTTGACATTGGGACATTGTTCGCAAACCTGCACAACAAAGACAATCGATCTCTTGTAAAGGCTCGTAGAACAAAATACCTGCTGTGTAAATTGTTGATACATTCCAGGCCCCAGTTGTCTATGTACAACCTCGTTTTTACAGTTGCACTGCCGTTTCCCCGGTGCCGGTTTCAAAACATTCTTTTCTCGCCACATCTGGTTTCCAACAAAACAAGCATTCTCACTCTCAAGAAGGGCTAAAAACTCAAGCATACCTCAAAAGTATTTCCCATGTACAAATCCTCCAATGTGGCATAGAGTTCTACAATCACATCGTCTCCTTTTGGAGTCTTTTCTTCACTCTCCTCCTCAAATCCTCCGCCACCAAAAAACCTGCATACCGAAACGTTAATTTCTCCTTCTAGATCGATCGACAAACTCACTGTGAAAAAATATCCCGAGCAAAGTTTCCACCACCTCTTCCACCACCACCGTTTTGCTTTAGACCCTCCTCTCCAAACTTATCATATATCTGGCGCTTCTCCTCATCGATAAGCACCTCATATGCTAAAAAACCATAGCCAAGCATAAGAAAATCACACTACATTCGCAGTGCTTACCGTTCGTGAGCTCTGTGAATTTCTTGTTTGCCTCCTCGTTCCCGGGATTTTTGTCCGGGTGATACTTCAAAGCGAGCTTCCTGTAAGCGCGCTTTATCTGGCTCTCTGACGCGGATTTGGAGACCTCGAGAATCTCATAGTAGCTTTTCCTGGAAGAAAATCCAAAGAATCTCTCTAAGACTTGGATTTGGAGGAGAAGAACTTACCCAGCGAGCGAAGAATATGAGCTTGTGAAAAGGATCAGCCCAATGAAAAGGGCTTGCGCGATCCTCATTCTTCACAGCTCCGCTGTCTCATACACCAATCCAAAGCTGTCGATCGCGTCGAAAGCTTCGCGATTGATGGATCGCCCCAAGCTACAATCTTACAAACCAGGCAGAGATCGCGCAGCAAAATCGATGGCGCCTTCCCTCGCGATTTCTCCTAGGTCACAAAAAATGGTTATTCCTCGGATATTCTGTCACTTTTGTCTACGTGGACCAATCACGCCTAAGCCTGTGACTCTCGGCCAATGGGAGTCGCTCAAACACGGTGCCCGTTGGATGGAGGACACGTGGACGGTGACGCGCTTTAGGGTTTATGTGGCGAGGTGACTCTCCTCTCCCTAGATCCTTGCTTCAAGTCTTTGAATTCTTCGTTCCAGCATCCTTTCTGGATGAATCGTGTCAAATGTAGATAAATCCTTGCTTTGGTCTTTGAATTCTTCGTTCCAGCATTATTTTTTTCTTCCCAATGTAGTGTTTTTCTTCCTCTCGAGTTCCAATAAATCCTTGCTTAGATTTATCACTTGGTCTTTCTAGCATGGTTTTTTCTTCCTTTCTGGATGAATCGTGTCAACTGTTAGTTCCAATTTAATGTAGATAAATTCTTGCTTGGATTTTTATCACTTAGTCTTTGAAAGTCTTCGTTCCAGCTTGTTTTCCTTTTCCTTTTTGGACGAACCAATATAGATAATCCTTGCTTATCCTTGCTCAGATTTATCACTTGGTCTTTGAATTCTTTGTTTCAGAATGGTTTTTTTTAAACCTTTCTGGATGAATCGTGTCCAATCTAGTGTACGGATAGATCTTTGCTTGGATTTTTATTGAGTTCTTCGTTCCAGCGTGTTTTTCTTTTGCTTTCTGGACGAATCGTGTTTCCTCAAAGACTTCAAACTCAGCAAAGACTATAATTCGCGATAAAAGTTCTCAAGGACGAGCCAAAGTTGTAACACGTTTTTTTTTTAGAGCGAGAGCGACCATCTACGCCACGAGATTGGAACACATGGTTGACACCAACACGTCGCTCCAAGATTTACTCGTGTACCAAGGCGGCCGCTCTGACGTTATACCATTTGCAGCGAAGCTCCGACGCTTTAGTCCTTCCATTTGGACTAAAGTTTGTCACGGCCATGGCAAGGACGGTATCAGCAATGGCGATGGCGTTGAGAGCTCTGGATTTGTTTGCGCTGCTGCTGCTACTGCTCCTGCCAGGATCCATCTCAGGTACTCTTCGAAGTTTTTGCTTGTGTGCTTCTTTTCCTCAAAGATATCGCTCAAAGTTTTGTGATCCATCGCAGGAGCTAGCATCAATGATACGACTCCTCTGGAATCGTTTCTTACCTCTGTGCAGTCCACCGCCTTTCAGGTCCTGGGCAATGAAAACGGGACCTTTGATCCGAAGTACTACGTCGATCTGCCGCTCAAGCAGGACTTGGAGGTCACAAAATCGGCTTTTGTGAATCTCTCCCGCAGCAACATTGATAAAGGTTCGCGAAAACTTTTTCATCTTTTGTTTTCTCGCTCCTATCATTGCTACTCGACAGGAAGGTTTAATGAATTTGTAAGCGAGCATTTCAACGTGCCAGGGACTGACCTGGGAGACTACAATCTCTCGGACTTTGCAAACACCCCCGAAAGGTTCCTTCCCAAAGTCAAGGATGCCTCGGCTCGGGAATTCGCTCTAAAAATACATTCGCTGTGGAAAGTTTTGGCAAAGAAGATCAAGCGCGAGGTGGTCGAGAAACCACAGCGCCATACTTTGCTCCCGCTTCCAAACGTTGTTGTGATTCCTGGATCGAGGTTTCGCGAAGTTTACTACTGGGACACTTACTGGATCATCAGGTACACAACTTTTCTTTATTTTTTTTGGTATGTGTAATCTCTTTTTTTTTTCTTCTTCATTTTCCAGGGGACTTCTCGTGAGCAAATTGTATGAAACAGCCACATCGGTTGTCGGAAATCTCATTTACCTCGTCAATACTTACGGATTTGTTCCCAATGGTGCTCGGAGCTATTATCTCAATCGTAAGCTATTTCTAGCCATTTTGTTTCTCTCCTTCGTTTCGAGCTTACGTTGTATAATTATGCAGGAAGCCAGCCTCCGCTTCTCAGCGAATCCGTCAAGGCAGTATACGCCGAAACCAAGAATAAATCGCTAATAGAGGAAGCTTTTCCTGCACTCTTAAAAGAACATTCGTTTTGGTCGTCAGGCAAGCAGCTTTAAGTTCTTGTATTGTGTTTTTCTTTTAATCTTTTTTACATTTGGACATCTCTAGATCGTTTCACAGTCCACATTCGCGATGGTCATGGGGTTAAGCACGTACTAACGAGATACAACGCGAATTTGTACTCGCCAAGGCCAGAATCGTATATTGTTGACACTGACACTGCCAAGAACTTGGGAAGTTCGCAGGAAAAATCCAAGCTTTACCACCAAATCGCGACCGCTGCTGAAAGTGGCTGGGATTTCAGCTCCCGCTGGATGGCGTAAGTGTCATAAATCGTTGCATACAAAAAGGTTTTATTCATTTTTTCACCAGGGTTCTTTCTAATATTTCAGGAATCGCCTAAACCGAACAACACTTGTGACGGCCTATATTCTTCCTGTGGATCTCAACTCGTTTTTGCTACAGGCAAGCAGCTCTGTTTAGCGTAAAATATATTTGATAAGCATCTTTCGTTTGCTGTAGATGGAAAACAATATCGCGTATTTTGCCAAGCTCTTAGGAAAGAAAGAGCTCCAAAGGCGATTTCACATGCATGCAACGTCGAGAAAAGCTGCCATAAATGCCGTGTTTTGGAACGAAGAAATGGGACAATACCTCGACTACTGGCTGGTGAAACGCAATGCCACAGACATTGAATTCAAGCAGCAAAAGATCTACAGTTTCGACAAACAGAACCAAAACACTGATGTTTTTCCTTCCAACTTTTTCCCTCTTTGGTGCGGAGTGGTGCGACCAGGTAACGTATTCGATTGTTTTGTTTTTTTTCCTGTTTTCTAAACAATATATTTATCATTTCAGGCGATGAGAAAGTTTCGAAGCTCGTCTCTTCTTTTAAGAAATCGGGGCTGCTGTTAGCTGCGGGTGTGGTCACCTCACTGAGAGAAACAGGAGAGCAATGGTAAGTTACTAGTCGACTCTTTTATTAAGACATATAGTAATGTTGGATGAAATGTAACAGGGACTACCCGAATGCTTGGCCCAATCTCCAGCATATTATAATAGAAGGATTTGCTGGTGCTAGATCTGTGGAAGGGTTGGCCCTGGCGGAGGATATATCCCAGCGCTGGCTAAAGTCGAGCTATGCGGAATTCCAAAGGGTTGGGAAGATGCTGGAGAAGTTAGACGCGAGATACTGTGGCAGGAGTGGTCTTGGTGGAGAGTACAATCCTCCGGTTTGTGCATAAACAGTTTTTTCACTTACGTACTTGGTTTAATGTTTTGTAGACTGGCTTTGGATGGAGCAATGGTGTTGTCTTGAGCCTGTTTGAGAAATTTGGCTGGTCTACAAAGTCAAAATTGACTTGCTAAACATTTGCTTGATTGCTTTCGATATTTAAATATAAACATGATATGAGGGTTCACTAACTAGTGTTTAAATTCTTGTGTTTGTTTATAAGCATAACTAAGTGCTTTTATGTGCTTCAAATAACTTGATGTGGAGTACCAATGTTTGGTTTGCTTTCATAATGAACTAATGATAAAAATTAAGAAGCTTGAATATACTAAATTTTGTGAAGGGATGGAGGTCTAATTTATATCTAAGAAGAAGTAATTTAGAGTAATATATAATTGTTATTACTAATTAACATATGCATTAGCAATAAACAATTGTACAGCTCGCATACTTAAGTTGTAATAGAATGACTAGATATAAATGTTTTGACTTGTAATTGGAGTGTTATGTAGTGTAAGGTGTTATGTTGGCTCTACTCAAGGCCAAAGATCCATAATTGGAGGAAGAGGAAGATCTATTTATATCTTTTACATAGAGTTATTAATCAAATTGGAATTGCTGTATGATATCAACTAGAAATGTTGCCAACTCCTTAGCCTAGCCTTTGGGTGGTTTAGGAGTGCTGTGAGACTTGATGCATTCATTGGGAATTATGCAGATATGAGTGTATGTTAGGCAGTGATGTAATGCATGTTCCATTGTTTCAATACATCCTCTCAAACTAGAGGATTGGCTTCCTCTCAGTAAAATGCAAATAGTGTCCCATTGCTCAATATGCCACAATAGCCCTTCTATATTTTCTTCCTAGGGGAGTAGAGTTCAATTTCAATAACTTATGTAGTATTTACCACTTGTAAATATGTGGTAAATATAGTAGAATGAACCACACTAGCTGTTGAAGGCTTGTTTTATCTAAGTTTGTGGTTGTGTGGTATATATATTATGTATAGTAGAAATAGTGGGTAAATTGAGCATGACTGATTAATCTCAAACATTGCCTAACTCCCTACTAAACATATTTGTCCTTATTATGTGTTTAAATTAAACTCTATACTATGTTAGTTGGTGGAATATTCATATCCTCACATTAAACTGCTGATATTGTAAAATAACATTAAACTTTGTTAGGCTCTATTTTGTGTGTTAGTGGTGTTTAAGAGTTGAATGCTTTAATATTATTTCAATGTCACTCCATGGTTTTGTTCTTTCACCCTTTGTTTACTCTGTATGGTAAATTATCATAAAGTAAAGGGTGAAAATCACATACACTATAAAAGTAAAGAATTATGTAAGAGAAATAATTTGGAACCAAGAAAATTCAAGGAAATTTGATATTGAAAGTTGAAAGCAAGGTCCCCCAAAATGATAAGTGAGAACACTATGTCAACTAAGAACATCAAATTTTCCATTTGTTTTTTTTTTTCACAATGCAAAAATGGGATGATATTTTTGACCACCAAGCCTGACACTATTTAAAGCACTTATAATCACTGTGACATCTTTTTTATGTCCAAATTACTGATTGATATACTGTAAATAACTATTTAGCCTTTCTTTTCCAATAGATCTTAAGTTTTGTTTCTTTATCATCATTGAACTCATTTAAAAAATTGGATTATCAATGTTTTGATCTTTTTTCTATGGTCTTTCACATTCTTAAATCATTTATTGGCTCTATCCACAAAGTTGCATTTGGTATTTTATATTTCTTTATTATTATCATATCACACTCTTTATGATTTTACTTATGTTCCACCATAGGTCATTACTAGCAATTGAAGTTTGAGTTCGTTACCATCCTTAACTTTAAATACCAATACTGCAAGCTTTATTATCTAATGAATTAGTTTGGGTATTCTCTTAGTGATTATACTTGGGAGATTACTTTTCATCTTAGTCATAGTTGGATTTCTATCAACAATATCTATATCACTTCATTTAGCATTCAATGTTTGACATAAAAAGGAGAGATAGTGCCACATACATGACATCTTTTTATATTTATTGGGGTGTATTTGCTATCATTATTTACTAACACTTGCTCAGCATATGCTGTGTAGTTAGCAAAATGCTGTTCTAATTTTTTAATATATTAAAAATTAAATTGGAATAGTATCAAAACAAAAAATATTGTATTTCACTTTGAAAAAATAATTGAAGGAAATTATGCCCAAGAAATGCTAGATGAATACAAAATCTAATTCTTGTAAACTTGATAATATAAATATTTAGAACAAAATATATTGTTAGGTATAAGTAAAAATAAATTTTCATTAATAAAAATATTAGATAAAACTTTTTATTTGGAAATATGAATATATTTAAAAACATATCTGACCCAGATAAAAGTAAAATGAATTTTCTATTATTAATAATATGTTATATGTAAATTATATTTTTACTTGAGATAAACTTATATTGAGATTTTATCAAATAAAAGAGAATAATTACTGCAAGACATTACTTAATTATGAGTTTTACTTAGAATATAAAATAATAAGCTTTTAGGAACATTAATATATTACAACCCAGATTCAGTCAAGAAAATAATTATTTGTAATATATATGTTATGGAAACTATAAATTAAAATCCTATATTCTATAGTATTATGCAGTAGTAAACTATATTTGTAGTTAGGAAAAAGATTTCAAAATATTACTGTTTAATCAAATACTGCATACATTATCTTAGTTTTAAGATATGTAGCTAAGGCTATATATAAAACTATAATATATACTCTTATTGTTAAAGTTGTTTAATTTTTTTGTATTAATAGTTGAAGCTTTTATCATAGTCCTACATATTCAAAAATTAAATTAACCCACATTTGATATACCATCACTTGGTATTGGGTTTTATATGTTTTAGTGATATTTAGACAGACTATCTGTACAGAATATAATTTTCTTATTATATTTGTAAATACTGTTAAATTAAATTATAAAAGTTAATTTTGACCTAAAATATAATACTTTATAAAACAGAATAATTTTACTTAAAGTTGATTATTTTATTCATAAAGCGTTAAAAATAAAGTTATTCACATAAAAAAAATTGAGTAACCCATTAAACAAAATTGAAATCTCTACTAGTTTTGGATTTTGATCTGATAATGCCACCAAAGACATACATAATCTATCACCTCATAGGTACAATTTGTCATTGGTTAGATTAGCAAGCGCACTATATATTGCCACCTGGATAACCCAAAATCTTTTGATACCACACTTCCATCACCATGGCAGCACAATTAGCAAGAGATAAAACCTATTGTCAGAATCTGGCCAATCTCTACACCCATGAATTCACTTGGTAAAGAAAGTAAAAAACTTACTATCCTAATGACTATATAGATTTGCCACAATGAAAAGCATGTGAACCATGAATGTCCCTCCTTTGGTGCCAATGGTTGAAAAGTACATGCCAAGCAATTCTTTAATGTGATGCTGGGCATCACATTGACTAGGCATGACAATAAGCCTAGGAAAGATCACAAAGAACACTACCATCCAAGCATAAACTCAAGCTAGGACTAATTGTCACAACTACTATTGCAAGTTTTGACTCCTTCACTTTTGCATTCTCTAGAACTTGTGCCACCACCTAAAGAACATAAAAAAACTCTCGAAACTTCCATTGAAAAGAGAATAACTTACTTCATCAATTGCTTGCTTGTGGTTTAAACATATTGCTAGAGACATCACACCACCATATTGTCAAAGGAACTTTGCCTTGAATCCAAAGGAACAAAACAAAATAGAATAAATATGAAGAAGAAAGAAAAAAAAAGTACTTGTGATTTCAGTGACTCTCCCAAAATCTTTCCATCGCTAGTGACCAGATACAAAGTTATCTCACTACAAGAAAATCCACTAACAACAACAGCTCCAATGGCATCGCAACTCATCTCAATTCCCAAAACAGGCAGCAAACCAGCAGCCACAGCAAGAAAAGAAGGGCGTTGTGCAGAAATTTGCCAGGGATTGGCAAGAGCACACACCATAGCTCACAAAACCCGAGAGAGAGAGAGAGAGATTCAAATATAAGCTTGAATCACAACTTGAAGTCGCCAATAGTCAAGCCTACTGTCATCATACGCTCTCCATTAAACCTTCAGAGGGTCTCCATTGCAAAAGGTTGAGTGTCAATGCTGGTCAACACTTTATATGTGTAGCGCACGTGGTTTTGACCCTTTATCCTATGGTGATTTACCATAGGATAACACCACGAAGTGGAACCTAAACCCTCTTTGTGCCACGTGACAGATGCCACGTGTCACATGCCACATGTCCATGCCACGTGTCCATAAGAACCCGAGGTTCAGGGCCTTGGGCCACTTAACGATAGAATGGTGCCAAACTCCCAAGCATGGAGCCAAGGAGTGTCGGAACCGAACCACGGAGCAACTCCCGAGCATAAAGCCCAAGGAGCGAAGGGACAGGAGCCCAGAGCGACTTGGAACAGTCCTGGAGCAACCAACATCCCAATGCCAGGACCAGCATGCAAAACGGAGCCAAATGGAGTCTGGCGCTATTTCGGCATATCGGTGGCCTAACGTGAGGATATGGGTACTCCACCAACTAGCATGGAATGGAACTTGGGCTTAGACCCAAGCCGGACGCAGAACAAGGATAGGCACGCAAGCGGGAGCTAGACTATGCCTCAGGTTGGTCAGCCATGCCCAACCTACCCACTATCCTTACTATACATTTGGAACCCCCACAGCCCCCCCCCCCCCTTGAGGAACACACGCTTTGGGCTTTCACCCCAAGCCTCCCTTAGTATCAGGAGTTAGTCTCTGAGACAAACTCGAAACTTACTAAATATGGAATGTCCCTAGATTGCGAATTTGGGCATGGGACGAACACCATTGTATTCAAGACAATCTCTACATTCCGCAGATATGCCAAATGAGCAAATCTGGACACTTTCTATAAATAGCATTTGGGACCAAAATGAGACTAACACAAAGGGCATGATAGCGAGGGTGTTTGGCAGACACGGTAAGCTATCATCTAGCGATATTGAGGGACCAATCTCAATATCGTGGGGGTTCTTGATACTAGCAAGTGCAAGCCAATGACTCAAGTTTCTCAAACCAGGCCGAGTATGCTCAGCAAGAAACACATAGGGTTCCTACCTTATGTTTATCCAATCTAAGTTCATGGTCATTGACCAGTTTCTCAACTAGCTCAAGTGAGAAACTGATAATGGGTCCAGCAATACCGACCTCCTGCCATCGTGGCAGTAAGGTAAGAGTGTCTGTAAGGACTAGCTGACAAGTAACTTTCGATACCTGAAGTCACATTCGCGACACTATGTTTATCAAATCTAAGTTCATGGTCATTGACCAGTTTCTCAACTAGCTCAAGTGGGAAACTGATAACGGGTCCAGCAATACCGACCTCCTGCCATCGTGGCAGTAAGGTAAGAGTGTCCATAAGGACTAGCCGACAGGTAACTTTCGATATCTGAAGTCACATTCGCGACAATATGTGATATGTGTCGTAGTGCCTTCTTTGAGAAAAGAGGAGCCTTTGCCACAAGCACTGGAACACTTTGCTAGCTAGATCAACCAATGGCTAGATTGATTTGAGTTTCTCAGAATTCTAGAATATTCTCACAATGGAGAAGAATATGCTCCTTCCAGAATATTCTGATGCACTATAGAAGATTCTCACAAAAACCCATAACAAACCCTAACAACATGCTTACTAAAGTCCACAATATTATTGGGTCTGTCTCCTTTACTATTGACATGCTCTACTTGGATGTTCTTGGCACCAAATTTTTAAAGAAGCCAATTTAAGCTACAATCGCAGACTATCAAAACACTTGGATTTAGCAAGCAAGAGAGAGACATAGGGATAGGGGAAAAAGGAAGTCTGTTTGATTGGCTTGCCAGCTGGTATGAGATCCAACGGTGCTCTATGGACAAAGGTTTAGCTATTTGGACCTCCACATAGTCGAGAGCAAGGGCGCTAGTTTGGCACTATGCGGGTGGAGGGGTTTTGGATTGGAGATTGCAATTGATCTACCTAGGGTATGGATTTCTCGATGGGATCCTTACAATTTCTTGCATTGTTTCACAAGATTGCTGCATTGTTGTTATGATTCTGTGCGCTTTAGTGCTTGTTTTGTGTGATTTGTGTAAAACCACAAATTTTTCTTTTCCAATTTGCCAATTTACCTCGTCTATCCGACCAACACTGCCTTGGCTTGTGCTAAGTTCCCTCGCCAAGGTTCCCGCCTACTATACCAACTCCTATTTGGTCCTACTTGGTTTCAGCTACTCATTGCACAAGCAACGGAGTGTTAGCCATCCCTCCACGGATTCCCAAATCTCTCCCAATCCCCCTCTCTGGGTTAGACTAGACTTAAGGTTCAGCTACACTCCCCGTATGCACAAGCAGCCAAACACACCAAGCCTCTAGGTTCTTAGTACAACAAAGCTTGATCATGGGACCCTCTAAATCCCAAGCTTTGGGTGCAACACTTGCTTCGGGACATTGGGGCGAAACATCGTGACTTAACAACCTGGTATGGGTACCTCTACCCCCCCACTTCTATCCCAAAGGGAAGGCCCAAGCCCCTAGGAAGGGCGAGGACCAATGAGCCACAAGGTACTTAAGTGGGGCACCACTCCACATGATCTGGGAGCACCGCAATCGTTTTCCCTTTCGGGAGTGGGAGCTGCTCTTGAGCACTTCCTTGGGTGGCCCCTTTAGCACCATCCGAGTCCATGCTCACTCCCACCCAAGGCCCCTCAGCCCCAATCTCAACCTCAAGTCAGTTTAGAAGCACCACTGAAAAGTTCCTTCAAGACTGGTTCCTAGACCTCATTATCCCTACTATACTTTTGGAACCCTTTGCAGTCCCCCCCCACCCCCCCCGGGATACACACACTTTGGGCTTTCACCCCTTGGACCCATATTAGTACTCGGACTCGGTCTCGAACTCGATCTTGGACTTGATCTCAGACCCGACTTCGGACTCGGTCTCGGACTCGATCTCAAACTCGATCTCGGACCCGATCTCGGACCCGACTTCGGACTCGACCTCGGACTCGGTCTCGGACTCGATTTGGATCTCGGACTCTGTCTCGAACTTGGTCTCGAACTCGGTCTCTGATTTGGCCTCGGACTCGATTCCGGACTCTATCTCGAACTCAGTCTCAGAGTCGGTCTTGGACTCGATCTTTGACTCGGTCCCATCCGATGAATTCTTTGTTATTTCGGTTATGCTTTCGGGGATCCTTTAGCCTATGACACCTCGGGGAGTTGGTTCTTTACAATTTGATGCTCGGGAGGGTCAAATCTCTTCTGCATTCTTCAATTTGCCCCCCCCAGGAACATTCTATTGGGCCCTAATGGGATTATTGGAATTCTTCTCAAAATCATGCCGCTTTTCAAATGAACAATGTGATGTCTCAGTGTTCGAGAAGGTCTTTGGACAATTCGGGAGGCAATGGATTGTCGAGCTCTGCGCAGGCTTAGAGCAAATCGAACTCCTTTTTGCTCAACAAAATACAAGTGTAGTCATGGTCAACACATTTGTATGTGCCACATGTCACAACACTTTCTTCTCGCCTCACGCAGCTTGGCCTCCTTCCATTGGCCGAGAGCAAACATTAACATGATTATTCAATAAGACATGGTTAAATAAATAACCCCTTTATAGTTACCCCCCATCGGACATCTGCAATTGGTTGGATTTGGCAGCCCACTACCTCCTTATTATGATAGATAATGGGATTCAAGCCTCTTATTTTTCTTATGGCATGTGAACTCAAGACTTGCTTTGAGACCCATACCCAAATTAAGTTCTTTTACATTTAGAGTGTTTAACACAAATTTATTTATTTATTTTTCTTTAGTATTTTATTAATAATTTTAGTAATTACGATTGGTTAGAGCTTTGGATTATAAAATACCTCTAGAGCAAGAAAAGATCAATTTATGCAAGAAAGAAGATCATGAAATTGAGTGTTGACATGGAAGAATATTGGGATATTTACAAGTTTAGTAATTAAGAATTAAAAAAAAATTGGTTATTCCTCGAATATTCTGTCACTTTAAGCCGGCCAATGGGAGTCGCTCAAGCATGGTGCCTGTTGGATGGAGGACACGTGGACGGTGACGCGCTTTAGGGCTTATGAGGCGAGGTGACTCTCCTCTCCCAATGTAGATAGATCCTTGCTTCAAGGTCTTTGAATTCTTCGTTCCAGCATCCTTTCTGGATGAATCGTGTCAAATGTAGATAAATCCTTGGTCTTTGAATTCTTCGTTCCAGCATTATTTTTTTCTTCCCAATGTAGTGTTTTTCTTCCTCTTGAGTTCCGATAAATCCTTGGTTAGATTTATCACTTGGTCTTTCTAGCATGGTTTTTTCTTACTTTCTGGATGAATCGTGTCAATTGTTAGTTCCAATCTAATGTAGATAAATTCTTGCTTGGATTTTTATCACTTGGTCTTCGTTCTAGCTTGTTTTCCTTTTCCTTTCTGGACGAACCAATATAGATAATTCTTGCTTATCCTTGCTTAGATTTATCATTTGGTCTTTGAATTCTTCGTTCCAGAATGGTTTTTTTTTTAACCTTTCTGGATGAATCGTGTCCAATCTAGCGTATAGATAAATCCTTGCTTGGATTTTTATTGAATTCTTCGTTCCAGCGTGTTTTACTTTTGCTTTCTGGACAAATCGTGTTTCCTCAAAGACTTAAAACTCACCAAAGACTAATTCGCGATGAAAGTTCTCAAGGACGAGCCAAAGTTATAACATTTTTTTTTTAGAGCGAGAGCGACCATCTATGCCACGAGATTGGAACACATGGTTGACACCAACACGTCGCTCCAAGATTTACTCGTGCAAGTCCGAGTCAACAAATTTCCAACAAGGCGGCCGGCTCTTCTGGGCTCTGACGTTATACTCATAGTCCCCATTTGCAACGAAGCTCCGACGCTTTAGTCCTTCCATTTGGACTAAAGTTTGTCACGGCCATGGCAAGGACGGTATCAGCAATGGCAATGGCGTTGAGAGCTCTGGATTTGTTTGCGCTGCTGCTGCTACTGCTCCTGCCAGGATCCATCTCAGGTACTCTTCGAAGTTTTTGCTTGTGTGCTTCTTTTCCTCAAAGATATCGCTCAAAGTTTTGTGATCCATCGCAGGAGCTAGCACCAATGATACAACTCCTCTGGAATCGTTTCTTACCTCTGTGCAGTCCACCGCCTTTCAGGTCCTGGGCAATGAAAACGGGACCTTTGATCCGAAGTACTACGTCGATCTGCCGCTCAAGCAGGACTTGGAGGTCACAAAATCGGCTTTTGTGAATCTCTCCCGGAGCAACATTGATAAAGGTTCGCGAAAACTTTTTCATCTTTTTTTTTCTCGCTCCTATCATTGCTACTCGACAGGAAAGTTTAATGGATTTGTGAGCGAGCATTTCGACGTGCCAGGGACTGACCTGGGAGACTACAATCTCTCGGACTTTGCAAACACCCCCGAGGGGTTCCTTCCCAAAGTCAAGGATGCCTCGGCTCGGGATTTCGCTCTAAAAATACATTCGCTGTGGAAAGGTTTGGCAAAGAAGATCAAGCGCGAGGTGGTCGAGAAACCACAGCGCCATACTTTGCTCCCGCTTCCAAACGTTGTTGTGATTCCTGGATCGAGGTTTCGCGAAGTTTACTACTGGGACACTTACTGGATCATCAGGTACACAACTTTTCTTTATTTTTTTTGGTATGTGTAATCTCTTTTTTTTTTCTTCTTCATTTTCCAGGGGACTTCTCGTGAGTAAATTGTATGAAACAGCCACATCGGTTGTCGGAAATCTCATTTACCTCGTCAATACTTACGGATTTGTTCCCAATGGTGCTCGGAGCTATTATCTCAATCGTAAGCTATTTCTAGCCATTTTGATTCTCTCCTTTGTTTTGAGCTTACGTTTTATAATTATGCAGGAAGCCAGCCTCCGCTTCTTAGCGAATCCGTCAAGGCAGTATACGCCGAAACCAAGAATAAATCGCTAATAGAGGAAGCTTTTCCTGCACTCTTAAAAGAACATTCATTTTGGTCGTCAGGCAAGCAATTTTAAGTTCTTGTATTGTGTTTTTCTTTTAATCTTTTTTACATTTGGACATCTCTAGATCGTTTCACAGTCCACATTCGCGATGGTCATGGGGTTAAGCACGTACTAACGAGATACAACGCGAATTTGTACTCGCCAAGGCCAGAATCGTATATTGTTGACACTGACACTGCCAAGAACTTGGGAAGTTCGAAGGAAAGATCCAAGCTTTACCACCAAATCGCGACCGCTGCTGAAAGTGGCTGGGATTTCAGCTCCCGCTGGATGGCGTAAGTGTCATAAATCGTTGCATACAAAAAGGTTTTATTCATTTTTTCACCAGGGTTCTTTCTAATATTTCAGGAATCGCCTAAACCGAACAACACTTGTGACGGCCTATATTCTTCCTGTGGATCTCAACTCGTTTTTGCTACAGGCAAGCAGCTCTGTTTAGCGTAAATTATATTTGATAAGCATCTTTCGTTTGCTGTAGATGGAAAACAATATCGCGTATTTTGCCAAGCTCTTAGGAAAGCAAGAGCTCCAAAGGCGATTTCACAAGCATGCAACGTCGAGAAAAACTGCCATAAATGCCGTGTTTTGGAACGAAGAAATGGGACAATACCTTGACTACTGGCTAGTGAAACGCAATGCCACAGACATTGAATTCAAGCAGCAAAAGATCTACAGTTTCGACAAACAGAACCAAAACACTGACGTT
Source organism: Selaginella moellendorffii (assembly GCF_000143415.4). Classification (NCBI taxonomy): domain Eukaryota; kingdom Viridiplantae; phylum Streptophyta; class Lycopodiopsida; order Selaginellales; family Selaginellaceae; genus Selaginella; species Selaginella moellendorffii. Next base: position 602,867 of record NW_003314299.1, on the reverse strand, counting down.
TTTCCTTCCAACTTTTTCCCTCTTTGGTGCGGAGTGGTGCGACCAGGTAACATATTCGATTGTTTTTTTTTTCCTTTTTTTTAAACAATATATTTATCATTTCAGGCGATGAGAAAGTTTCGAAGCTCGTCTCTTCTTTTAAGAAATCGGGGCTGCTGTTAGCTGCGGGTGTGGTCACCTCACTGAGAGAAACAGGAGAGCAATGGTAAGTTACTAGTCGACTCTTTTATTTATACAAATAGTAATGTTGGATGAAATGTAACAGGGACTACCCGAATGCTTGGCCCAATCTCCAGCATATTATAATAGAAGGATTTGCTGGTACAAGATCTGTGGAAGGGTTGGCCCTGGCGGAGGATATATCCCAGCGCTGGCTAAAGTCGAACTATGCGGAATTCCAAAGGGTTGGGAAGATGCTGGAGAAGTTAGACGCGAGATACTGTGGCAGGAGTGGTCTTGGTGGAGAGTACAATCCTCAGGTTTGTGCATAAACATTTTTTTCACATAAGTACTTGGTTTAATGTTTTGTAGACTGGCTTTGGATGGAGCAATGGTGTTGTCTTGAGCCTGTTTGAGAAATTTGGCTGGTCTACAACGTCAAAATTGACTTGCTAAACATTTGTTTGATTGCTTTCGATATTTAAATATAAACATGATATGAGGGTTCACTAACTAGTGTTTAAATTCTTGTGTTTGTTTATAAGCATAACTAAGTGCTTTTATGTGCTTCAAATAACTTGATGTGGAGTACCAAAGATTGGTTTGCTTTCGCTTTAATGAACTAATGATAAAAATTAAGAGGACTAAATTTTGTGAAGGTATGGAGGTCTAATTTTATATCTGATAAGAAGTAATTTAGAGTAATATCTAATTTTTATTACTAATTAACATATGCATTAGTTTGTACAGTTTGCATACTTAAGTTGTAATAGAGTGACTAGATATAAATGTTTTGACTTGTAATTGGAGTGTTATGTAGTGTAAGGTGTTATGCTGGCTCTACTCAAGGCCAAAGGTCCATAATTGGAGAAAGAGGAAGATCTATTTATATCTTTTACATAGAGTTACTAATCTAATTGGAATAGCTGTGTGATATCAACTAGAAATGTTGCCAACTCCTTAGCCTAGCCCAGCACAGTTTAGGAGTCCTGTGAGACTTGATGCATTGGGAGTTATGCAGATATGAATCTTGGGCAGTGATGTGATGTGTGCTCAACTAGAGGATTGGCTTCCCCTCAGTAAAATGCAAGTAGTGTCCCCTTGCTCAATGCCACAATAGCCCTTCTATATTTTCTTCCTAGGGGAGTAGAGTTCAACTTCAATAACTTATGTAGTATTTACCACTGGTAAATATGTGGTAAATGTAGTAGAATGAACCACACTAGTTTTTTCATCTAAGTTTGTGGTTGTGTGGCACATATGTTGTGTATAGTAGAGATAGTGGGTAGGTTGAGCATGACTAACTAATTTCAAACATTGCCTATTAAACATATTTGTCTTTATTATGTGTTTGGTTTGAATATAAGATTAAGTTCTATACTATGCTAGTTGGTAGAATACTCATATACTCACATTAGACTACTGATATACTAAAATAGTATCAAACTTTGTTAGGCTTTATTTTGTGTGTTGTTAGTGTTTAAGAGCTGAATGGTTTAATATTATTTCAATATCACTCTGTGGTTCTATTCTTTCACTCCTTGTTTATTCTATATAGTAAATCACCATAAAGTAAAGGGTGAAAATCACATATACTATAAAAGTAAAGAATTATATAAGAGAAATAATTTGGAACCAAGAAAATTGAAGGAAATTTTAATGTTAAAGGTTAAAAGCAAGGTCCCCCCTCCCCCCCCAAAAAAAAGTGAGAACACTATGTCAACTAAGAACATCAACTTTTCCATTTGTTTTTTTCAGCAATGCAAAATCATAAACTAAAAATGGGATGATATTTTTAACCACCAAGCCTGACACTATTTAAGGCACTTATAATCATTATAACACCTTTTTTGTGTCTAAATTACTTATTGATATATTGTAAATCATTATTACTAATTTAGCCTTTTTTTTCCAATAGATCTTAAGTTTGGTTCCTTTATCATCATTGAAAAAACCATGTGTTTAAAAAATTTGATTATTAATGTTTTGATATTTTTCTATGGTCTCTCACATTTCTTAAATCATTTATTGGCTCCATCCGCAAAGTTGCATTTGGTATTCTATATTTCTTCAATATTATCATATCACACTCTATGATTCTACTTATGTTCCACCACCACCCCCTCCTAAGGTCATTACTAGCAACTGGAGTTTGAATTTATTACCATCCTTGACTTTAAATACCAATACTGTAAACTCTATTATCTATTTAATTAGTTTGGGTATTTTCTTAGTGATTATATTTGGGAGATTACTTTTCATCTTACTCATGCTTCTGAGTTAGTTGGATTTCTATCAACAATATCTATATCACTTTATTTGTTCAATTTTTGACATAAAAGGGAAAGATAATGTCATATATATGATAACATTTTATATTTGTTAAGGTGTATTTGCTATCATTATTTATAATGGGATTCAGGCATCTTATTTTTTCTTAGGGGATTTGAACTCAAGACTTACTAAGCCTTTGAGACCCATACCCAAATTAGGTTTTTTTACATTTAGACTTTTTAACACAAATTTATTTCTTCTTTTCTTTTCTTTAGTATTTTATTAATAATTTTGTTGTCTTCCCTTCTCTTGATAACAATCTCTTCAGATAGATGTTAAATAGATTATTACAATTTAGAGGTAGAACTAAAAAATTAAATATATTTTTATTATATTATTTTAGTTTTTTAATATTTGAAAAAAAGCACAGATTAGCATAGCTTAGAATGTTTTTTAAAGTATTTCCATCTTTCTAGTTAACAAAATAGGAAAGTCCATATGGAATATGATTATCTTGACACATTTAAATTAAATAGAGTTTAATCTAATCAAGAAATTTCTTTGTTATCATATATATCACACATCTATGCTATTAGTAATTACAAATGGAGGTTTGCTATATACCAAAGTAATTCTTTAAAATACAATTTAAATAGTAAATTATAGTAAATTAATAATAAAAATCTCTATATAATAACTATTTCTTCATAAGAAAAATTGAAATATGTTAAGCTGTAATTCTTTTATATTTACTTTGATAATTAGTACTTCATTCTATAATTTATGTATTAGTTGGGAAACCAAGTTTTGGAATGAAAAAAAACTTGATGTTTCTGATGTGGTTAAAATTATTACCTGTTTTAATACACTTATTGCACAAATTGCAAAAGAGCCATATCCTGTTAATTGGTTTAATGTAATTTATTTACCACTTTCTATTGGTACCGCTGTTGTTAGAATAGGGCATTTTTATCATCAAGAGCCATTTTGTGGAAAAAGTAAAATTAAAGGAGAACTGAGAGGATTAACAATGAAACAACAACTTAAAAAAATTGTTGTCAAATATGAACAACTTATTATTACTAAATGTGCGGAGTATATTTTAATAAAGGCAACAAATTATGCAATATCATACAGCTTAGATGGTGATTCTGAAGCTGATCCAGATTATTATCCATTGATATTATTTCATTTTAGAAGTATTGGAACTGATTATTGTGATTTTACAAAAAATGTTCTTATAAGTGCTTCAAGTGGCAGACCGTATCAAAGCCTTCGAAGCACAGAGTTTCTATTATCACCAAATAAAAATGTTATTTTATACTTAAATTCAAATTGCAACCTTATTTTGTTCTTTAGAAGAAGTATTATATGGCAGACTGGGAAATTTATTCATGATGTATTATTATGTACACTTGAATTGCAAAATGATGGTAACCTTGTTGTTTATGGTTTTACAAAAGTTTTAAATGTAGTAAAAAAGTTTGTAGTATGGTCTATTGATAAATATTGTAAAAAGAGTAATTGCTTAATTTCTTCAACCTTAATTGTTCAAAATGATTGTAATCTTGTTATTTATTATGCAATATCACCAAATAAAGTGCATTGGGCATTACATACTAATAAATATCCATCTTGTGTGTAACTTTAATTCTATATACTTATTGGTGATAACTTGCTATTTTGTGTCAGTTTTAATTATTCTAAAGTTTTATATATTTAGCATTAAATTTGAATTATATTTTAGCTAATTAAAACCAATCACTTTTTTCAAAACCAAGTCTTAAATCAAAACTATTTATGCATTTTCTTGTATCAATTTTATGGCTCTTCCATCACTTGGACAAGTGTCACACATGCAATTGGTGTGTATGCCAACTAGAGATACTGTGCTGTCTATTGGAGAAAATTTCCAGTTTTCACGTTTACTCTATATTGTGACCAGTATATAGACTCCACCCCAACGTCGAACTGCTGTTCTCCCTGTATTGTATCGGGTTTCCTTGCTCAGAAGAGATTTGCAAAGATGGCTCTGGTCGCAAACGGCAGCAGCATACAGCTCCTCTCCTCCTCCGTGTCATCCACAACAAAGAATTTCAAGGCAGTGGCACTGAGGAGTAATGTGAGGGGTGTGTCAGCAAGGAGGCAATTGAGGAGCGTTAGGATGGAGAGCGTTCCCACAGGACTGGGAGGCACTGAAGTGCCATTGGGAGGGATAACCGGCAGTGTACCATTGGAGCAGGATCCACAAGCTCCAGTTGGGAAGAGAATTGCTTACATCTGTCAAGACTGTGGGTATGTCTACGACCAGGAGACGCTATTCCAAGATCAGCCAGATAGCTACAATTGCCCAGGTACAAATTCACAAAAAAAAAAAGATGTTTTTTTAATATTATTTCCAGCATTTTTCTTAATTTTTCTTTTGTTCGTCCAGTTTGCTCCGCACCCAAGAACAGGTTCAAGCAGGAGAACGCTTTCGTCGAGGACGTTCTTGACGTCACCAAGGAAGACAATTGAGCTAGTGTATAGATCCACTTATAAAGAAAAGAATTTCTATAAGTTTCTCTATCCCTTGGCCGCTGGCCTTGTGTTGAGCAAGCTAGACAGCAGCACATACTGCGACGCCGCCCTCTTGTCGCTCTCAAACGCCTTCTCCGCAGCAATGGCCCCGCGCTCTCCGGACGAATGCGTCCTACAAGCGCTGAGCAGCGTCAGCCAGGCAACGCTATCCGGAAGAAACGGCATCGTCTGGATCAAACTCTCGGCCTCGGCAACTTTCCCGGATCGCCCAAGTCCGTCCACCATCGATCGATAGTGCTCCACCGCCGGAGCCAATCCATGGTCGCCTTGCATGCTCAGGAAATACTCCCGGCTCCTCTCGAGCAGCCCAAGATGCCCGCACGCCAGGAGCACGCTCAGGCACGTCCTGGTTTGCGGAGCCACCGCGTTTAAGATCATCTCGTGGAAGAGCTCGAGCGCCACTCTCCCCTGGCCGTGCTGCGCGAATCCTTGCACCACCGAGTTCCACGACACCACGTCTCGCTCCGGCAAGCCACCGAAGAGTTTCATCGCTGGCGCAAGAAGTCCGTTCTGAGTGAAAGCCGCGACTATCGCATTCCACGAGATCAAGTCCCACTCCGGGATCTTCCGGAAGGTCACCATCGCCCTGTGTGGCTCGCCGCTGTGCGCGTACGCCGCAATCATGGCCGTCCATGGCAGTACGTCCCAGCACGGCATCGCCTCGAAGATCGATCCAGCGGCCTCTACGTGTCCGGAGAGTGTGTAGGCCTCGAGCATTGCAGTCCAGGACACCACGTCCCTCTCGGGCATCGTGTCAAACACCGACTTGGCCTCCTCGGCCTGTCCGGATTGTCCATAGGCCGACACCATCGCGTTGAAGCTCACGGTGTTATACTCGGGCATCGCCAGGAAGAGCTCGGTGGCCTCGTCCAGCCGGTGGCACAGGACGCACGCTTGGATCATCGCGGTCCAGGAGACGACGTCGTGTTCTTGCATGGCGGAGAAGATCTCTCGAGCGTTTTTGAGATCGCCACCTTGGCCGTAGGCCGCCAGCATCGAGTTCCAGGAGAAGGCGTTGAGCTCCGGGGTGGCGTCGAAGACGAGCTTGGCTTGCTGGAGATTGCCGCTCTGCGCGTAGGCGGCGATCATGGCGTTGTAGGACGGGAGGTCGTGCTCGGGCATGGCGTCGAAGACTCGCCTGGCTTGCTGGAGCCGGCCGTTTCGAGCGTAGGCCGTGAAGAGGATGTTCCACGAGAAGAGATTTGGGACGTCGATGGTGGCGAAGACGCTGGACGCGCTCTCGAGGTTGCCGCATTTGCCATACATCTCCACGAGAAGGTTGGCGAGGTATCTGTTTTGCCAGAACTGGCTCGCCAGCACCGAGGCGTGGATTTCCTTCGCGAGTGTCAGATCTCGGGAGTCACCACAAGCTCGTATCCGTGAGGCGAAGTCCTTGATCGCCCCTGATGAGTCCTCTTGGGTTTCTTCGATCGAAATGGCTGGTTCTTGTGAAGAGAACAATCCTTCGTCCTCTTTTCTTTCCTCTTCTCGTCGAGTAGGAAGAACTCCATCCCCGATAAGTTTATCTGTAGCTTCCTGGTGGTGAGCTTTTGGAGCCTCCGAAGAGATCGAGTCTGATATCTCCGACTTCTGGAAGATCCCCATGTTGGCGAGCTGGACGTAGCTCGAGCTTGCTTCCGGATCCAGCTTCACCACTTTCTTCGCTGCCCGTGCCGCGCGATCGACATCGTTGTGGAGTCTACACGCTGCCAAGAGTGTTGTCCACGAGAGAGCCTCCGCAGGGAAAGGCATGCTTTCCACCAAGTCCTCCGCCTCTTGGAGCTTCCCTCCACGTCCGAAAACGTCTATCATGCCGTGGTAATGATCGATCGTCGGCTGTAAGCATCGGTCTTCCTGGAACTCCACGAAGAACTTACAGCCCTTTGGAACCTCTCCCGCGTGACTGCAAGCAGTGAGAATGCTCGTAAAAGTGATAGAGTACGTCGCCTCGTCTGGTACCACCCCTTCCAAGTCCATCTCCTGGAAGAGCTTGAGTGCCTGGTCGAGATGCCCGTTCAAGGCATACCCCTGTATCATCGCAGTCCACGTCACCCCGTCACGCTCGACCATCTCCTCAAACAGCAGCACAGCGTTCTCTAAGTCTCCACTCCGTCCATACGCCGAAATCATCGTGTTCCAAGACACCAAGCTCCGTTTCTCCATCTTCTCGAACACTTCCCTTGCTTGCTTCATGTGTCCGTTCGTCACAAACCCAGCTAGCATGGCATTCCAAGCCACGACATCCCTGTCCGGCATTTTGCTAAAGAGCTCTTCCGCTTCCCTGAGATGCCCAGCCTGAGCATAAGCGACGACCATAGCAGTCCATGAGATCACGTCCGGCTTTGGCATGTTGTCGAAGAACTCTCGAGCTTCCAGCAGCTGACCCCTCTGGGCATACGCTTGCATCATCACAGTCCATGAAACAGCATCCCGCTCGGTCATCTTGTCGAACAGAACTTTAGCTTCTTCCAGGTCTCCTCTTTGGATATAAGCCTGGATCATCGCGTTCCAAGACACGATACTCTTTCGCGGCATCATTTCGAAGATACTCCTGGCTGCTTGCATATGACCCTTCTGGGCATAAGCCGACGTCATTGCATTCCACGACACGGAGTCTCGTTCCGGCATCTTGTCGAAAACTCTTCTTGCCTCGTCGAGGCGGCCATGGCGGACGTATGCAGCGAGGAGTATATTCCACGAGAAGACGTTGGGCTCGCGAATGCTGTGGAAAACTTCGCGAGCAACCTCGAGGTTGCCACACTTGCTATACATCTCGATCAAAAGGTTAGACAAGTAGATGTTGTGCTTGAACCTGCTCTGGAGGATTGCCGAATGGATCCGCTGGCCTTCGGACAATGTCTTGCAAGCCTTGAGGCTTTTGCCATAGTGCGCTGGTCCGGGCTCGCTGTGATCCCTTGCTAGCTGGTAACTCTTCACATCCTCCTTGAGAGCTGTTTGCTGCTGTGTAAGTATCTCCATTCCAGCAAACAACGTTGTAGAACATAACTCGAGCTGAAGAACACACAATGCTTTGTCGCTAAAGAAGAAAAACTCGACTGTTAATTTCTTACTCTGCGCGCACGAATTTCGTGTATCGTCCAGATTCTAGTTCGCCAGGATCAACTCCGTGGCAGCGTAGTGTCTTGGCTAGTTAATAAGATTTCGGACCTCTGGGATTGTGATTCCTGTGAAGCACACGTTGAGCTATATAGTTTCAGTGAAGTTTTTGACTTACTCCAGTATGATGTTGTTCGGGTTGATTCTCTTTGCGAAGTTCACCACTGAACGGGCAACCTTGGTCGAATGGATTGTCTGGAGTAGGATCGTAAAGCCTTCTCAACGCACGCTTGGTAGCAGTCACATCTAGTTGCTGTTCTAGATCGTCACCAGTTTGCTGAGATTCCACATCAGCGTCCAGTTCATCTTTTAGTTCTTGAAAATACTCGGATTGCCAGTAGTCGTTCGACAGATTCTGTTTCAGGGTTGCCGAAATTCACAAATACATGGAAGAACACACAAGAAACTCACGTACCATTTGCATCATTTTCAAAACTTCGCCGACGGCACGCTTGAACAGGTCTGGGTCAGCCAAATCAGTCGTATTGATAATGTCTAAACGCATTTGATGGGATATATTGATCTCCATTGGCGCACCTGGAGCAACTTAAAGAGTTTTGCTAAGCATTTCTCACTGAACAATGGCCAACCTGACTTGATGTACTTGTCAATGATGTGTTCTGCCATGTAAATTCTCTGCACAACTTGATGCTGCTGCTGGAGTTTGTTGAGCTCTCGAACCTCACTGTAAAAATGCACGACCTCACCGGCCATCCGACTGAAATATGCACAGATGGCGTTAACAGCTCGAACTTGACGATGCGTCAGAGGTTACCTGTCGACAAAAGCCAAATATGACTGTCGAAACCTTCTATGCTCAAGCAACAGCTCCAGCGGCCTGTTAAAATTGAAGGCTATCAACGGTTGAGATATGGCTCCACTGACTGGAACTCCAAGCGCTTGCCCCATGGTTGAATACCGGTGGTTACTCCTACGGCCGTGAAATAGATCGTGAACGGGTTTTGCGATAGGAATCCAAAACAGGAAAAGAACGCCAACGCTGACCTGTGCAGACACAACGTTTTAGAATTCACTGAGTCAAGAAAAAATGTATTTACGTACCAAAACGGCCACAATAAACCGAGTAGTGACTACGACTTTTGAATCAAGCTGGGCTGCAACAAACATTCCGGCCCAGACAACTGCAGAGAAGGGCATTAAGAAGGGCTGAACAGACTGAGCGAAATGTCAGATTACCAAGCATTAAGGCGCAGATGGAAGCTGCTTTGAGAAGCTCCTTGAACTCGTCAAACTCAAATCTTATGTGCCGCACCTTCCAAGTTGCGAGCAGGAGAATAGCAGGATAGAGAGCATAAAGCGATCCCACTGCGAGCTCCCAACGTATGTTAAACTGGCAGGTCGGTGATCGCTTATCGTGATCACTCACTGCCTGTATAACTGATCATCAACAAGAACGTGTCTATAAGAGCCTGCCTCACACCACGTTGATTCTTACCTGCGGCTACAGCAAACCATGGACTAACAAGTAGCGGAAGAAGCTGATAATACTTCAAAGGTGGTAGGCGCCTTCTGCACAACAGGAAATGTAGAAGTGATGGAAGGGAACAACAGAAGAAAGAAAAAGCTAAAAACTTACGCAATAAAGACGTAGTGAAGCCTATATGCCTGTACAATATGACAGCTTAAAAGGATTCCAAATCCAAATGGTCCCTTCAGCCAAACTATAATCCACAGTTAGCCAGTGAAAGAACAAAAGCGATTTTGCTTACGCATGAGATCACAATTTTGCCATAGATGGCGTCGAGATAGCCTCAAATAGTTCAAAGACATCTTGAGAATTTGGAACGCGTGAGACAGCAAAACTCTAGAAAACCTGTGAGCTTACCAGAGAAGCCACAAGATATATCAAGCTCGCGAATGCTTGGACGAGCAAAACCGACACCTTCTTGGCGTTGAGCTCCAATTGCCGTCGTTTGATACTTACAAAACAAATTCCAATGCAAACTCTAAAAGAGGAACAAAAAAAATCACGTTTAGCGTTGCAAAGATGAAAGGAACCAAAAAAATCTTACAGGAAAATTACAAAGAATGTGATGCCAGCAGCAACGTAGTCCGAGACACAGCCCCCCACTGTCCTACAGCTCGTCATTTTACTTGCAAGATCGTGGACCCCAAATTTGAAGCTCAAGAGCAAATTCCTGGCCAAAAGACGATTGCTCCTCCATCGCTAGTGCTCGGCATCCTCCAAATTAGCATTTCTAGCTTGCATTTCTGACCAAAATCCACGCTTCTCCCGGCGAGAAGAGTAGGCAAATCACCGTCCACGGTCATCTAAGCCCTAATCAAGAACCCTAGAATCGTCATGGTGTAAGATTCAAAGGCGGGAAGTCAGTCAGTCAAGGCCTATGGTCTGACGAAAGAGTTAAATTCTTTCGTAGAATTTAGCATACTAGAAAAGTCAAACACACGAGCACTGCTGGTCTAGTGGTAGAATAGTACCCTGCCACGGTACAGACCCGGGTTCGATTCCCGGGCAGTGCAGATCACTGTTTTTTAAGCTTTCTTTTTTTATATATTCTGACATCTGGGCCGTCAAAAGATGGACGGTTGTCGGTGCAGCTAGATTTTAAATTCATTGGTACGTTAAATTGCTTGCCCACAAACCCTAATGAAGCCCTAGATTGCGAGAGGGATGCGGCAAGAGGCGCCTGGCACGACAAGCGCGGGACGGCGCTGCTGATCTTCTCGGCGCTGCGATTTCAGCGATGGCCGACATGCTGGCATCTGGTACGTTTTGAAAATTTTCTAGATCTGGAAATCCTGGGATCAGCTCGTTCTTAGCTCAATCCGCTATGCATTCGCAATTTCTGATCTAGAACTTTGGCCATGAATTGGATTCTCTCAGCAATGCGTTTTTTTATCAGTCGTCAAGCTTGATTCTTTTCCTAGCTCTGACCTTGTGTCTGTCATCAGGACCATCTGGTGGCCTCTCCCGAGAGACTTCCATAATTTCCGTGGAGCTTGAATCGGGAGAAGTCTACATAGTCGCCAGCCTCGCGAGTAGAAGGGACACGCAACTTATTTATGTGGATCCTACCTCCGGAGCTCTTCGGTACACTTTCCAGGACCAGTTTGACAACTTCCAGACCGACTCGGAGGCTATCAAGTTCGTGACGGCGGGTTCGCGATGGCTGATCAAGAACAAAGTTTACGCGCGGGCAATACTCGGATACGCAGTCTATGGCTGCGTTGGGCTGCTCTTGCTGGCCACCAAAGTTCGAGCTTCCATCAAGGATATGCCTGGAGGTGACACAGTCTACACTGTTATGGAGAGCCAGTGGGTGAAGATCCCGCTCAGGAATCCTCAGCCTCAGTCGAAAGCCGAGCTGAAGAATGCGAGCGACTTGCTGGACATCGCCATCGACGGAATGCACGTCTACTGCGAGACGAGAGACGTCACCAGGCCGTTTCCCAGTGACATCTCCGTGCAGGATCCGGACCTCGAGTTTGCGTGGAACGTTTGGTTGACATCGCCTTTCAAAGACATCGGACTTCACCATCACTGTGTAGTCCTTTTGCAGGTCTCATCTTGTTTTCTGTGGTTGTTTGCTTGTCTTAGGATCTCTTTCTCTCTGTGAAGTTACTGAAACGGTCTTGTTGTACAGGGTCTTGCAGATAGCCGGACGTTTGTCGATGCCAAGGGGCAGTATGCAACTGTAGCAATAACAGCGAGGAGGAGTCGTCTACATCCTGGAACCCGCTATCTAGCACGCGGGCTTAATGCTGCGTATAGCACCGGTAAGTTTTTCTCTGTTTCTTCAGCATCGTACTGATTTTTCCTCAGGTAACGAGGTCGAGTGTGAGCAACTCATTTGGCAACCTGGAGCTTCTCCTGGGCCAGTTCCGTTTAGCACATACTTGTGGAGACGAGGCACAATACCGATATGGTGGGGCGCCGAGATAAAATCAACAGTCTCAGAGGCCGAAATCTATATCGCTGAGACGGATACATACAAGGGGTCGGCACACTATTTCAAGAGGCTTCTTTACAGATATGGCCAGATCGGCGATAAGAATCCCGTTCCTATCGTCTGCGTCAACCTTCTCAGGGGAGCTCTAGGAAAGTCGGAGGTTCCATTGCTTCAACACTTTCAAGATTGCGTCGATCAGCTAAACTCGAGAAAGGAGATACCCGAAGCAAAGTTGTGGCTATTGAACTACGACTGGCATGCAAACATAAAGCTGATAGGCGATGCCCGGACCGTGGATGGTCTATGGCAATTACTCCAGGCTCCAATAATGGACGTAGGCTTTAAGCTGGGCACTTACGTTCCTACTGCTGACAAGAGCCGGGCCTCTATCACTCCCGGGGTCCGAGGTGGAGGATGGAGGATAACAGACAGGCAACGGGGCATTATTCGTTTCAACTGCGCTGATTCTTTGGATAGAACAAACGCGGCTAGTTTTTTTGGAGCTGTACAGGTTTTTTCGGAGCAGTGTAGAAGACTCGGAATAGATTTAGATTCGGACAGGTCCATCCAACCTCAGATATCGAGTTCGAGAGTATCGCTTGGCCCGCTCCCTCCTGGCTGGGAGAAGAGGAAAGATGCAGTCACAGGACAGGTGTTTTATATCGACCACAACACTCGGACTACTACCTGGGACCATCCGTGTCCCGACGAGTCATGGCGGAGATTCAGCATGACCGCAGACGAGTTCAAGCTGGCCACTTTAGGTGCTCCTGTGTCGATGATGGCGGAGCTTTTCCTTCTCGCAGGCGACATACATGCGATGCTTTACACCGGGTCTAAGGCAATGCACAGTCACATTCTTCAAATTTTTAGCGAAGACGCAGCCAAGGCTAAACGAACCGGAGCCGCTCAGAACGTGGCAATAACGCTCCAGCGGAGATATCTGAACGTGCTCGTGGATAACACACGGCAAAAGCAGCTCGAGATGTTTCTGGGAATGCATCGATATCAGCATTTTCCTTCCATACCGGAGAGGCCCATTCAGGTTCGGAATTTCATCACACAAAAATCTTTTAGAATAAGGAGAAATTTATCAGGTTTTTGCAGATACTTTCAAGATCGTACGCATTCTTGCTGAAGCCAGTGCCTAGTGCCTTCCCCAGTCTTTATATCCCCGACTCGCTCATTAACGTGAAACATAAAGACATGATATGGGTATGTTGTTCTCTGGCAACAGAAACTTTCTTTTTCTTACTTTCATTGCTTTCAGGTCTGCCCTTCAGCTGCAGAATTTGTGCAGTTTTATATTTTTCTTTCAGAACCTTGTCACGTATGCCAACTCCTGTTAACTGTTGGCCATGGAATGGAGGATATGTCATCCCCAACGTCTTTTGATGTTCGAACTGGACGTCAGATTGATGGAATGAAGCTAGTTCTAGAGGTATTTGCGTTTTCTTTTTCATCTTTTTTCGCTAATGTAAACCTTTGACAGGGAGCAAACATACCCCGCTGTGCTGCTGGAACGACGCTATTGTATTCCCTTCCAGGTGCGATAAATCCGGAAGAAGGAGCTATCACTGGTGCAGGACATTTCCCTTGGCTTTACGACTACGAAGAACAAGAGGGTGAAGTCGACTTCTTGACGCGCTTTGTTGCCGTCACATTTTATCCTGCAGCACCAGGCGTTCCTATCACTCTTGGAGAGGTATGGATGAGATAAATTACAATAGCTTAGTAGAGTTGATGACGCTCTTGTCCACAGGTTGAAGTTCTAGGAATCCCTCTCCTTTGGAATAGCATCTGGAACAACAGAGTGACACCTGAAAGCTCCGGGAATGAAACTCCCGGCTTCATTGACAGTTCACCATCGCCTGGTAGCGCAAACTATGGGTTTGATTTACTCACTGGCGACATCGCTATGCCTCCGCCAGTCCCCGCCGCGAGGCTGCAAAAGGCAGCCTCTACAAGATTCGTACAAGCCGGAGACATTGCCGCACAACAGTATAGAGAGCATCTCCACCAGTTCTGTGGTGGTAACTTGGTAGGCCACTAGTACTCTCCAGTTTTTATAGAAGTTCTAACTTGTTCTTTTCAGGCAAAGAATTTCAAGTACACGGAAGCTATGGAGCTGGAAATCATACGCCTCCGCCTCGGCCTCTCGGCAGCCATGAGGGACCGAGTGCTATTGGATTCCGGAAAAGACCCCGCGCTTCTAAATCCCAATGGACTTGTGAGTCCGGCCAACTTGACTTCTCTCCGGCAGGCAGCAGTCCAACTCGCGATATTGAGCCAAGTTATCACCGAAGACGAGGAGCTCCGAGCCATCGGGTTGGTCCCTCCCAGCCAGATAGGCGGCGATCCATACAGCAGGGACCAAGCGACGTGCTCTCACGCCGACTGCGAGGTGGTGATGATGAGAAAAGGCAGCATGGTCCAGGGCGCGTCGACGGTGACGACCATCTCTTCGTGCAACTCTTGCAACAAGAAAGTTTGCGGATCCTGTGTGGCTGGCAGAGGGACTGCTCTCGTAGGAAACTTGCAGCAGGCTGTGCTGGGAGGCAGTGCCGCACAGGGTGTTGTCCGCGGCCGGGCTTCTCTGGATGCTGCGCTTTGCAAGAAGTGCGTCCATCCTCTGGTGCACCAGGCGATACTTCTCTACACGCTGAGGCAGCTGCTCTACGCGCACAAGAAGAAGCGCTTCAAGTCGGCGGTGCTAGCGGCTCTTCAGGACTGTAAGATGCTGGGCAGCTCTAAAGATGGTGGCGTTCCCAACGTCAAGAACTTGCTGCGAGGAGAGACGTCTCTGGCGGAGTATCCGGAATCCACACTTCTTTTCTCGGTAAGCTGCCGCTCTTGCGATTTAGAAAGACGTAGAAAAGTTCTTATGCTGCTGAGTTTTTTCAGGTCCATTCCGATAGAGGATCCGAGCCAGCCACATCGCTCATAAGCACGCGATCCAGCTTCAACACTATGTCATACTGGAGGGCTCCTCCAGGACTGCCGAGCGTCGAATTGAGCATCGTTCTTGGCCAGCCTTCTTCCGTTACTGGCATCATTTTGCTCGTGAGCCCGTGTGGTTACACAGCCCAGGATGCTCCAACGGTAAGTCGACTGCTCTATAGGAATGTGACTTCACTGCTGATTCTCCACAGGTTGATATATGGTGTGGAAGCGTTGTGACGGAAACCGAGCGTGTTTACGCTGGAAGGTGGGAGTTTGGTTCCGCCGGAGGCACTCCACAACAGCAGCTTATCGGACCAGAGAGAGACCCGGCCAATCCTCGGCATATGGTCTTTAGATTCCGGAGTCCCGTGAAGTGCCGGCTTGTATGGCTCAGGCTCTCGCTTCCCAACGCGGCAAACATGGCTCGTCCTTCATCCGCAGCAACCTTGACGCAGTCTTTCGATCTTCTCAGTTTTGATAACCCCGTCCAACCTCAGAATGGAAGACTGGGCCAGAGGGTGGGCTCTGCACAGGCTGCTGCTACGCCTCGGTTGCACGCCAGAAGAATCATCGTTACTGGTCGGAAGGTACTGGATGATCCGGAGGTGGTAGCGAGTCCACAAGCACCGGAGAAGAGTGCTTGGAAGAGCATGCTGGAGACGCCTGCTCGATATGGACGGCTCAAGGTAGAAAGAATTTCTAGAGTTTGCTCTCCTCTGACAAGTTGATATAGGTCCAAGTTGATGGAGAGCGGCTCAGTGAAAGCGGAAGGGTGATAGAGCAGATGATCTCTTCCACTGTCCCAAACGTTGCGGGCTTCCGACTGGACGCTCTTGTCGCACTTCGAAACATTGCGAAGCAGAACTTCGTCAGCAGCCAGCCAAAGTCGCTGGATGCTGCGCTGGATTCCATGGACGAGTTCCTCATCAGCCCGGCTGTGCTTAGCATCCGTGTCACTGCTCTCCAGGTAAAACTCTACGAATTGTTGCAGAGCTTTCTAAACTCCTACCTTTTCTTCCTTCGCAGAGCTCGTCCGATCGATGTGTCCCAGTCGCGAACTACATTCTGCCAATGGCCAGAGTTGGCACCCCGCTCTACTTCGACTTCCCCATGCCGATCGAGGCCAGAGCTCTCTACTTCGAGCTCACCGGCAACGTCTCCGTCTTCATGGAGGAAGAACCAGAGACCGACGCTAAAGAGGTTCCACTCCCAGCAGGCCTCTCGCTTTCCAACAAGATCCGACTGTACCGCTACGCTCTCGCCGTGGAACTTGGAAAGTGGCCGCAGCTCTACGCGATCTAAGTAGAGATTTTTCCCATGGCCGAGCGAAGGACGGAAGTTTTCCACCCCCTGTGAAGCTAGCCGCTTCTAATGTTTGTGCGATATAAGTTTTCGTTTCTCTTGAATGTAAGTTCTTGTTGATATCCAGCTTCACTTCCCTGTGATCTAGAACTACTACCATCTTTTCTCTTGTTGAAATCCAGCTTCACTACCCTGTGATCTAGAACTGCTACCATCTAAGTTTTCGTTTCTCTTGAATGTAAGTCTTTGTTGATATCCAGCTTGCTTTCCCTGTTGATACCTGGAACTAATACCATCTATCTAGCTTGATCCAGATTCCAGTCCATCACTCGAGTGCCACTGGAGTAACCAAGGATTTCCCCGAGAAGTGAGCTTCCAGATTCCTCACCACTAAATCCCCCATCGCCCGCCTGGTATCCCAAGTACCACTCCCTACGTGTGGTAGCAACACGACGTTATCCATCCCAAGGAGCTCCTGTGGTACCTGTGGCTCCGCCTCAAACACGTCCAATCCAGCCGCCCCCAATCTCTTGTCCACCAGCGCCTGGACGAGCTCGGCCTCGTCCACGATCGGCCCCCTCGCGATGTTTACCAGCGTCCCCTCCGGACCCAATGCGTCGATCACTTCCCTGCTCACGAGATGGCGAGTCTCTGGCGTTAGCGCGCACGCGACGATGAGAGCGTCGGAGTCTCGAGCTAGATCCACCAGGCTGGAGTAGTGGGCGTAGGGAACTCCGGGCTTCTTCTCGCGTGAGAAGTAGGAGATTCCGCAGCTGAATCCCTCGGCGCGCTTGGCGATGGCGGAGCCGATCCTGCCCAGCCCCACGATCCCGATGCGCTTTCCACTCACCTGCGAGGAAGAGAAAGAAAGAATGACTGTCGCTAGAAGAAAATATTGCGACCGATCATCCACAAGATGAAGCCATGGATCACGCAGCAAGAACTAGATCGATCGACTGGCACCGCAAGAACAAAGATCTCTCAGGAATGTCGAGCATGCGATGGAAAAGAGGATTCCACAAGCAAGGAATAGAAAATTTCCCTTGTGTGAGAGGGAGCCAAGGAGCTCCCTCTCACAAGAAGCCATGGATCACGCAGCAAGAACTTGATCGATCACTGGCACCGCAAGAACGAAAATTTCCAGGAATCGAGAGCTTTACCTTGTGTGAGAGGGGGAAATCTCCATGGACCGGCCACAATCCCTCGCGAACGTAGCGATCCGCCGGGCAGATCCGCCGCATTGTCCCCAGCAGCAGCGCCATTGCGAGATCGGCCGTCTCGTCCGTGAGCACATCGGGCGTGTTTGTGACCGCCACGCCGCGCTCCTTGCACTTTTTGAGGTCGATCTTGTCCAGCCCCACGCTGAACGACGACACGATCTCCAGCCGCGGCAGCGCATCGATCACCGCCGCCGACGCCTCGAACTTGTGATTGACGACCAGCGCTTGAATCTGGCCCGAGTGCTGCCGCAGCATCGCGCCAGGATCCTCCGCCTGCCAGAGCCGCAGGAGTCTGAACTTGGAATCCAGCGCTAGCTCGAGATCGGGGAGCATTGGCACGGCCATGAGCACGACTGGACTCGCCATAGCCAATCACGCCCAAAAGCTCAAGAGCCCTAAAAAACCGGGTAATATTTTAGGGTTCTAGCGGTCAAAATGGAGGAGCCCAGCATTGAGGAGCTCGTCGATGCTGGCCTTGGCCACGAGGAGGCGCGATCTTTCCACTGGAAGCTCAATCAATCGCTGCGAGCATCCGGTGAGTCTCCGTCGAGCATCTGGAGGTCGCTATCAAAGAATGTGCTCGCTCCATCGCATCCATTTCGGCTCCATCAGCTCCTCTATCACTCTTGCTACAAAAATTGGGACTCTGCGAGGCTTGGTCCGCCTCCAGTGTGGATTCCCTCCTTGTAAGTGAAGCAAATTTCTTCTCTTCTTTACTCTCATTCTTTGCGCGACACAGAGCCCAGGCAAAATCCACGAATTTGGGAAGAACGATGGACACTTACGGCAGAGATCTCTTCGGCTGTTCTTTCTTTGATCCGATCACGAACTTCGCCGAGTTCCAGCGATTCTCGGTTGAAAATCCAGACGTAAGTTTGTCTTGTGGAGTGTGTTCTTTGTAACGTTTCTTAATTTTCCAGGTTTATTGGAGGATTGTTCTCCAGGAGCTTGAGATTCCTTTCGTGGAGCAACCTTCGCGAATCTTAGACATGGAAAGAAATGAGATTGATGGTGAGCCATGTCCCGGGGGTCAATGGCTTTGTGAAGCTACGCTCAATGCCGCGGAATGCTGTTTCCAAGAGAGCCGATGTAGAAAAGCTTTCAACACTGCCATTCTTTGGAGAGACGAAGGTAACGACACAGGTTTGAATTCACTCACACTAAGCGAACTCCGATCACAATCCTGGTATCCTTTTTTGTCAACTCTTTTTTTTTCTTGGACTAATCTTTGATGGATTTTTTCTTCTTGTAGTAGAGTGGCAAACTCTTTGGAACGATTGGGTTTCTCAAGTGGCGATGCTGTTGCTATCAACATGCCAATGACTCCAGTGTCAGTCGTTGTCTATCTCGGGATTGTGCTTTGCGGATGCGTGGTTGTCTCCATTGCTGACAGCTTCTCTTCCTCGGAAATCGAGACCAGGCTAAACATTTCCAAAGCAAAAGCGATCTTCACTCAGGTCGGTCTTGTCTGAAAAGATTATGCTATAGTAACAAAAGACCGTGCTTGCAGGATGTTATTGTTCGAGGAGGGAAAGATCTTGCTTTGTATACGTAAGTCAAATTCCAAAGCATTTACTCGTCCGTCTCACTGTCTTCATTGCAGTCGAGTTGTGGACGCCAACGCTCCTCGAGCTTTTGTAATTCCTGGAAAGGCGGGGGCTTTGACAGTGGAACTTCGCAGCAACGATATGTCATGGGATGAGTTCTTGGCAGTGTCCACGGGCCTTGCTCGGTAAATTCATCTCTTCGGTTTAGTTGTTAGCAAACTATCGTATAGCGGCTTTTGACAGGCCACAGGAGTATAAAGGCGTTGCTCAGTCAGGCGAAGCGTTTTCAAACATTCTGTTTTCCTCGGGTACCACAGGTACACTTACATACACTAAATTTACGGCCAAGTTGTATACTTTTTCTCTTTTACTTCTAGGTGATCCGAAAGCTATACCTTGGACGCATTTAACACCAATCAAGGCTGCTGCGGATGGCTGGGCACATCAGGATATACGAAGTCGTGATGTTGTTTCTTGGCCAACGAACTTGGGGTGGATGATGGGGCCTTGGCTCGTTTATGCGACTCTTGTTAACGGTGCTACTATAGCTCTCTACAACGGGTCCCCTCTAGGCCGTGGCTTTGCAAAGTTCGTCCAAGTAAGAGTTCATGCTCTTTGAACTTGTTTTACACTCGAGCTATGGTTTTTAACAGGACGCTAAAGTAACAATGCTGGGTGTTGTGCCTAGCATTGTCAGACATTGGAAGACAACAAAGTGCCTGGATGATATTGACCTCTCACATATAAGGCGAGAACATCCTTCTGATTTATGGTCTTAAAGGTTGCTTTCTTCAGATGTTTTAGCTCAACCGGCGAGGCATCGACAGTAGACGATTACCTTTGGCTCATGAGCAAGGCTTCTTACAAGCCTGTCATTGAATATTGCGGGGGTACTGAAATCGGTGGCGGCTTTGTCACGGGCTCACTTCTGCAACCTCAAGCACTAGCGAGTTTTAGCACTCCTGCCATGGGATGTGATGTTTTCATTCTGGACGAAGCCGGAATTCCTCTGGTAAGTGCTCTCTTATTGTGGATGCTATAATGTTTTCTTAAAATTTGCTTTGCTCGCAGCCAAGCGAAATGCCTGGTATCGGTGAATGTGCTCTTGATTCTTCGATGCTAGGAGCTTCACGCATCTTACTGAATGCCAACCATTTCAACATCTACTTCAAAGGAATGCCAAAACACAATGGAAAGGTAGATGATCAAAGGAAAGCCAAGTATTTTTCTCTTACGACACGTTTTCTTAGACGTTACGGAGACATGGAGACGAGTTCGAGCGTACGCCAGGAGGCTTTTACAAAGCCCATGGCAGAGTGGACGATACAATGAACCTGGGAGGCATCAAAGTAAGCTCTATATCTTCTTTTTTCTTCTCGTGGATTTTGTTTTTGTTTTCCAGGTGAGCTCCGTTGAAATCGAGCGCATTTGCAACGCAGCAGATCAGAGAGTCCTGGAGACCGCCGCAATCGGTGTCTCTCCAACCGGAGGTGGGCCGGAAAAACTTTGCGTAATTGCCGTTCTCAAAGCCGAAGTGACCGACAAAACTGACATTTCTTCCGAGCTCAAGCTAAGATTCAACGCTGCCATCCAACGAAAACTAAATCCTCTGTTCAAGGCAAGTGCCATCCTCGCGTTTTACTCTCAAGTTCTCATTTTTCTCGCATTTCCCAGGTTGATTCAGTAGAAATCGCTGGTTCCCTTCCTAGAACAGCTTCAAACAAGGTGATGCGAAGAACTCTTCGAAGCCAATCCACTAAACGCACGTCATTGTTATAAGAGAAGGTAAATTTCTTGCTTCTCTCTCCATTTTTTGTCTCTAAAAGTTTCTCTTTTTGTTTTTTTGTTTTTTTTTTTTTTTTTTTTGGCCAGGACGAACTCAAAGAAAGTGGCGCCAAGGAGACGAATATGCGAATGCATCTCCTGTGAGGAATATACATTTAACATCTGGCATGCTTTGCTAGGGGCTAGGGTTTGATTTGTCGTCGGTGTGGGATCGTGAGAGCGGGAGAGTAGGATCGCGCAAATGGAGGGGAAGAAGGCGGATTCTCCAGCGAAGACATGGGGAGACGTGATTACATCGTCTTGGCGCCGTAAGTTTTTGAGCGGCATTGCGTTCTACATTTCTAACTTTTTTGCAATTTCCAGGGAAATCCTCGACTGAAGCTAGGGCCGAGGCTGAACCAAGTGAGTCTGAATCGACAAGCCAAGAACAAATCGCAAGCAATGAAGCTGGTTTGTATCCTCTCCTTTTTGTTTTCTTCGTTTCTCTTGTAACATGGAAGCTGTTAGGAGGAGATATCCGTGATTCTGCGAGTAAGCCCCTGCAAGAAGAAAAAGAGAACGAAGATAAAGCGGGGGAGAGTGTGGAAGCTCCAGCAAAAACATGGGGAGACATGATCTATCCTTCGACTTGGAGACGTAAGTTTTTCCTTTTGGAAAAATTAGAGTTTTGAATTTCAAATGGCTCAGCTTGTTACAGGTAAATCTAGAGACGACTCGGAGCTTACAAAAGAAGTGTTACAAGAGGAGCCCATTCCGAAAGACCAGCCACGTGATGAGAAACTCAAGGGGAAATGCGATGGCACCAAAGATGCGAACCAGGTGCCTGCGAAAACGTGGGGAGAGATGATCCATCCCGCCCTTGCTTGGAGGAGTAAGTTCTTATTCTATTTAGCTATTGTGTTCATTCGAGAGAAAATGTTTTGCAGGGAAGTCCAAAGATGGTGCTGAGCCAAGTGAAGCTGTGGAAGCAGCAGCGCAAGAAATTGATGACTTAGAGCTCAAAGAAACTAGTGACGATGTTCCTCGAGCAGCAGAAGGCACGCTGACTGCTGTAGCAGCGAGCATAAAGAGAAGCATTGCTGGCATGAGTCGATGGAGCATGGCAGATCTTACGCTGGGTCTGTATAAATTATCTGGTCGGCATGCTCTTGAGGGTGCTGCTGATACCATCAATGGCTCTCGTGTTTCGTCTCTGTGAGTCGTTCTTTTTATTGTATGCCTTCGTAAGCTAACTTTCAGGATTGCAGGGAAGAGCTTCTAGAGATCCAACATTGGTTTGGGTGGGCGTATGCTGCCTATAAGAAAAGCAAGGAGAAGCTTGCCAAAGACTTGAAGGTCTGTTCTTGTTTTACAGAAATTCTTATCGCAGTGATTTTTTTTAATTTTTTTTCCAGATAGAAGAGACGCAAATTATTAAGCATGTCTTTACTTCTGGAGTTTTAAAGCCTGCGTATTTTATTGCTGTTGATAATGTTAGGCATTGTGTAGTGATCAGCATCCGGGGAACTTTGGCTGCTACAGATGTTTTGACCGATTTGAATCCTCACAGTGAGAAATTTGAGGGTGGGTAAGTTGTTTAGCTTTCTTATCAATAACTCCGATTTTAAACAATGTTTGCCTCTTTTACTCGTTTGCAGATATGCTCATTCCGGAATGCTTGCTGCAGCTCGCTGGCTTATGGATAATGAAACTACTTGTTTGAGAGATCTTCTTGTGGCAAATCCGGTAACTAGCTCGAACTTAAGTTTCCATAGGCTGTGATCTTATGTTTCTTGTTATCAGGAGTACCGTTTTGTTCTTGTCGGGCATTCCCTGGGTGCTGGAACAGCCGCATTGCTTTGCATGCTCTTGCGGGACTGTGATGGTGGAAGCGTAGGACCTCTTTCGAGGCTTGGCATACCTCCTTCGTGGATTACATGCTGGGGTTATGGATGCCCTCCTTGCGTCGATAAGAGGCTAGCTGAAGAAGCGGGTTTCATCAGAAACATTGTTCTTCAGGTTCATGTGCTTTGTTTTTATATTCGGTCTAAAGTTTGCCTTTTCAGGACGATGTCGTTGCTCGAATAAGTCCTGGAGCTCTAGAAGACTTGCGATCCGAAATATTGGGAACAGACTGGTAAGATAAAGTTCCATGTTCTTGAAATTTACTTGCTAGGATGTGATTTTCAGGAGCCAGGCATTTAAAGATGGTAGCAAAGGGAAGAAAATGTTGGAGCTGGCTCAGGGGACACTGCCAGGCGTGGCAATGAAATATGGCCAGGCTGCCTTGGTGGTAGCAAGGTCAGGGGCTCTGGCCGGGACGAAGATACACAAAGCTGCAAACTGGTTTACAGTTGGAATGGCGGCTGCGGAGCTTCTGCGCTCCGCTTCGACATATAGAGGCAAGCTCTTTTATTTCCTCTCTTTCTCCTAGTTTTACTCAAGCGACACCTATGCCAGGAGTGTCCACGACTGAAAACGGAGACGTAGATGATGACGTCGACGAGAAAGATTCTGAAATCGCAGCGGCAACCTTGGCAGCAAATGTGGCTGAGACAGTAAAAGACCCGAAGGAAGCCATGGAAATGGAGAGACTCTACGTGCCGGGACTTCTCTATCATATTCTTCGCAAGCCACTCCAGCCCGAGCTATTACTTGAATTGGCATTGCCGGCGGCAGCATCATCAGACGATGAAAAACAAAGGAGTGAGAGTCAAGAGACAAGCCGAAGAACTAGCAAGAGCTCTCCCAAGCAAAAGACGAAGCAGCCCCAGTTCCAACACATTGTTGTTCGCGGTGACGATCCAACGTCGAGGTTTAAGAGGATTGTGCTGTCCAGCACACTCTTGTCCGACCATGGCTGCCATCAGTACAAGGAAAGCATTCAGGATGCAGTTACATGGATAGAGAGCGAGTGATTCTCGTGCGATTATATATAAGCGATTCAGTGATTTGTAAAGCAATACCATTGACATGTTTGTGATATTGTTCGTGATATTGACGTTAACAATGATTGGAATATCCATTAGGTTCCAAAACTGTAATAAAAGGTGTTTTTATCGGTATTATTAAAAAATAAAAAGTACTAAATAAACACTATAAAAGTAATTCTTTTTTAAGCTAAATAAAACGATATAATGAATATTATGTCGTTTTTTATATTTATAGTTCCTCTGAGTTTCATAAGTGTTTATGGAACAAATAGAGGTGAAACTTTTTGGAATGAAAATATGATAGTTAGTAGTGAAAGTATGGATAGAATTATTGAAGGATTTAATAACCTTATTAGTAGTATTGATTCATCAATTCCATATAAAATAAATTGGTTTGATGTAGTTTATATTCCTCTTAATATTGGAACAGCTGTTGTAAAAATAGGGCATTTTTATGGTCAAGAACCATTTTGTAAATCAAGTTCAGCAAACGGAGAAGTTTCTGGTCATGTTATGAAAACATCAATATCTAGATTATTAAAGAGATATGAAACTAAAATACTTCAAAAATGTGCAGAATATGTTTTAATTAAATCTGTAACTTATGCTATTTCTTATTCATTTGATGGTATTTCAGAACCTGATCATGAACATTCTCAATCTCAATCAATAACTCAAATAAACTTTTATTGTGATTTTACTAATAGTGTTTTAATAAGTGCTTCAAGAGGTAAACCTTTTCAGTTTATCAGAAGTGATCAGTTTTTGGTATCCACTAATAAGAAAATAGTTTTACTTTTACAAAGAACATGTAATCTTGTTTTATTTTTTAAAAGATCTATTATTTGGGAAACAAATACATTCATAAGTAATGCAATCACATGCACACTTGAATTACAAAACGATGGCAATCTTGTTATTTATTCAACCACAAAATCACAAAAGAACTTGGTTGTTTGGGCAATCAATAAATATTGTCAACAACAACCAAATTGTATTTTGGCTTCATTTTTAATTGTTCAAGATGACTGTAATCTAGTAGTTTATAATGCAAAATCCCCAAATAATCCACGTTGGGCAACAAATACATTATGTAAATAAACTTAAGGCTTTGAGTAAATTTTCTTCATACGAGTTCATAATAATAACTAATATTAATTCGAATTACATTCTAATTAGAATAATAGATTTCATGTTATTTATAATAAAGTAATTCTTATTTCATTCTAGGGCTCTAGGAATGCATATCTCCTCCTGGAACAATGTGGGACGGAGGATGGATTTCAGTACCGCCGCCGGAAATTCCATGGCGGATGAGCGGGGCTTCCCGGCCCTTGCCAGTAAGCCGACACTGGGGCGAGCCAATCCCTTCGCCAGACACGGCATTGGTACTGTCTGTGACGAGCAAGCGATGAAGAGCTTGCCTCCACTGCTCGGGAAGCCGCAAAAAATTCTCGCCGAGGAAGAAAAATGTGGCAAAGAAGAAGCGAAAGATATTGGTAAGCTTTCTAGCTCATCGGCAATGATTGCCTCAGAAACAAAAAAAAGGCTTGAATTGTTTGCGCAGTGCATTCTGCGAAGTTGGAAAGTGGGGTGGGAAAGATTTTTGTTGGCAATCTTCCCTATGGTGTGACAAAGGAGAAGGTTGTCGAGCTTTTCTCTCGTTTTGGTCCGGTGAGGGATGTTATCTGGATCCGCAGCCACGATCATCCCGAGAGGAACAAAGGCTTTTGCTTTGTTTACTACGGAAGCTCCAGTCCAGGAGCTTGTGCACTTAAAGCTGCAGAGGTTGATGGAGTGGAATTCGAAGGAAAAAAGTTGGCTATCAAACTAGACGATGGAAGAAAATCACGTCAAAAGGGAGAGGAAGAATATGGAGACTGCTCGGATGAGCCTGCTGCTCAAAGATTCCGCGAGACCATGGAAATTGACGCTGGTAACTGGCATAAGATCGTCAACGCTTTTCAAGTGATCGACAAGGTACTGTTTTCCTTGTTCTCTTTTTAGTTCGCTTTTTTCCAACTTTCTTTACAGCCAGTGCTACGAGAGTATGGGCTTTTGGTCGATTTCTATGCGAGACATGGTGACAAAGTTGCTGCACGAGCAACTTTTGAAGCTATGCGAGCTTCTCACATCAAGCCCAATGTTCATATCTACACGAGGTACGCGTCTTGTTACTGAAACCAGAAGGAGTATTTTGTCTTTCAGTTTGATTCATGCTTATGCAGAAGCTAGAGACATGGAAGGGGCTGTAGCGTGCACTGAAGAAATGCTTTCCCAAGGCATACAACTCAATGAAGCAGTATTCTGCTCGATCATATCGGGATATGCAAGTGCTGGAAATAACGAGTACGATTCTCGCACTGAGGCAAGGCTTGCTGCTCTTACAGCGTGACAATTTTTGCAAGGGCTGCAGAACATTGGTTTGAGAAATTCAAGGCCGAAAATCTCGTTCCTGGTGGGATCGTCTACAACAGTATAGTCCAAGCATATTGGTAAGCCTCTTTGTTTCTTTCTAGGTTGGTGCTCTTTGACGAGTTTTCTCGATACAGTCAAGCTGGGAACATGGAAACGGTGGAAGCTTTACTAGCACAAATGGAAGAGGAAGGATTTCAAGGAAACTTGGGACTATACACCACAGTGCTTAATGGTTTTGCAGAGATACGTGACGAAGAGAAGTGTCTTAGTTTCTTTCACAGATTGAAGGTGAGTCCTGTGACTTGATATTGGGCATTTGTTTCAAGCTGTTTAAGAACTTTCAGGCTTGTGGATTGTCACCAACAGCCGCAACATACGGCTGCATTGTCAAACTTTTTACGAAGGTTTAGATTTTTCCAAGAATACTTTACGTTGCTGACGCGCTCTGTGGCAGGCTGGAAACATGGCTAAGGCTCTTGATATTTTGGAGGAAATGGATAAGCATGGAGTTTCTCCCAACAAGATGATCTATGCTATGATAATGGACGGCTACGCTCGTGGTGGTGATTTTACAGCTGCATTCAAAGTCTGGGAAGATATGGTTTCGGCCGGGCTTAAGCCAGACATTGTGACATACAACATCCTGGTTCATGCGTTCTGTAAAGCTGGACGCATGGACAAAGCTCTTGGTGTTTTGGAAAACATCCAAGCCAACCGACTTCTTCCAACTATCGAAACATACACCTCGATACTTGATGGATATGTGAAAGGGGGACATATCCAAAAGGCACTGGAAGTTTTCGACAGGATTAAAACGGCAGGCCTGAGACCTGGGGTTGTTTCTTACAACTCCTTACTCAGCGGCCTTGCGAAAGCGCGACAGGTAACCAAGTATACGTTTCTTCTTCCTTTCTCGATGTAAGTTTCATGGCAGATGGAAAATGCGCGTCTGATGCTTGATGAAATGCTAGCGAACGGGGTTGTTCCGAACGAACGAAGCTACACGGCTCTTACAGAGGGCTATGCACGAGCTGGCGATGTCGAGAAGGCTTTTGGAATGTTTCAAAGGATGAAGAAGGAAAATCTAGCGATCGACATCGTTGCCTATGGTGCGCTACTCAAGGCATGCTGTAAATCTGGTGCCATGCAGCGTGCAGTGGAAGTGTTTCAACAGATCACTGACGCAGGACTGAAACATAATCGAATCACGTACTGCACTATGCTTGACGGGTAAACGAATCCCGTTTGATAGTTTTCTTTCTTACTCTGTTGCCTTGTAGGTGGGCACGAAAGGGAGAGCTTTCCAAAGCAAGAGATCTCTTAAAGGATATGCAAAAGCATGGTTTTCATCTTGATACAATCTGCTACACGTCCTTTATCAAGGCTTGTTTCAGAAGTGGAGACACCGAGGTGAGATTTCTCAAAAACGATCTTCTCATTTGATCCTTTCTTCTATAGCAGGAGGTGACAGAGACTCTGGCAGTAATGCGTGAGAAAAAGCTAGAAGTAAACGCAAGGACTTACACGACTCTCATTCATGGATGGCTAGCAGCTGCTGATCCGGACCAGGCAATCTCGTGCTACGAACAAGCAAAAGCCAGTGGACTCCAACTTGACAGTGCTCTGAGCAACTGCCTTTTATCTGGATTGATTTCCTGCGCATCGCAAAACAGTACACTGGGCGAGAAGATTCAGGCTATTTCTGCCGAGATTGCAGCTCAGAAAGTTGTTGTGGATGCCGCAGTTGTCGCAAAGATGGACAGATATCTCAGGCGCAGAGCTAGGTGCTCGTGATCCGCGATTTTGCTTAATGCTTTATCTAGGTTTCCTAATCATGGATCTAGACAAGATTGATGTGAGCGCCTTGTCAAGAGACGAGCTTCTAGCTGCATTCCTCACGCTCAAGGAGGAAGTCAAGAATGGTAATCGAAAGGGGATCACGAATCCATTGAAGTTCCCACCGAGTGAATACAGCAAGGAAGTCTTTCTCATCAATCAGCCCTTCGTCAAGTTGGTGAAGACCTCCAGCGCAGACGCTGTGCGGTCGAGCTTGATGGACAAGGAGGTGCTCGCCTACGCTATCGGCAAGATGCTGTCCCGGACCACCATGGCTGAAGCTAGGTCAGTCACTCGTTGTTCTCATGGTAAACGACTTATCCTATTCTTGTTTTGCGCGTCTTGTTCGAAGTGTTTGCAAGTCCAGGAAAAGTGAGATGACTTTAAAGACATACCATCAGAGTTTCCTGTCTGGATGCTGGTACCTGACGACTCCGTCACCCAACTTTGCCAAGAGGCTTCGCAGGCTTGGCATTGAAAAAGACCCGACTGTGTCTGAAGAACAGGACGAGGAGCTCCCAGATCCCTATCCCATTCCTTACCCCGTACCAAGAGACGGAGATCAGGCAGGTCTTGCCGTTGAGCCACTTACAAACGTAAGTAAAGTCTTTCGCTGAAAGTGAGCCGAACTTACAAGCTTTATGAGCCATGGCAGGAGTGTGAGCTCAACGTGCAGTTACATTTGCAGGAAACAGACGCAGAGGAAGCTGCTGATGAACCAGACATGGAGACAGCTTCAGGCTCTGTCCAGTCCATGGATGGAACACCCGAGAAAGATTTCTCGGTGAAGGTTTGTGTGACAGAATTGAACGAGTGGATAACTGTGCTGTGCATCGAAGGCAAGGAGGTATCTAGGAGCTTTGTATTTTGGTTTAGTTCCTCACCGTTTCGTTTTTAGCCTCTGACAGTGAATGGGATGTATCAAGCTCTTGCTTACGCCTGTAAGGAAGGCTTGATCAATCTCGGAAAAGGACGGGTTGCGCCAGTTTTTGTCCAGCAGTGGTCACGAGACGAATGGAAATATGGCCTGCTTGACATATACGGATCTGTGACGCTCGAGGGAGGCCGAATCACGGACGAGTCATACAAAGGTGAGCCACGAAAACTACTTTCTCTTGCAAACCTTCTGCTGATGTTTGTGCCACATGAATAGAATTCCGTGAGCAGCAGTTCCAGCGATGGAAGTTCCTTGGAAAAGATCCAGAGCACTTCCATGTGAAGTTCACCAAGGCGAAGCTTGAAGAAGCTTTGTCATCCCGTCAACAGTGGATGCAGGCAAAGTGTAAGTCTCATCCCGGTATCAGCTACCCTGACAAGCAGTACGTTGTTGCAAATGCCTTCGTTGATGACCAGGTATTTATTCTACCAGCAATAGTTTTAACCTCGTTTTGAACACGGTTTGTTTGCAGCCATACAGGCTCCCAGATATTGGTCAGGAAGGTGGCGCGGTGATGCCTCATCCCATGCTGTTTTACGAGTCCCTCCTCAAGATAATCATCGGTCCAAGGGTGGTCAAGTGGATGAAAGAAGATGTCGATCGCGCGCTGGCAGCCAGGGTTGAAGCTTTGGTGGAAATGTCTGCCGCTTCTTCAAAAAGACAGCGGCTTCAGTGAAGGTAAGACATTTTACAAAGAACTTAAGTGTCAACTTTTTCAGGAGGCCCTGGCGAAGGAGGATTTTTTGGAATGCAGGTGTGGAATGCAGGCTTAATGTCTCTGTAAGTATCTCTAAGGGAGTGATGAAAATTTGGGTAGGCAGGCTGTAGGTACTTTACATCGTTTGCATTGTAGCACGGCATGAGCATAGCCCTTCCACTGTGGTGAAAAGGTTCGAGAAGGTTGCCTCCCGGTTGCACCCACCTTTCCAGAAATCATTCGGAAAGGCAGGAAGAAGGATTGGGTGTTGAGCTTCAATCTCCCTATTGTGCGAAAAAGGAGGAACAAAGGCTTTTCGAGTGGAATTCGTAGGAAAAAAGCTGGCTACCAAACTAGACGATGACGTAAAAAAGGATGCTCTGGATGAGCACACTTGCATAAGGTCTCGATTTGCTCGATAAGGCACTTGTCTGTTTCTTTTTAGCCGGAGTATGGGCTTCTGATCGATTTCCATCTACACAAAGGATGCATTTTGTTACTAACCAAAAGAGTCTTGAGTTATTTGTTTGATACGTAAGCTAGAAACATGCAACAGACTGAAGAAATTCTTTCCTCAACTTATACAACTCACTGAAGCAGAAGACTGGGAAAAATTAAAAAGACAATGGAAGTTTTCGACAAGATCAAATCGGCAGGCCTGAGACTTCTTTCTTACAACACCTTACTTCGCGGCCTTGCAAGGTAGCCATGCATGCTTTGTCGATCTAATTCTGATGTAAGCTTCATGCCAGATGGAAAATGCGCGTCTGATGCTTGATGAAATGCTCGCGAACAATGTTGTTCCGAGCGAACGTAGCTACACAGCTCTTACAGAGGGCTATGCACGTACTGGCGATGTCGAGAAGGCTTTTGGAATGTTTCAAAGGATGAAGAAGGAAAATCTAGCGATCGACGTCGTTGCCTATGGTGCGCTACTCAAGGCATGCTGTAACTCTGGTGCCATGCAGGGTGCAGCCGAAGTGTTTCAACAGATCACTGATGCAGGACTGAAACATAATCAAATCACGTACTGCACTATGCTTGACGGGTAAGCGATTCCTCTTTGATAGTTTTCTTTCTTACTCTGTTGCCATGTATAGGTGGGCACGAAAGGAAAAGCAAGAGATCTCTTAAACGATATGCAAAAGCATGGTTTTCATCTTGATACAATCTGCTACATGTCCTTTATCAAGGCTTGTTTCATAAGTGGAGACACCAAGGTGGCGAGAGAAACACGCACGATTTTACAGTCGCCTCTGTAGCAGCATCAAGCTTGCCAGAAAAATAAAAACCAAAGAACATTGAAAAAAAAGGAGATTCCAGCTTATTCGCCACTCATAGTAAATCTAGGGGAGGTTTATTTTTAACCACCAATAAACTAACATGGAACTAAGGAATATACTTATCGCTTACTTCGTTAAAAAGGGTATATGCTATTTCGATTTGAAAGAAAAAAAAAACAATGCCTTTTTCCCATTTTCTAGGGCTTAGTGACGGACATGGTGGCGTACGTGTGACACTGGGATGTCGATTCTAGCTCCAATACAGCCGCAGGATTCATGGTATTGTAGCTCTCTACTTTTGCTTCTTCGCTAATTTTGTGCCTTTGTATTGCAGTCTCATAGGCAGATTTTTCAGAGTTGGGTTTGAGAATGTGAGCTCCAATTCTTGTCTGAAGCGATTGATACCCCGTGCTTCGAAGATCTTTGAGCGTGACAAGCTCCAGCCAGTGAAGAACAAGCCGGTCTTTCGTCGGGTTGAGAATCCCCTTCTGGATAAGAAAGTCTCCAAGAGGAGGAAAGGTTTGAGCTTCGTGTTTTCCATGTCGGGACTGTGCATCTCATGTTTTTGTATAGGTACAAGACATGGAAAGGCATGGCTCGAGACAGGACGGAACTTTACCGAGATTGAGCTCATCGTTCTCAGCCCAGCCGCGAGTTCCTTGGCGCAGTTTCTACGAATGCAAGAGGACGCCACGGCTATTTGGAACGCACTCGACAACCTGCCTAGAGGTCACGATACGTGGGATAATTTCATGAGTGTGGTCGTTCACTTCTGGAACTACAAAGACTGGCCTCGTGTTACACAGGTTTGTAAGTGTTCCTTCATTGCAACTTTCATGAAACTTTTGTTTTTTTCTTCTCCAGATGTGCGAGTGGGTGCTCCAAGGCACCGCTTTTCGGCCAGACCTCGGCTGTTACAATCTTTTGATTGACGCTTACGGGAAAAGCTTGAACATAGAAGATGCTGAGAAGACTTTCAACCGGATGCAAGAGGCTCTCTGTGTTCCGAACGAGGAAACTTTCGGCGTCCTGATAAATGGCTACAGGCTTGCGGGCTCATTCGAAAAGGCCGAGGAACTCTTCGTCCAAATGCAAAAGCGGGGATACAGTCCTGGTAACGCCTACAACCTTTGTTCTGCGCTGTTGGGGGAACTAAGTTTTACTCAGGCTTTTGTTTCAGGGCCGCTGGCATGCAACACCTTTCTCCACGTTTTAGAAGACGCGAAAGAATACAGGAGGGCCGAAGCTTTGTTCCGGGACCTGGAGAAGTACGAGTGCGAACCAAACATTGACACTTACAACCGGATGATTGTCATCTATGGCAAGGTAGTGTTTAAACTTCACAGAGATCTTGGAAGGTAAGTTTTTAATATCTCTATGATCAGGCAGGGGAGCCTTCCAAGGCGGAGATGCTTTACAGAAGCATGAGGCGCGCTATGTGTCCTCCAAATATCTGTACATTCACTGCTCTCATGAACGCTTTTGCGAGACAAGGGCTGTACCGAGAAGCCGAGAGATACTTCGACAAGCTGCAGGAGTTCGACTACAAGCCCGACCACTACGCCTACAACGCGTTGATGGAAGCGTACAGGTATAGTAGAAACCTTCCATTTTTGTTTCCTTGAAAAATGCTGTTTTTTAAGCCAAGGAGGTTCTCCGGCCGGGGCACTCGAGATTTTCCAGACAATGCAAAGAAATGGCTGCTTCCCGGACACGGTCTCTCACAACATTCTTATCAATGCCTATGGACGAGCTGGGCTATATGAAGGTAAAATCTTTCGAAAGCCCATTCGACCACTTCCAAGTTTTGCTAAGAGAGCCTCTATTGCAGATGCCGAGAAGATTTTCAAGTCCATGCAAAGCGCCGGCTTTTCTCCAAACCTCAAGTCCAACATGCTCCTCCTGAGCGCCTATGCAAGAGCCGGGAGGGTCGAAGAGGCCGAGGAGCTCGTCTCCGCCATGGAGAGGGATGGAACAAAGCCGGACACTCTGATCTACAACGCTCTCATCAACGCCTATGGGGTTTCCGGCAGGCACGAGGACATGGAAGCTCTCCTCGCAAAGATGGTGAAATCGTCGTCCAAGCAAACCAAGCCAGACATTGGTACCTACAACACGCTGATCCAAGTTTACGCTCAGGCGGGATTCATTCCCAAGGCGGAGGAGCTCTTCCAGGGACTGGCGAGGCTCAAGCTCGTTCCGGACGCCACGACTTGGACGGCCTTGATGGGAGGCTACGCCAAGAAGAAGCTCTACAGGAAATGCACGAGTATCCTCAAGAAGATGCTCGAGTCCGGGTGTAGAGCCGACGCTGTGACCGCGAGGGTGCTCTTCTCGGCGTGCCGGAGCCCCGAACAAGTGGAGCAAGTCACCCAGCTCATGGAATCTCTCCAAGGGAGATAGAAATCGTAAGAAACTTTAGAGTTCTTGAAAGCTCGTAGAACAAAATTTATCTTTTCCATGAAATCCATTGTGTGTTCTTTCAAAGATCCTCCAAACTCCCATAATTTGGTTCCAACAAGTCTTCCAACAGAACTTGTGAAGAGCAGCATTTGTAAAAAATTTAAAAAGTGAGTTTTTTAAGACTAGATACAAACTTCTGAATCTCCAAAGCATTTCTTCAAGCCAAGCTTAGTCTTCACGTAGGTGTCCATTTCGTTTTTACAGTGAGCAGTGTAATAAAGCCTAGGAGCGTGGTTCTCGATCTCAACTTTGTAACCTTTAAAAGCACAAGAACTCTGAAAATTTCCACCGGGACATTTCAGGATCCCATCCACATTACTCATGTGTTTTTTGAGATCAAAGAGAAACTCCTTGTCTCCACATGATAAAGCTACGGTGGTGGCATTGAGCTCTAGGAAATTGCAAACTTCGCAACACAATACCCCTAAATTCCAAAGCAGGGGCAGAATACACAAATTTGATACAAAACTCTTCCTCATTTTCTAAGCGTGGCAAATGTGTAAAACAGCTTCTTCTATGAATTATTCCTAGTGAATTACCTATGGCTAGTCTCCAGACAAGTGTCATCTGCAAATTCATTATAGTTTACCACGTTAGTGACTTGTCTTGGCAGATAATAAATTCTTTCTGGACAAGAAGATAAGTCACTAGCAATGTTAAAGACACGCCTTGCATAGGATTGGAGCACTGGCCGAGTTCCCTGTTCTCACTGGCCGGATTTGCCACGGCAAGGGATCTTCCAAGCTCGAGGTGAATGTCAACTCCCAGGGCGTGAGCTTCATTGAACCCAGGAGCGATGCGAGGCTTGACACGAGTGGTCGGACATCAGGCAGTGCCCAATTTCGGTCGATTTCTCGCTTTCTAGCCGCGGTGGTCATGCTGATCTCTCCCAGATGCCATTGATGCCAGTCCAGGTGACAACGTTTGGCTGTGGAGGAGTGGCCATTGGCTTCCACTTTCTACACGTGATCATGGACGAGTACAGCCTCGTAAAATTTCTCACTAGATGGAGTGAGATCCACCGTGGGGTCGCGACGATCAACCCAAGAACTACGGGAGAGCCACTACCTTTGAGGCGGTCTCGGCATTGCTGTGGTCGTCTATAACCACAGCAGAAGCCTTTTCCGGGCATCTTGATACTTCCTACATGCTGCCCATCAACTTGCGAAGCCAATGTAGATTTGCGCCCTAGATCCCGGAAGACTACTTTTGCAATGCGTTCGTTCCATGCCAGGCATACGCTGCCAGCGCGGGAGAAGTCGCGAGTGACAAGAGCTTCGCTGCCAAGCTAATCCATGAGAAGATTACAAGCTCGGACCACCTTTGCATGTGCACTGCCGTGGACTAGCTCAAGTTGTACTCTCCCGCCGCACTGCTGCTGACACTGCACTGGCCTCCACATCTCTGAGGAGGTTTTCATTCTATGCCATTGATTTTGGGTGGCGTGGTGGCACATTGGCTCAGCTTTGCCTTCTTCCTTCTGCTATGTGGCCTTCGTCTGTCTGTTTCCAGCTCCAGCCCAAAAGTTGAGATCTATTGATCAGAGCAAGGGCATCAACGTACACATCTGGCTGTCAGCTCAATAATGCCTCTTTCACTCGCTGCTTTAGTGACAAAGAGATTACTAGCTGGTCCAAGGGTCTGTGGAGGAAAGCCTTGAAACTTGCCATGAAATTGTGAAAATGTTGCTGTATTTTTGTTTGCTCTGGATAAACATGAAAAAGGATGAACACTTAATTCAAAGTTTATTGTTTCTAGCAAGTTGACAAATCTCCTTTTCTTTCTGGCTTTGCATTTCTATCGTGGTAACAGCAACAATCTTAGCTAGTGGCAAAAGCCATCCAATACTAATATTCATACTTATCATTGCTACATAGTTTTAAGGGTTAAGTAAATTTCAGATGAAACCACACCTCCTACAAACTGCTACAAACTTAGAAACGTGTGATGTGGATCTAAAATCCCCTCACTCATTGAGACAGTAATATAGTTTTGCTCTTTTCACCAAATATGATGGGAAGCTCAAAATCTAGACCTTGGGCTTACAACATGATACTTTAATACTGCCAGCAATCTTTAGGAACCCTTTAATATTTCTAGTCACTAGTGCCTACTTTAAAATGTGATGAGCTGGCAAAGATCCTCTCTGCAATTGGGGCACATTGTAGACTTCACATAATGATTTT
Organism: Selaginella moellendorffii; assembly: GCF_000143415.4. NCBI lineage: Eukaryota > Viridiplantae > Streptophyta > Lycopodiopsida > Selaginellales > Selaginellaceae > Selaginella > Selaginella moellendorffii. The sequence continues at coordinate 567,276 of NW_003314299.1, read as the reverse complement.
GGAGATTAATTTATCAAAAATGTTTTTTTTCAAAGACCATGCATTTTGGGCCCTAAAAAGTGAGTGGGAGTTTTTATTTAATCAACTGAGTTTATATTATTATATTTAATTCAGATGTTAAAATAAATTGTTGTGTTTTGCATGTTGCAATGTTTGGTTTGCTTAATAGTAGTGCTTATTATTTATTAATATAGTTTATAAATGAAAGATTTATCTTATTACATATCAACCAATAAATGTTAAAATAAACTAAAATATACTAAGAAGTGTTTAGGAAAGTTTATATCCCTGGATTGCATGGCTAATCACCTGAGATATTAGTTTGGCTTCTGTTAGGATGTGTCAGATTAATTTAAATAAATAATAACCATTAGATAGTAGAATGTTTTATATTATTTGAATATATTCTATGCATATTCACTTAGTCACAGACAATCCATCGTTCTGGCTGAATCCTGGCTGTCCAACTTATTCCTCATAAAACTAATTAACCATGTTGATTTTTAAAAACACTAATGCCATCACTTATTAAATTTTATTATATTTTTAATATTTTAAATCTTTCTATAACAAACTAAACATTAGCACAATAAATTATTTTTGCTAGCAAGCATCCAAACTAGTTTTACTCAAGCAAACCATAGAACTACAAATTTACTCAATAAAAGCTGGAGCTTCCAACTTTATAGTTATGTATATGATATATGAAGAAAGATGTCTAGATTTGCTAAAGAGAGTCAAAAAGAGTTCCCCCATTGCTTGATGGTTCCATCAGTTACGTTTCCCGCCATAGCCAGTTGAGGAGCCCTAAATTTTGAAAAGCTTAGGGTTCTAGTGATGGCTTCCGATGGCAATCTCGCGCCTGGCGATGCGGTGCGGAGATTTGAGCTCCGCAAGGAAAGCGAGCTGCGCGTCGAGGTAGGCGTCGATGGGCCGCTCAGGATGCAGCTCGTGGCCGGCACGGCGGAGATTTTCGGCACGGAGCTCCCTCCACAGTACTGGCTCACTTTCTCTCCCTCACAAAAATTTGCTGTGAGTTTCTCGTCTGTTCTTCTTTCAGTAAGTAAGGAGGGATGTTTGAGCAGGTTTTTACGTGGGGTGGTGCGCTTCTGGAGCTGGATGGCGTATCAGAGGTTGCCTATGTCGCTGATGAGGTAAATTAATCTCTATTTCTTCTACTATAGTAGGAATCGCTGCTGAGATTTTTTTTCTTTCAGACACCGATGGTGAGCTACGTCAATGTTCATGCGGTGCTTGAAAACAGGCGCAGGAGAGCTCGCGAAGCAGCAATTTCTCTTCACAACGCTCCTGGCGAGATTCCAAATCCACTCACGCAGGTAAGAAGCAAGAACCTTTTTTCTTCTTCGTTCTTTTCCCGAATACATTTTAACAGTCGGAAACAAACAGGGACCCAGAGTGATGGTTGTTGGCCCGACTGATTCTGGAAAGAGTAGTCTTACGAAGATGCTCCTTGGCTGGGCTGCTCGTCAGCAATGGAAACCAATGTATGTCGACCTCGATATTGGTCAAGGATCTATCACGCTCTCGGGAGCAATCGCTGCAACTCCCGTCGAGACGCCTGTTGATCCCGTGGAAGGGATCATTCTGGATGTCCCTCTTGTTTACTTTTATGGTCACACCACTCCCAGGTACTTTGAAGTTCTTTTCAGTTGCAAATGGTGTGAGCACTGACAGGCTACTTTTCCCGTCCAGCGTAAACACTGAATTGTATAAAATTCTGGTGAAAGAACTCGCGCATCAACTGGATCTACAATTTGCGTCGAACATAGCAACTCGCTCTTCTGGAATGGTTATCAACACCATGGGCTGGGTCGATGGTGTTGGTTATGAGGTAGCCTTTTCATCCTGAGAGCTATGACTGAGTTTTGTTTTTTCTTTCTATTTCAGTTGCTTCTGCATTCCATCGAGGCGCTAAATGCTAATGTCATTCTGGTTTTGGGCCAGGTACGATGATCTAGCTGATGCTTTAGTATCGTTGTAACACCTCTTTTTTCAGGAGAAAGTGTACAGTATGCTGCACGATTATTTGAGATTAAAGCCTGGCGTAGATGTTGTCAAGCTTCAAAAGTCTGGTGGTGTGGTGGCTCGCAACCAGAAGTACAGGCAGCAAAGTCGTTTCACGCGAACAAAGGTTTTTATTTTTATTTTTCCTTTTTCTTGGAAACGGATTACTTACTTTTTTTTTTTGGTTTTCCAGAACTACTTCTATGGTCGATGGAACGAATTATCACCTCATGCCTCCGTTGTGAACTTTCAAGACATCCAAGTCGTCCGCATTGGTGGCGGGCCTCAGGCTCCTCGTTCAGCTCTTCCCATCGGTGCCGAGCCTACCGCAGATCCTACCAGAGTTGTCCCTGTTAGCATTAACCGAGACCTTGTCCACGCAGTGCTTGGAGTTTCCTACAGCAAAGATCCAGATCAAGTTCTTGCATGGTATGATCGTGTTTTTGTTTGTGAATCAACTGCTCACCGGTGTATGCTTGCAGTAACGTTGCCGGATTTGTCTACGTCACTGAAGTAGATCTTAACAGGTAAAGCTCTTCTTCTTATTTCGATTTTTGTTTACTTTTGCTTACAGGAAGAAACTTACATATGTTGCTCCCTGCCCTGGGCCTCTTCCAAGCAATATACTTATTGCAGGATCCTTGCTATGGGTGGAGTGAATATCAAGACACCGGTTTTGCTTAATAGAATGTAAGATAGGGTTCTCCAATTGAGATGGCCATGGCAAATGCAGTGTTCTTCGTTCGTAGCAAATGTGGTTCTCTATCTCGCTTTGCTGTTTCAAGGATGCCGTTCAGAAGCTCTCAGGTGAGCTTCTTATTTGTTTTTCTATTGTTCTTCATGACTTTATGTTCCAGACCAGGTGTTCTTTCCAAAAACGAGGCGGTGGCTTTGAAACTAGCGAGGATTGGTTTTCCAGAAACTTGGCATTCGTGCGAGCCGTACCTGTGACGATTGGAGTTGGCTCGTTTGGATTCGTATTCTTGAATAGAACACTTTCTGGTGTTCCTCTCGTCGCAGGTGCAAGCAGGTAAGACTTTACTTGTCTTGTAAAGCTCTGAGAAGTGTCCTGGACAACAGTTCTCAATCGAGGGCGGATGTTTTAGTGGTTGCCTTGGCTGCTACTGTGCTTCTCGCTGGACTCGTCTGGATCTCTATTCAACCAAGACGCTTCAAGCCTGTAAGAAGTCATTCCACTGCAAAAGAATGTTTCATTATCTATGTCCTTTCAGGTAGAGTTGGATGGAGTACAATGCATGAGGGTGTATTTATCGTCTGAAGAAGCGAAAGCGGAGCTTGTATGGTACATTTTTGTTTCTTCGCGATTTTTTTCTTGACTAGTGAGTGCGTTTGGCAGGGCCTGGGAGACAATGAGCAAGACGACTTGCTGCAAGTCTTTTGTTGTGTTATATAAGATGCGATGCGTCTTTCAAGCGGGAATAGCTGCGGATCAGGAAGGTGACGCCTACAAAATCGATGGGCTCAGCGTCATGAGAGGAACTTTATGCACGGCTGCTCTAGCCAGTGGTAAACGTGAGTTTCAGATGCGAGACTGTGTCATTCGTTTTTCTCACCAAAGTTTTGACTAGAATCATACTTGGCCAACCTTTCTTTGTACCCGGGTCGCTATGAACTCCCTTTCCTGCCTCAAAACACCCAGGTACGCAACTTTTCTAGCAGGCGATTGAAATGCAGCACTTTGTTTCAGTCTGTCATAATCCAACCTTTGGGAGACTCCGGTGTTCTGATACTGGCGGGCGATACTATCCGAGGCTTCTCTCCTCTCGACCAGGTACAAAAACAATCGATGCAGTTTTTACTCTCAGTGTTTGCGGTACAGATCTGGATCACTACACTTGGCCAGAAGCTAGATGCTACACTCGAAACCCTTCAAAGTCAGTGAGATAAGTGTTTTCTTGTTTCACTCGAACTGGATGTTCTTCAACATCACAAGCGCTGCAGCGTTTTTAGGATTCAACTTGGAGAGATTCTTGGCCGCTGTTTTAGCACGCTCGACGTCACAATGGGTCCTGCACGATGCAAGGAGGCTCCCCCAGGCACTCGCAACAGGCTCAAACGGCATGTTTTGGATCAAGTCCTCAGCCTTCTCGAGTTCTCCCAAGCGACCAAGTATGTCAACCATGGAGCAGTAATGCTCGCTGCCAGCCACTATGTCACGGTCATACAGCATCGAAACGAAGTACTTGCAGCTTTCCTCGAGCAAACCAAGGTGCCTACAAGCCACCAACGCGCTTGTCACCGACACCTCGGTCACTCGGAGGCCTTCGTTCTCGACCCTCTTGAACAGCTCGATCGCTTGTCTTCCATCGCCCAAGTGCGCGCAAGCCGAGATAGCCGCACTCCAGGTAACAATCTCCTTCTCCGGTACCATCTCAAACGTTCTTCTCACTTTTTCCAGCTTTCCATTGCGAGCATAAGCGGCCAGCAACGCGTTCCAAACTGTGGAACTCCACTCCGGCATCTCAGAGAAGAGCTTCTCGGCTTCCAAGAGCTCCATGTTTTGAGCGTGAGCCGACAGCATGCTCGTCCAGGTGACTATATCCTTTTTGGGCATGGCATCAAAGACTTGTCTTGTGAGCTCTGTATAACCATTCTGGGCATATGCTTGCAGCAAAACATTACCCAGTGTGATGCTCCACACTGGAAGCTTGTCCATCAAACTCTTGGCCTCCTCCAAATGGCCTCTGGAGCAATAAGCTTGGATCATAGCCGTCCAAGTCACTAAGTTCCTCTGTGGCATCGAGTTAAACACGTCTATCGCCGACTCCAAATCTCCATACTGAGCGTAAACGGTGATCATGGTCGTCCAGGCGACGACGTCCCAGTACGGCATTCTCTCAAACGTTCGTACGGCGCCCTCGAGATCGTTGTTCTGCGCGTAAGCTTGGATCATAGAAGTGAAAGAGACAATGTCCTTGTCTCGCATTGTGTCGTGAAACAAGCTCCTGGCGTTCTCTAAGGATCCATTAAGTCCGTACGCTTGGATCATCGCGTTCCAGCTGACCACATTGTGCTCGGGCATAAACTCATACACGCGCCTGGCGCATTCCGTACGCCCAGCTTGGGCATATGCCGCCAGCAGCACTGTCCACGTCACTATGTCCCTCTCAGGCATCATAGAAACAAAACCCTCGGCGGAGTCAAACTCGCCAGAGTTACCATAGAGAATTACCATTGAGTTCCAAGAAGTTACGCTCCATCGCGGCATTTCGTGAAATACCTTATGCGCTCCAACAAAATGCCCATTGTGGGCATAAGCCAGTAAAAGCGAATTCCACACTGCCATGTCTTCCTTTGGCATTCTATCATACAGGTAACGAATTCCATCCCAGTTTTGGTAATGGCCGCTACTTTGAATCAGGGCCGTCCACGTCACAGAATCCCACCCGGGCATCTGCCTAAACAAACTAAAAGCCATGCCAAAAAGCCCAGCTTGGGCAAATGCCCCTACCAAAGTGTTCCACGACACTATATCTGGCAAGGGCATTCGATCAAACAGTTCTTTAGCTTTAGTGAAATTTCCAGCTTGTAGATATCCCGATAGTATAGTATTCCATGAGATTGAGTTTGCAAATTCTAGATTTTCAAACAAGAGCTGAGCTTTACGCAAATCCCCATGCTGGGCATATGCTAAGATTAAAGTGTTCCATGAAACAACGTTCCATTCGGGCATTGTCTCAAAGATGGTCTGAGCTTTGCTAAGTTGCTGGTTTTGGGCATATGCTTGTAAGATCGAATTCCAAGAGACGACGTTCTTCTCGGGCATCCGATCAAAAAGGTTCTTCGATTCCGTGAGTTTTCCCTCCTGGGCGTACGAGGCGATCATGGAATTCCAGGTGAGAACATCGGTTTGCGGGGCTCTCTCGAAGAGCGCTCGCGCCGAATCTATATGCCGGTTACGGGCATACGCCTGGATGATCATGTTCCAGGAGAAGACATTGGGCTCCGGGATGGAATCAAAGACCGCGCGAGCGCCCTCCACGCTGCCGCAGCGCCCATACATGTGGATCAGGAAATTGGCCAGGAGCTTGTCGCGCCGGTGATGCTCGCTGCCGGAGATGATCGAGTGGATCCTCTTGCCGCGCTCGAGATTGTCGCAGATCTTAAGCTCCAGGCACAGCTCCTCGCGGCGATCCTTGATCGCGTCCTCGTTCTTCAGTGGCGGAGCCACAGTTTGAATTCGCTCCATATCGGACGGTCCGAACTCGCCACGTCAGCATAATGTTGCGGCTAATCCATAGGCCACGTGGCTGTGATCTGGCCGCTGGTGCTCAATCCGGCCATGGCGACTGTAAGCTACACTGCGGCGTCCCTCTCGCTGCCATCGTCACTAAGCAGAGCGCACAAGAAGAATATTCCTGGAAGGAATCGCCGGAGGATCCTCGCTCCCATAAGGGCGCTGGAATTGGATCAAGACACGGTAAGTTCTTCCTCTGGAATTTTCGACCCACATTTGCTCTATCTTCATCGAATCCACGGCGAAATTGGATCGATTTCTCGGCTTCCAGCTGCTGGCAGTGGGCGTGGGATTGGCAGGAATCGCTGTGGGAATTGGGATCCCGGTCTTTTACGAGACCCAAGTAAAAGGGGCCGAGAAACGACTAAACGATCAGCCATGCTTCCCTTGCAGTGGAACAGGATCACGTAAGCTTTTCGATCCATTTCTCCCTTGAATTCGCGATCACTGAGAATTCCTCTTGATCAATGGCCCTGGGTGGATGAATTCCATCGAGAAGAAACTTGCCGGTTCTGTGTAGGCAGCGGTACCATCGCCATCGCGCTGGGATCCGGCGAGTCGGAGAAATCCAAGTGCGTGAACTGCGATGGCGCTGGATCGATCACTTGCACCACTTGCCAGGGAACTGGAATTCAACCTCGTTTCTTGGATCGAAGGTCTGCCCTCTCGATTCGTGCGAATTTGAGTGCTAAATCTATGATCTTCTCGCCATTCCAGGGAATTTAAAGACGACGACTAAAAGATTTGTCACGTCATTACAATAAAGCGCGCGAAATTTTGAAAATGCCCCAAGATAGGGATGCTCTATTAGGGTTCTAGCGTCAAAATGCCTTACGTTCCACCTCACAGGCGCCTCGGGGAGGCCAAGCGATCGCCCCAGGCGCTGGGCGGGCGGAGGATCACCGTTCCATTTCCGGTGATCAGGGAAGCTGCTAGCTGCATTTTACAGTTTCATGTCCTCTCCGGCGAGGCGCGCCTCCAATTCCAGGTTTTTCAAGGGGAGACCTACGCTCATCTGGATGGTAAGCAGCAGTACATTGTCACTGTTGTGGACGACGGCGATCATCCAGGTACGATCAAAGAAAATCATTCTCACTCAAACTTCCCTTTTTTGTGCCAGGAAACACCAATGGATCTCTGGCTGAGAACATTGGAATAGAGTCCCTCTCTCTGGATGTTATGACAGCGACGCGACGCGGGCCAGAGTCGCTTGCAGCTTCGAGCGTGCACGATTCACGAGGCAAGCTCAAGATGGTTTTGCGACTTGGAACGATTGTGTTCCGAAAAGATACCCAACAGGTCCAAAGCTTCAGTCCAGCATATCTTGAGGAGGAATCCTCTAGGCTTAGGAGGACCTTCCACACAGCAATAACGCCAGAACTTTTCCACCAGTTTGAGCACCTTGCTCTACAACAAGAGGCTGTGGAAGTCATCACTTGCGAACGCTATCACTTCCGGGTAACTACTTTCCATAAGCTTCCTTGCGCTTGATCGCTTGCTCACAGGTGAAAAACATCGATCGTCCTCGTTACCTTGTCAGGTGTGTGTGCGAGCGAGCTCATGAAAGCGAGCATTCTCTAGTCTTGAAGAAGGTATTGGTCTTTGGCCAGATTTCTGGGTGATAATCATTGAAACTTGAGCAGCTCAAGCTTGATCCATTAAGGCATCTTGTGTCTGATTATCTGTGCGTAGGACGCAAAACGGACTTGCGTATCGCAGTCTACTCTGAGACGCTGCTTACCGACGTTCCAGTTAAGTCTTCCTTTGCTGTTGATCGAGAGCTAAGTTTTCCTAGAAACAGGACGAGGAGAGAGCTGCCTATGAAGCACTGGCCAGCGCTGCTGTTATAGATGACACTGTCAAGGGCGGTTTGCGTTGGCCACTGGGTCGCGACTCCTTCGCAAAGCGCTTCAGCGTTTGCAACGTCGAGCATCGCAGAGTGACCATAATTCGAGGCAAGGAAACGCAGTGGAAGTTTATGGTCGCCAATCGCGCGGAGATGGAGGCGTCTGCTGGAAGGGTAACGTATGAGTTGAACCTTCGTGCGATCGACTGGGAGGTATGTTGATGCTAAACTCGGTCCAGGCTCATGAAAAATTCTTCTTTTTCGCAGGGGAACGAAGATCTGGCGTCGAGCCATCTGCGAGACCTGGTAAACTGCGCTGGAGCTTGCATCTAGCAAACAGCTTGGGTTTTTTTTATAGTTCTTCTGCTAAGTTTGTAAATACATGGAAGTTTGCGGAGTTTCATGATGCCATGAGTTATGGATCACGCAGTGTCCAACACGAAGATCTCGTCTCACTGGCTCGCAAAGTAAAGTCGTGTGGAGACGCCAAAGAGCTCTCCCAGGCCAAAAAACTCCACTCTCGCATTCGCAAAGGAGGGCAGATCCACAACACGTACATCTCCAATCTCCTCATCGAGATGTACGGCAAATGTGGGAGCTTGGATCACGCCTTACGCGTGTTCGAATCCCTGCCGTCTCCCAATCTATATTCCTGGAATATCATCATCGAGGCATATGCCAGGAATGGGCATCTTGAAGAAGCAAGGGCACTGTTCCAAAAGATACCACAAAGGGAGGTAGTAACGTGGAATGCCATACTTAAAGCATATTCGCAGACAAGGGATATAAACAAAGTTGAGGAGATTTTTAATTGCATGCCTGAAAGGAACGTGCAGACGTGGACGACAGTGCTTTCGGCATATGCTACAACAGGGAATCTTGAGGAGTCTAGCTCCTTGTTTGCGAATATGCCTGAGAGGACACTGGTATCTTGGAACGCCCTCTTGCAGGCCTACGCACAGCACGGGCATTTGGTAGAGGCACGTCGCATGTTCGAGTCGATGCCAGAGAGAAGCGTGGTGACGTGGACAACGATGCTGGTGGCATATGCCGAGACAGGGCATCTGCAAGAATCTCAGCGGCTCTTTGAGAGAATGGACGATCGCGATGTTGTTGCTTGGAACGCACTTTTAACTGCGAATCTCAAGAATGGCTGCCTGGATCACGCAATAGAAGTGTTCTACCGAATGCCGGAGAGAGATCTCACGTCTTGGAATTTGATGATCGCCGCTTATGCGCAGCGTGGTTACTTAAAGGATGCTTTGCGGCTGTTTAACAAGATGCCGCAGAGGAATCTGGTATCTTGGACGTGCATGGTGGAGGCATATGCTCAAAACGGAAGCTTGTCAAAAGCAAAGGAGGTTTTTGACGGCATCAAGGAGCCGGATCTTTGTGCTTGGAACACGTTAATTCAGGCATACGCTCGGCTTGGGCATATCCAAGAATGTACCACTTTGTTTGATAAGATGGTGGAGCGGGATTTAGTAACTTGGACAAGCATAGTGGGTTGCTATGCCGAGTACGGACACTTCGAGCAAGCAAAAGGCCTGTTTGATTGCATGCCACAGTACGACATTGTTTCGTGGAACACTATGATTGCGGCTTATGCCCAGCAAGGCTATGTTTCTGAAACTAAAAGCTTGTTTGATGAGCTTAGATGGAAAGACTCGGTTACATGGAATTCTATAGTCGCATCGTGTGGTAAGTCTGGAATTCTTAGTGCTGCTAGCAGATGCTTCCAATCCATGCCTCTGAGAAACACGGTGTCGTGGAATGCAATGATCCAAGCATATGCCCAGAATGGGCACTTTGTAAGAGCTCTGGAAACGTTTAGCGAGATGCAGTGCGAGGGCTTGAGACCCGATGAGGTCTCATTCTCGAGCGTTCTCGCGGCTTGCAGCAGGCTGGGCTCCGTGGAGACAATCAAGCGATACTTCTCCGCGATGATCTTGGAGCACAACATAATGCCGGGGATCCACCACTACCACTGCGTGATGGACGCTCTTGGGCGATCGGGGCTCGTCGCAAAGGCCCAGGAACTTCTCAAAGACATGCCATTCCCGGCACAGGACGCCGGCTCCACGATCCTGCTGAGCGCTTTCAGGACTCACGGACGACCGACGAGCGCCAAGGTGGGAGGCTTTGACTCGCAAGATTCGGCCCCATATGTGCTATTGTCCAGCATATGATCGCTAGCATCAAATACTTTTACTGTGGCTCTCCTTCTGGCAAGCTTTATACATTACGAAACCACCACGGGTTTTTTTTGACCATTCTCGATTACTTTCATGATCTAGCAGCAGCATTTGTCTGGGAGGGTGGCAAAATGATAGGAGGAGTCCCTGATATGAATGATAAACGGACGAGACCACAGCTTTGCGGTACAGCCAACGATGTTTTGATTCGTCCTCTGGGTGGAAAAGTCTGGGCCCTTTCAGCCCAGTAACGGTGTTCGAAAGAATGTTGATATCGAGAACTCCTACCTAGCAAACAGCAAATCGATTGGAAAATCACTGTAAAAATTGTGAGTGTGTGTTTGGTTGGGCTGGAAAAGCAAGCGGGAATCATAAAGTACAACACTTGTCGTGCCACTTGCGCGCCAATAACTAATGGAATAATTTGCCACCCACGCGTGATCACAAGCTAGATTGTTCTCTCTATTATCTCTTCAGCGTTTCTGACGAGAGATTTGTAGGTTTGCGCCTATTGTGATTCACAACTGTGGCGTGATCTTTGATCCGGTGGGAGCGAGAGAAAAAGAAAGGCGTGTATATCTGGGAAAGAAAAGAATAACAAAACTTTGGATTGCATCATTTGGTACGTGGAGAGATTCGCGTGGCACGCACTCAAGTTTGTTTTCTATAACCAATTGTTCCTCCATCACGCAAAGTATACCCAAGAACTTAGTCAAAACGAGATTTCTTTTTGAGATTTGATACGTATGTGATCCGTCAACTTTGGTCGTCTTGGAAAAAAAAACACACACACACACACACACACTTCCTCAAGCACCATCGAAGGGAACGCTAGTAATACAAAGCCGCGAGACCAAGCAAGCTCTTTCCTTGCATTTTAAACAACTTCCTCTCCTCGATGGTGCTCTTCTTGCGCATGATCTTGTGTGGAAGAACTCGAGCTCTTGGCCACCATAGCCAGGGGTAGCAAACTCTTGCGGCAAATCGGGCACGAAGTGTGCGAGAAGAGCCACATTTCGATGCAAGCCGGATGAAACGAGTGATTGCAACCCGGCAGGAGTCGAATTGCGACGTCCTTGGAGGTAAACTCGCACAAGCAAACCGTGCACGTCTTCTCGTACTTGCTGCTCGCCAGCGCCTGGAAATCCACGAGTGCAAACTTGTTGATATCCTCCTTGTCCAATCCATCCCCAGCCTTCTTCTTGGAGCCATCGCTGCTCGTTGAGGACGAGGGATTGGGGCTAGAGCTCCGCGAAGGAGAGCACTTGCAAAGCCAGAGACGTAGAGCCAGCAGGATCATCATCGAGGAGGCGGTCACCAAAATCGCCGCGACGATGTTAAGTCCATTACTTTCACTGCTACTCACGGCTCCAGTGCTCGTAGCTCGAGTTAGAGGCATGTAGCCACCGTAAGTGAGAGTCACGGCTGGAGACTCGGCTTGCGTGTGTGTGATAGAAGCATACAGCGACGTCTCCCCCGTTACGAGCTTCATCAGCCTTGCCATATATCCTAGCAAGAAATCTCCGCTATAACCAGCATTCACGGCACCAGCCAGGGATCTCAGCGGCAGCAGCAGTGATCTTCGGATATGATCTTCTCACAGCTTTCCAACCGATGAGTGATATGATCTTCTCAGATTCCAACCAATGAGTGATATGATCTTCTCACAGCTTTCCAGTCGATGAGTGATGGCTCCTTCCAGTTTCTCCAAGCTTAAGTCGATGAACTCTTCCAAGCAGCAAGTTCCAGCTTCAAAATCTCGAGGCCCTTAAATTCTTCGACCCAGCAGCTCGGAGCAGCAAAAGGGCGATTTTTCCTTGCACCTTAGCTCGCGAATTCGTCCCAGGACTCGATGACCATATCTTCTTCACGTGCGTGATCTTTTCTTTTTTCTCTTTCCCCGCTGCCTAGCACCCCCGTCCTGGCAAAGGTAGCCAGGGATCATCAAGTGTGCATGAGCCCTTTGGTGTCAGACAGCACAAGGGTAGCCTCCAAGCAGATACAGTTCTGAGTGGCCTCTGGAGATATTCCCCCCTCGCTGTGTGTAGAAATGGCGATGATTGATTCCCTTTAGCCGCAAGAAAAGTGGAGCAGCCTAGTGGAGTTTTGCGTCACAGCTCCCCTGTTCCTTTCCTTCCTGTTCTAGCTGACATCACCCTTCGATCGGACGAAAGAGTTATATAGCTCCATCGGAAGGGGTCCTTCACTAGTGACGTATAACTTCCCGAGACGAAGATCTACGTCGTCATGGTTTTCAAGCTGTCCGAGAGAAGGACGTAAGAACCGTGAGCTTTTCCTCCTTTCAAGTCGCTCAAGTGCTGCGAGAATCTGGCTGCTCGCTCTGGATCTCCGTGAACTTTGCATGCGCGCAGGAACGAGGTGCTGGATGCGACGCTGGGAGAGAACGGCATCCACCGGAGGAGATCCTCGGCCTCGCGGAGCTGCCCGGATCGTCCAAAGTTGTCGAGCAGACAGTCGAAGAGCTCTTGCCTGGGGCAGTCGAGGCCAAAGTCGGATCTAAAGCTCGAGAAGCTCGACTTGGTTCTCTCGAGGAGGCCATCGTGGTTGCACGACACCAAAACTCCCAGCAGCGTCGTCTCGTCCGGCTTGAATCCCTCCACGACCATCTCCCGAAAGAGATTCATGGAGAAGTTCCGGTTTTCCTCTCGAGCAAAGGCATGGAGCAAAGCATTCCACGACACTACGTCCTGCTCGGGCATCCTCTCAAAAACCGCCTTTGCAAGCCTCAGCTGGTTTCTCAAGACGTGGGACTGTATCGCCACCGTCCACGACACCACATTCCTTTCCGGAATCCTCCAAAAGATCTCCACCATCTCCTCGAAAAGCCAGCACCTACAGCAAGCCGCCAGCATCGTGTTCCAGGAGGTGGTGTCTTTGTCCGGGTGAGAATCGAAAAGATGCCGTGAAAGATCTATATGCCCGAGCTGGGCATATCCATAAACCATAGCGTTTAAAGTGGTAGAGTCTCGTTCTTTCATAAGGTCGAACAAGCTCTTGGCCTCCTCCATATGCCCAGCGTGCACATAAGCCGCAATCACGATGTTGACAGCTAGAACGTCCTGGTGAGGCATTCGATCGAGCATCTCTCTCGCGACTGCCACAAATCCATTCTCAGAGTACGCCTCGATCATCGCCCCCCAGGAGATAGAATCGTACTGCGGCATTCGATCAAACAGCCCCTTTGCTCGATCCAGGCAGCTATTCTTCGCAAAGATCACAAGCATGGTCGTGTAGGAAACGAGGTTCTTCTCGGGCATTCGATCAAAGAGCTCTTTTGCTTGCTCAACCTCTCTCGTGTGAACAAAAGCTTTGAGGATCGCGGTCCACGAGACAACGTCCCTCACAGCCGCGCTTTCAAACACCACCTTTGCAGCCTCAAAGTCACCTCTATCAGCATACGCTCCGATCAGAGTGTTCCACGAGATCAAATTTCTGTGCGGCATTCGATCGAACAAATCCTTCACTTCGTTCGTGTAAAAGATCTGCGCGTACGCTGCAAGCATCGCGTTCCAGGACGAGACCTCCTTCCCAGGCATCCTCTCAAACAAGATCCTTGCGTCGTAGATATACCCATTCTGGGCGTAAGCAGTGATCATCGTGTTCCACGAAACCGAGTTCTTGATTTCCATTCTCTCAAACAACTTTCTAGCCTGATTGAATTCCCCGTGCTGATTGTAGGCATGGATCATTGTGTTCCACGATACAGCTTCTGGCTCGGGCATAGAATCGAAACACTTTCTTGCTTCAACCAGATGCCCGTTTCGGGCATATGCTGAGATCATTGCGGACCAAGCCCAGGCATTTGGATCCGGCATCTTGGCAAAGAGATTTCTAGCTTCCAAGACGTCGCCACTGTCGGCGTAGGCAGTGATCATCGTCCCCCACGAAACAGCATCGCGGACGGGCATCCGATCAAACATAGCCCTCGCGTCTCTCACATTCCCACTCCTGGCCAGGGCCGCCACTATCAGATTCCACGAGAACTGGTTGGGCTGGCGAATGCTCTCGAAAACCCTGCGAGCGTTCTCGCCGCTGCCACACTTTCCATACATCTCCACGAGCAGATTGGCGAGGTAGCGATCGGTGGAGCAGCGGCCATTGTGGAGAATCTCTTCGTGAATGCGCCTTCCGCCTTGGAGATCCCTGGCATTGCCGCAAGCTTTGACGAGCTGTGCGTAGACCGATGGATCGAGCTCATCGTCCCACTCCTGGAACTGATGGCGCTCCCCGCAGGCCGGAGGTGGGCGCGCCACGAGGAAACGAGCATTGCAAAGCATTAGGGTTTATCAGTTTGAATTCAAACATTTAAATCATTGGCGCGCAAAAATAAAAAAAGAATTCGAATACCAAAATGGATATTATATCCTCGCTAGAAGGAGGGCTCGAACCTCCGACCTTGTGGTTAACAGCCACACGCTCTGACCAACTGAGCTACTCCAGCATTGTTAAAATCCTTGATATATACAATGAAGACATATGATTCTTCAAAATTTGCCAAGTGTCCAACCATATCTTTGTCTTTTCAATTGGCAAATAAGAATGTGCTTAAAAGTGAGTGGCTGAGAGCATGGTGTTCCACTGACTCTTTCCGGGATCTCCATGCAATCCAACTAGGGTTTTGGCGCATCCGTGAAGGCGAGGGTTTTGGCGCATCACGCGCGCGGCTATGGCGCCCTCAGCAGCAGCTATGGCGCTAGGAGGAGCGGAATGTAGCACGAGCAGCGCCAACAGCAGCCGCCTTGTGGCCCGGCCGACGGAATCCGGATACCTACTGTCTCAAGCTCACACAAATCTCCAGCGCAGGGGCTTCAAGCCCGCTTCTTTCAAGGTACGTGATCGAAATTTCGACAGGATCTCCTCGCCGCGAGCAATGCAGACCAAATTCTGGCCGGCTCCAAGGTCAACTCTTACTTGTGATGGATGTGTAGGCTCGGAGGTTTTTGGCTGTGGCAGCATCAGCAGCAGCGTCGACGGGGCCCGGAGGAGAGTATTTCGCGGAGAAGCCTCCCACGCCTTTGCTCGACACTATAAACTACCCTTTGCATATGAAAAATCTTAGCACCAAGGTATGGAGATGACAAATGCTAGAAAACTACAAAACAATATTCCTCTTGTTTGCAGGATTTGCGACAATTGGCAGATGAGCTTCGATCGGACATCATCTTCACTGTTTCGAAGACCGGCGGGCATCTTGGAGCGAGTCTTGGAGTGATTGAGCTCACTGTTGCTCTTCACCATGTTTTCAACATGCCAGAAGATAAGATTCTTTGGGACGTCGGCCATCAGGTAGTTTGACTCCCGCAAGCTTCACTGTGAAAAAAAAGTCACGCTAATCCTGTGTTGGTCGTAGGCCTATCCTCACAAAATTCTTACAGGAAGAAGATCGAGAATGCACACCATGCGGCAGACTAATGGACTTTCTGGATTTACAAAACGATCAGAGAGCGAGTATGACTCCTTTGGTGCCGGGCACAGCTCCACCAGTATATCCGCTGGCTTAGGTAGGCAACAGCTCTTCAATCACGTAGTTCGATATTGATCGATTAACAAAACTTTGATGTCACAGGCATGGCTGTGGCCCGAGATTTGATGGGAAACAAGAATCATGTGATATCCGTGATCGGAGACGGTGCAATGACGGCGGGTCAAGCTTACGAGGCCATGAACAACGCTGGTTACTTGGACTCGAATATGATCGTTATTCTAAATGATAACAAGCAAGTTTCTCTGCCAACGGCGACTTTGGACGGTCCAGCCCCACCGGTGGGAGCTTTGAGCAGCGCTCTCAGCAAATTACAGTCAAGCAGACCTCTTCGTGAACTTCGTGAAGTTGCTAAGGTACTAACGTCTAGTAATGCATACACAAGTAACGTTCGTATATATATTACAGGGAGTGACTAAACAACTTGGAGGACAAATGCATGAACTCGCAGCAAAGGTCGACGAGTATGCGCGTGGAATGATAAGTGGATCGGGGTCTACTCTTTTCGAGGAGCTGGGACTTTACTACATTGGACCTGTAGATGGCCACAGCATCGAAGACCTTGTTACAATTCTCAAGGAGGTGAAAAACACGCGAACGACGGGTCCGGTATTGATTCACATTGTCACGGAGAAGGGTCGTGGCTATCCATATGCCGAGCGCGCATCAGACAAGTACCATGGAAAGTGAATCTCATCCAAAATACTTGAGTTTGACACTCTCCTTGTTTCTGATCAGGTGTTGTTAAATTCGATCCGGCAACTGGGAAGCAATTCAAAGGAAAGACTGCAACGCAAGCTTATACCACGTACTTTGCAGAGGCCCTGATTGCCGAAGCTGAAGTCGACAATGGGATCATTGCCATACACGCGGCTATGGGTGGAGGAACGGGCCTCAATATGTTCCAGAAACGTTTCCCAGATAGATGTTTCGACGTCGGTATTGCCGAGCAGCATGCCGTGACTTTCGCTGCGGGGCTTGCCTGCGAAGGCCTAAAGCCATTCTGTGCTATCTATTCATCCTTTCTCCAGCGAGCTTACGACCAGGTAGGAGCTCTTTCTTTGCCACGGATGTTTTCTTGTTTATGATGCGGCTTTGTCTCAGGTTGTTCACGACGTTGATCTCCAAAAGCTACCCGTGAGATTTGCCATGGACAGAGCGGGTCTAGTTGGAGCCGACGGTCCGACACATTGTGGAGCATTTGACGTAACTTACATGGCTTGCCTGCCAAACATGGTGGTCATGGCGCCGTCGGACGAAGCCGAGCTTTTCCATATGGTCGCCACCGCCGCTGCTATTGATGATCGTCCAAGCTGCTTTCGCTATCCCAGAGGAAATGGTATCGGGGTGGTGCTTCCACCGGGAAACAAAGGCATACCTCTCGAGGTAAGAAACCAGTCGAGATTTTTGTTTTCCATTTTCAAAGCTTTGCTCCTCACACAGGTTGGCAAGGGGAGGATTCTTGTCGAAGGATCTAAAGTCGCGCTGCTGGGCTATGGAACGATGGTACAGTCGTGTCTCGCCGCTCAAGCTCTTCTAGCGAGCTGTGGACTCCCGGCCACGGTCGCAGACGCGAGGTTTTGCAAGCCACTGGACCGCGACTTGATCCGGCAGCTTGCGAGAGAACACGAGGTACTTATCACGGTGGAGGAAGGATCAATCGGAGGATTTGGCTCTCACGTAGCACAGTTCATGGCTCTGGATGGACTTCTCGACGGAACTTTGAAGGCAAGTTTTTCAAGTTCTTTCTTTTGGACGTAAAGTTTGTGCTCATATCATTCTCTCTTTCGATCGATTGCAGTGGCGACCATTGGTTCTTCCCGATCGATACATCGACCATGGTTCTCCAAACGATCAAATGACCGAGGCTGGATTAACAGCAGCTCACATTGCTGCGACCGCTCTAGACATTATGGGAAGAACAAGGGACGCTCTGGAGATCATGTCTCTATAGTCTCTATCTGGAGAGATCATAGTCTGTATTTCTAAAGCTTGTATTTGTAATTGGTCCACAAACATCAATTCTAGAACGTCCTGCCAACTCACAAATATATTTTCATCGCATTTTGGAGTTGTTCCGCGAATATGCCTTCCTCCCGGACAAAGCCACGTCAAGGCGTCCGACGTGGCGCCGTGCCATTCGCTGCTACACGCGCCAAAGGAAATCGGAGCGCTCCCATTGGCTGCCTAAACTAAAACCCAGTCACTCTTTATAGCGCATTCTTTGGAGGAGCGTTTAGGGTTCCTAGTCCCGGCGTGGTCATGGCCAAGGCGCTGCTGTTCCTCGGATTGCTGGCGATCGCGGCGGCCGCGGTAGCTGCCGATGTGGTAAGCGCGCCTGATTCTTTTTCTTTCTAGGTCTGGATTGGATCGATCGATCGAATGCAGGTGTTCTACGAGCCTTTCGATGGTTCTTGGGAGAGCCGATGGACCGTTTCTGGCCACAGCGATTATCAAGGTCTGTTCTTGATCGCGAAATTCCGTGGCTAGAAATTCTCATTGGCGCCGATTTTCTTGGCAGGCCACTGGAAGCACGAGAAGAGCGAGGGTCACGAGGATTACGGCCTTCTTGTGAGCGAGCCGGCCAAGAAGCACGGAATCGCGGCTACTCTGCCCAAATCGGTAGATCTCAAGGACGACGTCGTGGTTCTCCAGTACGATGTCCGGCTCCAGAAGGGGTTGGAGTGTGGCGGCGCCTATCTCAAGTTCCTTCTCCCGCAAGAGGCTGGATGGACGCCCGGCGATTTCAGCAACGAATCCCCCTACTCGATCATGTTTGGGCCGGACAAATGTGGCGCCACCAACAAGGTCCACTTCATCTACAAGCACAAGGGCCCCAAATCCGACAAGCACATCGAGCATCACCTCAAGTACCCGCCATCGCCAGTGGCTGACAAGCTCTCTCACGTCTACACGGCAGTGATCTACCCGAACAACACGCTCAAGATCCTCGTCGACGGCAAGGAGGAGAAGAGCGTCGACCTCCTCTCGAGCGACTTCGAGCCGGCCGTGATCCCGCCCAAGACCATCCCCGATCCCGATGACAAGAAGCCCGAGGACTGGGACGAGCGGGCGAAGATCCCCGATCCGGAAGCGACCAAGCCCGAGGATTGGGACGAGGACGCTCCACTGGAGATCGAGGACGCGGAGGCGGTCAAGCCCGATGACTGGCTGGACAACGAGCCGGACGAGGTTGACGATCCGGAAGCTAGCAAGCCCGCGGACTGGGACGACGAGGAGGATGGCGAGTGGGAGCCCCCGAAGATCAGCAACCCAAAGTGTGAGGAAGCGTCTGGGTGTGGAGAATGGAAGAGGCCCATGAAGAGGAACCCGGACTACAAGGGAAAGTGGTATCCTCCGATGATCGACAACCCGGCTTACAAGGGGATCTGGGCTCCGAAGCAAATACCGAACCCGGAGTACTTCGAGTTGGACAAGCCGGATCTAGAGCCGATCTCGGCGATAGGGATCGAGATCTGGACGATGCAGGACGGCATTCTTTTTGACAACATCCTGGTGGCGACCGACGAGGCTGTGGCAGCAGAGTACAGGGAGACGAAATGGAAGCCCAAGTACGAGGCTGAGAAGGAGAAGCAAAAAACTGAAGAAGCGACTCCTAGTCCTGACGGCATCCAGGTACTTTTCCTTTGTCCTCTTTTGTCTGTCTTTTTTTTTTTTGTGTGTGTGTGTGTGTGACGACCTTGAATTTTTTCAGGCAAAGATGTTTGAGTACCTGCGCAAGGTTGCCGACATCCCGGCTTTGGCGTCACAGAAGGAAAAGATTCTTGTAAGTAAAACACATGAGCATGGACTTTGTCTCGTATTCTAACTTTCTTTTCGCTTGTGACAGGATCTTCTGGAGAAGGCCGAGAAGTTCCCAACCATTTCTTTGAGCGCCATAGCTTTGATCCCGCTCCTCTTGGTGGTCACGCTGTTTAAGATTCTTTTTGGTGGCAAGAAATCGCCCCCCAAGAAGACGAAGGTACAATTAGCAATAGCGCTGCGCGAGTTTTGGACTCTCATGGTTGTTTGTCTTGCGCAGGTGACTGTAGAGAAGTCCAAGAAGGAAGACATCTCCAGCCCGGACGATTCCAAGGACAAGGCGGAGGACGACGCGGCTGGCAACGAGATTGAGAAGGAAGGCGAAGGCGCCCGCCAAAGGAGAACCCGACGCGAATCGTAAGAAAACAGGAGGCGAGAGAGAGCTAGAAGAATCAAAGCTTTTACTCGAGAGAAGACAAGAGAAGAGCGCTCAAAACGTTGTATTGTAAGTGGATGTTTCCCTTTTTTTTGGATTTTACTTGAATCACTATAGTACCTGAAGTACATAGAAATGCTGAATAGATTCTACGAGATTCTACTTAACAGTGCTAAGATCGTGGCCAGCTCAATCCTTGGCTGTAAAAAACACAAACAAGTTCAATACAAACAAATTGTACGTATTATTTGCGGAAGTTATGGAAAACCCAGGAATATGTGTATTTACAAACATTCATATGCATGGCTATTTCTCAGACAGAGTATTTAGCAGCCTCCACCGCCGCCGCCTCCTCCACCACCGCCGCCACCGCCACCACAGCCTCCGCCGCCGCCAGTGCCAGCACGTGGCCTGATTGCATAAACTTCTCCAGGTCCACGCGCTTACATTGCTTTCTTCGTGGCTTCCACTGAGTCAAAGTCTCAAATTGCCTTCTAGCCTGTGTATAAGCAGAAGATTATGCCCCCTTGCTAGCAAGCAATCAATCCAAAATGTGTTTCAGTTTCTTTGCATCTCCAAAAAGGCGAAAGCCAAGAAGACGCTCCGATTGTGCGGGAGCAATGTTTAGTGGTGGCCACAATGGTGGAGGCCACAGTGGAGGCTCCGGTGGTGGTCATGGTGGAGGCCAAGGTGGAGGAGGCTGTGGTGGTGGCGGAGGCTGTGGCTGTGGGGGCTGTGGCGGAGGTGATTAAAATGACTTCATGTGTACAGGAGAGAGTAAGTCCTTAGATTTCACATATAGTGTGGATTTTTTGTTTGGGAGCTTGTGTAGACGTTTGCTAGTAAAGCATAGGGTGTCTTGGGAGTTGCGTCGGTTACGTCCATTACAGATCTCACTACATCGTCTCCCAGTCTAAGATTGTTATAATCCTCGTGGCTCTTGCATGCTCCGAGAAGGCACGTCCACTCGAGAGCACTGGGAACGAACGGCATGCTTAAGATTAGATCTTTGGCGTCGTGAAGGTGGCCGGCTCGGCTCAAGAGATCTACCATGCAACTGTAGTGCTGCCTTGTGGGCTCAATGGCGTGATCCACAACCATGGAAGCGAAGAAGCTCTTTCCCGCTTGAAAGCTGCCTTTGTGGCTGTTTGCGGCCAGGATGGATGCGAAGCACGATGTGTTTGGGGAATCGACGGCCTGCATTTCGTTGAAGAGATGAAAGGCCTTGCTGGCAGTGGTGCTTACTTGTGCATAGGAAGTTATCATGGAGCTCCACAAGATTTGGTCTCTGTCAGGGGCTGTATCAAAAAGTTTCCTTGCGTATACAATATGGCCTTCTCGGGAAAATGCAGATATTAAAGCATCCCAGGTCACAACGTTGCGTTCTAGCATGCTATGAAAGAGTAAAGCAGCTTCACGTAGTTTTCTAGTTAGAACAAACACATTTAACATATTGTTCCACGAAACCATATCCATTTCGGGCATCTCGTTAAAGAGACTTAAAGCAAAGTCACAATGCCCTGATTGGGCATACACCGACAGAACAGAGTTCCAAGAGCACAGGTCTCGCTGCGGCATTTGATCAAAGGTGGCCTTCACAAGATCCAAGTCTGAGGGTTGTCAGAGCAGCATTATCGTACAGGAAGTAAGATCAAGCTCCGGCATTTGATAGAAAAAGCTCTTGGTTTCCTCCCCGGGGCTGTTCTTGGCAAGAACAGCGAGCATTGTTGTCCATGACGAGAGAGCTCTCTGCGGCATGGAGTCAAATATAAGCTTTGATTGTCTAGCATCACGCAGCATCGCATCACGGTGTTGCACGAAACGAGATCTATCTCAGGCATCTCGCGGAAAATCCTCTGTGTCGAATCGACATCCTCGTTCAGTGCGTACGCGCCAAGCATCGCGGTCCAGGCGACGAGATCGTGCTGCGGCATTGCATCAAACAAAAGCTTTGCTCCGTGCAAATCTCCGCCCTGCGACAAGGCAACCAAGATTGTCGTCCATGACACAAGGTCACGAGCCTCCATTGAATCGAAAACACATTTTTCCCGTTCATGCCCTTTCCGGGCGTATGCCGTTAGAATGGAATTCCAAGACACGAGATCATACTCGGGCACCCCGGAGATAATCCTTTCGGCATATTTTAGATCCCAGCTGTGTGCGTGGACTGCATTCCATGAGAGAAGGCTGTGTTGCGGCATCTCATCAAATGTTTTTTGGGCATTGAGAACATGCCCAGTTCGGGCATATGCCAAGAGCATGGATGTCCATGCAAAGACATCCTTTTGCGGCAGTTTGTCGAAGATCTCTTTTGCATGTTTAAGATGGGAGTTTTGAGCGTAAGCTTGAAACATGAAAGCCCACGAAAAGGAGTCTTTGTGTTTGATGGTATCAAAGATTTGGCGTGCCTCTTGTGGGCTTCCATATTTGCCAAACATCTGGATGAGTTTGTTGCTGAGGAAGGAATCATCAGCAAGTGGATGATTCCTTTTAAGATCCAAGTAAATCTCTCTTGCTTCATAAAGGCTTTTGCAGGATTGAATAAAAATGAATGTTAGAGTTTCTGTTCATAGTCCAACCCAAAATATTAAGATTGTTGTAAGAACATACCTAGATTAAATAATATTTAATGATAATAATAGAAACTCATTATGAGACTGTTTTGTTAAATTTTTGTTTAGTATTATTTTAACCTATTTGACCAATCCAAATTAAATAGTAGAATAAACTAGAATATACTAAAAAAGTGTTTGAATACAAAACTAATCTAATTATTAGACAGTAGCATATCTTAAAATCTCAAAGTTAGTGGTAAAGGTGGCTATCCCAAGACTCAATATCCCAATACCCTTAATCAGTTTTATTCATACACTCTTTCTTTTTATATTTCCTTGTAATATACTAAAATATTTAACCAATTGGAAAAAAATGCACATTTTTATTCATAAGCCCTTTCCTTTTTATATTTGATCATCTCTTAAGTAACACTATTTTGAGAGCCCCATTCTTTTCCTAAAGGTTAATCAAATATATAGTATGATTCCCTTAGCTAATCAATAGAGTTTAGATTTCCGAGAAGTCATATAACCTATTACTATTTAAATCTAAGAATATTTAACCCTAAATATCCCAAAATTTTTAACTAATTGAAAAATAGAGTTCTTACCTTTTATATTTGAACTTTTATGTAAGTTATTCTTTTTGATTACTTACAATTTACAAATAAGTTAAAAAAATTTTGCAACTAGTGTGATTAGATTATTCTAGGAACAATAGCCTTGTTTGAATATAATATTTTTTTGGATTGCTTCCAATAGCTTTTGCAACTTGGTGGGAACAAAGCAAAAATTCAAATATTTGCAATTTAAAAATCAAAAGAATCCCTTAAATAATGGTGAGTTATCTCATGGCCATATCAAACATTAATAGCCTCTAAGTGGCAGCTTAAACAAATATAACTATTTCATTGTTTTAATAATTTATAATAAAAAAAAAGTGGGAAAGAAGAAGATGTAAATATGGGCAAAGGGATAGGAGTCTTGTATTACAAGAAAATCAAATAATACATTTTTTTTTCCTTTTGAGAGATTTTAGTTAACTTTAGAGGTTTGGTCTATATTTAAGATATAGTATTAAACACTGATTACAAACATAAAACTGCTAGATTAAGGTATATTTTAAATATACCTAAATATTTATAGTATAATCCTTTCACCTTATAAATAATTTAATTTTTGATGAATATAATAAGAATATAAATTACCACCTACATTCAAACAAGCATGGCACCTACATTGGGATTCTCTCCAATTCAAAGCCGGATAGATCGCTTCCTAGCATGGCGCTTATGTTGGCGTCACTTACAAGTACAAGGACGCAAGCACTAGAAGAGTCGGGAACTATTTTGACCTCGTTCTTCCTGATGGCTAGCTACAGGAAAGCCCACTTGGTTCCATTTATGGAGTGGTATGGAAATCTAAGGGATCCCATTTGTCGCGAATGTGACTTCAGGTATCGAAAGTTATCTGTTGGCCAGTCTTTATGGACACTCTTTCCTTACTGCCACGATTGCAGGAAGTTGGTATTACTAGACCCCTTTATTAGTCCCTTTTGTTCAAGTGTTAGTAAACTGGACTTTGCATCTATACTTGGCCAGATGAATGTAAGGAAGGAATTCCTAAGTGTCTATTTAGCCAAACATACTTGGCCTGGCTTGTTAATTCTCTTTTGCTCTATCTTGCACTCACTTGACAAGAACCCTTGCGTATTGAAATTAGTTCCTCTATATCGCTGGATGATAGCTTACCATGTCTCTCAAACACCCTCACTATCATGTTCTTTGTGTTAGTCTCATTTCGGTCCCAAATGTTATTTATGAAAGTGTCTAGATTTGCTCATTTGGCATATCTACAGAATGTAGAGATTGTGTTAAACACAATAGTGTTTGTCCCGTGTCCAAATTCGCAATCTAAGGACATTCCATATTTAGTAAGTTTTGAGCTTGTTCTAGAGATTAACTTCTGATACTAAGGGAGGCTTGGGGTGAAAGCCCAAGGGGGGGGGGGGGGGGGTTCCAAATGTATAACAGAGATAGTGGGTACATTGGGCATGGCCAACCAACCTGAGGCATAGTTTAGCTCCTGCTTACGTGCGTGTCTTTGTTCTGCGTCCGGCCTGGGTCTAAGCCCAAGTTTCATTCCATGCTAGCTATGTCCTTGTGTTAGGCCACCAGTATGCCAAAATAGCGCCAAGACTAGCATACAAAACGGAGCCAAATGGAGTCTGGCATTGGGATGTTATATACTCTAGGACTGTTCCAAGTTGCTTCGGGCTCCTGTCCTTTCGCTTCTTGGGCTGTATGCTCAGGAGTTGCTCCATGGTCCAGTTCCATCACTCCTTAACTCCATGCTTAGGAGTTTGGCACCGTTCCTTTGTTCAATGGCCCAAGGCCTTGAACCTTGGGTTCCACACCACTGTCCTATGGACATGTGGCATGTGACACATGGCATATGACACGTGGCATAAGGAGGGTTTAGGTTCTGATTTGTGGTGTTATCTTATGGTAAATCACCATAAGATAAAAGGTAAAAACCACGTGTGCTACATTTGGTATCAAAGAATGAGTCTCAGTGAGTACTATCGAACGAGATTGGGCAACTAGTCTCATTGTATATGTAGAAATGAAAATGATGATCCAAGTGGGTACACGTTTAGCATTCGTTCCTTGGGTATGGAATTTGGTTACCTTTTTGTACCATATGATGTGAGCTTGCTCATGGGCTTATAAGAGGGATTGAGTTGTTCCATTCACATGAGTTTGCAAGTCTCAATGAGTGCTATCCAATGAGATTGAACAACTAGTCTCGTTATATACGTAGAGATGAAAACGATGATCCGAGTGGGTACACGTTTGGGTGCTAAGACTTCACATTCATTCCTTGGGTATAGAGTTTGGTTACCTTTTTGTACCATATGATGTGAGCTTGCTTATGGGCTCATAAGAGGGATTGAGTTGTTCCGTTTGCACGAGTTTGCACTTGGGCTCGTGAGTGAAGTACATTAGCAACTCAAGGTTACACTTTGAGTTAGTAGGATTAATGTTAGCTTATTGGTGGTTCCATGAGTTGTTCCTTGTACCATAGGTGAAAGTAAACCTTCCCTGGGTTTGCTATGAGTGGCAAATAGTCTGGTATGTAGCTGTTTAGCATGGCACTTGTAGCGCACATGGTTTCTACCTTTTATCCTATGGTGATTTACTATAGGATAACACCACGAAGTGGAACTTAAACCCTCTTTGTGCCATGTGACAGATGCCACGTGTCTAAAGGACAATGGTGTGGAACCCGAGGTTCAGGGCCTTGGGCCACTAAACAAAGGAACGGTGCCAAACTCCCAAGCGTGGAGCCAAAGAGTGGTGGAACCGGACCACGGAGCAACTCCCAAGCATACAGCCCAAGGAGCGAAGAGACAGGAGCCCGAAGCGACCTGGAATAGTTCTAGAGCAACCAGCATCCCAATGCCAGGACCAGCACACAAAACGGAGCCAAACAGAGTCTGGTGCTATTTCGGCATACTAGTGGCCTAACACAAGGATATGGGTACTCCACCAGCTAGCATGGAATGGAACTTAAACTTAGACCCAAGTTGGATGCAGAATAAGGACAAGCATGCAAGTGGGAGCTAAACTATACATCAGGTTGGTCGGCCATGCTTGACCTACCCACTATCCCTACTATGCATTTGGAAACCCCCACAGCTCGGCACCCCCCCCCCCCCCCCCCTAGAAACACATGTTTTGGGCTTTCACCCCAAGCAAATCTGGACACTTTCCATAAATAACATTTGGGACTGAAATGAGACTAACACAAAGGGCATGATAGCGAGGGTGTTTGGCAAACACGGTAAATTATCATCCAGTGATATTGAGGGACCAATCTCAATACGCAAAGGTTCTTGTCAAGCCAGTGCAAGACAAAGCAAAAGAGAACTAAGAGTCAGGCCGAGTATGCTCAGCTAAAAACACATAGGAGTTTCTACCTTATGTCTATCTGGCTAAGTACAGGTGCTAAGCTCAGTTTACTAACACTTGAACAAGAGGGGCTGATAAAGGGAACCAGCAATACCGACCTTCTGCCATCGTGGCAGTAAGAAAAGAGTGTCCAAAAGGACTAGCCGACAGGTAACTTTCGATACCCGAAGTCACATTTGCGACACTCTCCCCCCCCCCACCCCCCCCATTAGGGAAGATTGACGTCCTCATCGATGTATACTCTAGTCTAGAATACCGCCAAGGAAACAACTCAAGAAAAAGTTCACAGTATTCACACTATGTGAGAAATACACCAACTTAAATGAGTTATGAGGCAACCTCTTTGTCTAACGCAAATGCGCTACTAATTCAGACACCTTCCGGCCATCGCTGACAAGGAAATGACCAACAAAGTCAGCCACCCTTGCTACTCTGGGTGTCACCCAGCTTACAAAAGTGTGATATGCCCCTGCCCGTAGGGACATAGAAAGAGAAGCCAGAGGCCCCAACCCTCCTGAGCAAAGAAACCAAATCCGTTGGTAAGGTTTAGATAAACTACTGTAAACAGGTAGTTAGAGTTGTTTACACAGTCACGCCCTTTTAACGGAATAAGGAATATCGACAGAGAGGCAGGTTATGTGACCAATCGACAATAGCTACCCCATGACTAGAGATTTCACCATGCATACGAAGTGCCGAAGCCAGTTTGCCTATACTGGCACAAACGCAAAGATCAATAGATGGACAATATCAAAGTCATAGACAATGATATCTTAGAGACTTAATTATCAGTGAATATATTTTAGATTAGAACACAAAAGTATTCCAAGTAAGTTATCATTCGATAAATGTAAGCGACTAATTTTTCCATTCTACTTTAGTCACTTAACCACACCTCCGACCACTTGGAGGAGTCTCATTCACAACCTCCATAAGTCCAACTTAGGACTTGGGGCTTGCTAGCCCTGAGAATGGCATCCATGCCACTCAACCTTAGCACTTGGTCCAAGTGCTCCATGTGTCCGATCCCATGATCGACACCCCAAGGTACCACCAACGTATCGGCCCGTTACGCTAAGGCCATGCCCAATTACCTTGGTCACACTGGTGGTCCAACACCACTTGCATTCCAATCCCGTCTCTCAAAGACTGGGTCATCCGTCCATGAGGGATCATCCCAGATCCACTCCTTAACATCCTTAGGATGCCTACAGACATGGGGAATAGCCTTCCCCAATATCTCTGTTCCGGTCCCCACCAAGTCCCTTTCTGTCCTTGGCTGTGTTCGCCAACACTGCCACTGGATCAAGGCCCACCGGCCCTACCACTAAGTCCCACTATCCTCGAGGACTTCCTCACTGTGTGACTGTGTCCTTGGTCACCCCACCAGAGGGCTACCCCTCTTCCTTTCCACAGTCTGGGACTTTGGGACACCATTTCGGAACACCGTGGCCTTACGCGAGCCACCTGGGTACTCTCCCCACCTTTCGCCTTTAGGTGCTCTAGCCATGGGCTTAGAGCGAGGTTCCGTTGAGCCACGCCTGGTATCCAAGTAGGTAGTGCCACCCACACTTGGACTGGGAGCATCGGCCAGTCGATCTCCCGGGGGAACTAGAGCCGGCTCTTGAACACTTCACCAAGCTACCCCGCTTGTCGGTCTGTGTTCACTCTAGTCTTGGACTTCCCAGTGGGCAGCTCATCACCCAACACTGGGTCCGGCCTTCCTGGGCCAAACTGGCCTTTCCTGGCCAAACTGGCTCCACTGCAGTCCTCCCCCTACTATACTTTTGGAGCTCACCAAACCCCCCAGGGTCTGGGAGACGAACGCTTTGGGCTTTCACCCTCTCAGACTCAGACTCGGACTCGGACTCGGACTCGGACTCGGACTCGGACTCGGGCTCGGGCTCTGTCTCGGCCTCGGCCTCGGTCTCGTTCTCGGTCCCGATCTCGGTCTCGGTCTCGGTCTCGGTCTCGGTCTCGGTCTCGGTCCCGGTCTCGGTCTCGACTTCAGACTCCATCTCGGACTCCATCTCGGGTCCATCTCGGACTCCATTTCGGGTCCATCTCGGACTCCATCTCGGGTCCATCTCGGATTCCATCTCGGACTCCATTTCGGGTCCATCTCAGGTTCACCCCGGACTCCATCTCGGACTCCATCTCGGGTCCATCTCGGGTCCACCTCGGACTCCAACTCGAGTCCATCTCGGACTCCACTTCGGACTCCAACTCGAGTCCATCTCAGACACTTCCACGTGTCATGTGTTGGTCCTTTTGGGTCCCTTTTTGGAGCCTCGCTTTTTGCTCGCTTCGTGCTCGTTCCTCGAACACTTCGTTGGGAGTTCCACTCCCGCTCTTGACTTTTCAAGTCGGAGCTTTTGGTCCAAACGTGTTACGCTCGTTTGGCTCTCGCTTCGGCCACTACCATGTGGCGCCCTTCTGGCTCCACTTTGGGGCCTAGGGATTTTGTGTCTCACAACTCCACCACCCATAGACGAAGTTCGATGTCTTCATCGAACGGTAAACCATTTTTTTAAAGTAACACTCGCATGTGTTACCATTTCCATCCTTGGCACCTAGCCAATATTTGTCAATGGTTTGACATTGAAGGCTCACCATGCCTTCTCCATATTCGTCAATGGTTTGACATTGAAGGCTCACCATGCCTTTTGCATATGCCTCAATGGTTTGACACCAAAGGCTCACCATGCCTTGCCTATCCTCTAAGGAGGGTAGTCTCTCCAACTTAGAGACTGATTGGACCACATATAGTGGTTCTCTCCTTTTATTGGTTTAGTTCTCGCTAAACTTCTTAGAGACCCTTCTCTAAGTCAATCCCGCTACTCCTTCTCGAGTAGTCTCAATTTCCATCTATTGAACGTTTGCACCTTGGAACTTTTACTCTTTTGACTTTTGGAAGTCAATTTCCTAGGTGTCTCCAACACCTTGCATTGCACAGATTGTGCAACTCCACTTCCCCATCCTAGGAAGCTCATTACTTGAGGGCACCATCATCCTCTCTTCTATTTCGTGCCACCTTGGGCACTAAGTTCCATTTATCATACTTTGTGCTAGGGCTGTCCATGGCCCTATCATTTGGCTACCTTACCGCTCCCTCCCTTGGAGCTTCCACTTTCGCCAAATCAGAGCAATTCGGAATTCATCCTTGGAAACACACTTCCTTTTCCGGAATTTGTTAGCATCCAACACATTAGTGTTCCTCGCCTAACTTTGTCACTTGGATTCCTTCCAAGGGATTCCACGGCCCTATCTTGGCCACTCATCTTTTGCTCCTATCCATTGATTGTTGCACCAAGCAACATCGAATCTCTACCTCCCTCCTTGAGGTATTCTTGTGATTCCATAGCAAAGGCTCTGCTTTGCCAAGACTAGGGTGTTCGCCCCTAGTAAGTCTCTTTAGCATCTTCTGCTGTGGGCTCTATCCACGGCCCAACTTTGTGACCCTCCCATGGGTCTCTTTAGAGACTACTTTCCTTGGACACAGTATGCCATCGCAATGACATAGCTCATTTCCCTAGGGTGCTTTTCCCACTTGGTCACCTTGACCAAGCCACACCATCATCAATAGTTCAAATCAACACTTTGAACTAGGAACCTTATTCCTTAACCCAAACAAGGACCTTGTCCTTATTTAGCCACAAGATCACCTAATGATCTCACCTCGGCACCTTAACAGGTTTGCCAATAGGTACTAGGTCTTCCAGACCTTTAATTTGTTAACTACGACCCCGGGGGCATCCCCCACACTTGGCGGTGCGCCCAAGCCAGCCCTTCCGGCCAAGGGTCCATAGCAACTGAGATTAGGTGTCCCCATCTCACTCACCACGTCCTTGGTGCCACTCGCACCAAAGCGTTCAAGTTAGATATGCCGAGCTTTCACACTAAGCAATCTAACCATGCATCACGACTCCGAGGCATCCCTCGCTTGGCGGTGTGCCCAAACCAGTCTCCCCACTGAGAGTCCATGATCACCGAAATATGAGTGTCCTCATATTCCAAACCATCACCACGCCCTAGTGATTTGGGACTCGAACCCAAGCACTAGAGGGTCGGGACTCGAACCCAACCTCCGTATATGCATCTACGGACGGCATCACACAAGATGCCTGGCGTGACTCCCCACGCCGGTGCACCAACCTATTTTTAAAGCGCGCTACAGATCACAGTTTAGGAACCTAGTTCCTCCACACTGCCAAGTCCTCTCACTTGACATGTCTGTGATCATGCATGGACTCCTCCATGCTCGGCCCCATGGCCCACCCTTTTTGAAGTTATCACCTTCAACTAGGGTATTTGTTCCCCCGACGTGCCAATCTCGCTTGGCAAGTCCTCCGACCACTGTAACATGGTTCCTGCATAAGCGTGAAAGTCCTTGACCATCGACTTTCGTTCAAAGCCCTCTCTTTGAACACTCGGGAACTACTTCCCTAACCTTGATAGCCTTGCCTCATGGCAAGCTTCAAGACCACGCTTCTGCTGCGCCACTCTGATTTCGCGCGTTCCATGAACCATTTACACTTGGCCTTTCTAGGTACTAAGCTACCTAGAATCGTCTTTGGGAACCTTGAAGGAACTCTGTCCCTCAGCTTGCTAAGGCCTCCCTTTTTGCAAGCCTTCCAAATGCCACATAGTCTAACATGGACAATTCCATATTTTAGACTCTCCATGGCATCACGGTTGCTAGCAGCAACACCCTCGAGCCCCCACTTGATTCTCCACTCCCAGCTGGCATAACCAACCTTAGTTATGCCCTTTGATTCCTATGGTTCGGTTCCATCCCCTTACTTCTTGCCTTGAGGCTTCACAGCTTTGCTTTGGTCATTCTCCTCCAGACCAGGAGGATAGCTTTGCACTTTCTATCATGCTTTAGCAAGTATTCTTAGGGATGAACCTACCCAATAGCCTAGGGAGTGGTTCCTCAATCCAGGTATGCTCACCTTATAATCCCACACACTGGGATTACATTGTTGCTTATGGGCCTTTGCATGCCCATCACTAACCTTGCCAAAATTCCATTTTTGGCTTTGTCCAACTCGGGTAGACAGTCCTCTCCTGTCTCCGCAACCTTGGACATTTGGATAGCACCTTCTATCCATCATTCGCTAGGGACTTAGTCCCTTGGGCTTTATCCATTGCCCTCGCGACATCAAACACCACCTTCTGGTGTTCTAGAGTGTTCGGGTGTCCCAATGATGGCTTTTTTGACAATGAGTATTTCCTTTTATGACATTGACTTACTATATCGCAACACAAGCAACTTATCCCCCGTAAGGGTATATCCAACTTCCCTATGCTATTAAGAAGTCTTGGGTAGCTACCTTCTACCCGTTTAACCAGTTATTTTGCATCTCTTGCTTAGTTGCCTCATAGTTGTCAAGTCCTACAACTCATTGCTTGGTGCTTTCACACCTCCATCATTATCTGGGTCACCACACTCCAACTGCATGCTCTGCAGCTTAGGCTATGCTATTCCCATTTCCATTGGGATTCCTTTGGCAAGGGGTTCTCATGAACCCACCAACATAGCCTCAAGGTATCACACCTTGGCACATTTGGTGTCTCCACACCATCGGCTCCACGAGCCTACCTCTATGACATTTCCCCTTCGTGTCTAAGTCTTTGCCAAGACCAACACCGCTCTTTCTCATGCCAACCATCCGTTAGCACTGCACCATAGAGGTCACACACAACTTTATGTCAAGGTTGTTTTCTTCTGGGAACACCTTTCCCATAACTTTAGCATGGCACATTTTGCCATCGATGAGATACCCTCTGTTCTCATCCTTGGATCCTATGATCCCCCCCCATCCTTTGTGGGGTACAACACACCTCAGTCCAAATGCTTCCATCAGTCCTTTTAGGACCATTCGTTGACTCTACTTGAGTCATCCAGCAGTTTTGGACTTGGTTAATCCACAGACCCGTAAGGTCCTACTTGTGAGGCACTAGCTCACTGGAATACACTTCTTGCATTCCTGTCCTACTCAAAAGGACTATTTTCACAAGTGTTACTCCGACACTTGATTTTGTTCTCTGGGGGCAACCTTTGCCCCTTAGGACTACTTGTCCATGTGATAAGAACACCAACTCATCCACTTAATACACCCCCAACTCCTTGGGTTGTTCCAGCATTTATTAGAGGTAGCCCCGGCTACCTTTTCAAGGACTTGAGTCCTCTTCCGTATTTGACCTCCCACGGTCATTACTTCTGGTCTCATATTCATGAGCACCAACCTCAACTATATGAGGAAAATCTTGTGACTCCTTTATTGCTTTGGAGTCTTTATCTTTCCCGTGATCCCAACTGTAGTTGTTTACCACAACTACATTAGCCAGTTTGCTAAGTCAAACGCTCATCTGGATCACATCCTCAACTCTTTGAGGAAAACCATATACTGTTCCCAAGATCCCAAAGTCGTTCCATTATTGGCCCTTTTCTATCCACCACCTCGTCTACAAGTTCACACATGAACTGTAATGGAGAGCCATGTCTTCCCGACTTGCTACTCCTCAAGGATAGGCCCACTCCTCGGACCTTCCGATGCCAACACTAGTGGTGATATACTTGAGCACCAATAAAAGTCGGACTAAGGAACAGCTCCGATACCAAATTGTAAGCGACTAATTTTTCCATTCTACTTTAGTCACTTAACCACACCTCCGACCACTTGGAGGAGTCTCATTCACAACCTCCATAAGTCCAACTTAGGACTTGGGGCTTGCTAGCCCCGAGAATGGCATCCATGCCACTCAACCTTAGCACTTGGTCCAAGTGCTCCATGTGTCCGATCCCATGATCGACACCCCAAGGTACCACCAACGTATCGGCCCGTTACGCTAAGGCCATGCCCAATTACCTTGGTCACACTGGTGGTCCAACACCACTTGCATTCCAATCCCGTCTCTCAAAGACTGGGTCATCCGTCCATGAGGGATCATCCCAGATCCACTCCTTAACATCCTTAGGATGCCTACAGACATGGGGAATAGCCTTCCCCAATATCTCTGTTCCGGTCCCCACCAAGTCCCTTTCTGTCCTTAGCTATGTTCGCCAACACTGCCACTGGATCAAGGCCCACCGGCCCTACCACTAAGTCCCACTATCCTTGAGGACTTCCTCACTGTGTGACTGTGTCCTTGGTCACCCCACCAGAGGGCTACCCCTCTTCCTTTCCACAGTCTGGGACTTTGGGACACCATTTCGGAACACCGTGGCCTTACGCGAGCCACCTGGGTACTCTCCCCACCTTTCGCCTTTAGGTGCTCTAGCCATGGGCTTAGAGCGAGGTTCTGTTGAGCCATGCCTGGTATCCAAGTAGGTAGTGCCACCCACACTTGGACTGGGAGCATCGGCCAGTCGATCTCCCGGGGGAACTAGAGCCGGCTCTTGAACACTTCACCAAGCTACCCCGCTTGTCGGTCTGTGTTCACTCTAGTCTTGGACTTCCCAGTGGGCAGCTCATCACCCAACACTGGGTCCGGCCTTCCTGGGCCAAACTGGCCTTTTCTGGCCAAACTGTCTCCACTGCAGTCCTCCCCCTACTATACTTTTGGAGCTCACCAAACCCCCCAGGGTCTGGGAGACGAACGCTTTGGGCTTTCACCCTCTCAGGCTCCGGACTCGGACTCGGACTCGGACTCAGACTCGGACTCGGATTCGGACTCGGGCTCGGGCTCGGTCTCGGCCTCGGCCTCGGTCTCGGTCTCGGTCCCGATCTCAGTCTC